>NC_036847.1:26755537-26905252 GCF_002910315.2 Salvelinus sp. IW2-2015 | reverse complement strand
CCAAATGATTGGGGGGGGGGGGGGGGGAGGCTAAGGTAGTTGTGGCGGGAGGAAACCTGCGCCCACTTCCCATGCTTACCGTGGAGAGCGGGAGTACGGCCAGACACTGTGTTATGCGGAAGAGCGCACGGTGTCTCCTGTACGTGTGCTTAGCCCGGTGCGGTACATCCAGCTCCACATATCGGGCGGCTAGAGTGAGCATTGAGCCAGGTGCCATGAAGCCGGCTCAACGCGTCTGGTCTCCAGTGCGTCTCCTCGGGCCGCATACATGGCACCAGCCTTACGCATGGTGTCCCCGGTTCGCCAACACAGCCCAGTGTGGTTATTCCACCTCCCCGCACTGGTCGGGCTACGGGGAGCATTCAACCAGGTAAGGTTGGGCAGGCTCGGTGCTCAAGGAGCCAGTACGCCGCACGGTCCGGTATATCCGGCGCCACCTTCCCGCCCCAGCCCAGTACCACCAGTGCCTACACCACGCACCAGGCTTCCTGTGCGTCTCCAGAACTCTGTTCCTCCTCCACGCACCTCCCTGTGGTGCGTGTCTCCAGCCCAGTACCACCAGTGCCTACACCACGCACCAGGCTTCCAGTGCGTCTCCAGAGCCCTGTTCCTCCTCCACGCACTCTCCCTGTGGTGCGTGTCTCCAGCCCAGTACCTCCAGTTCCGGTACCACGCACCAGGCCTATAGTGCGCCTCGAGATCCAGTGTGCCCTGTTCCTGCTCCCGCACTAGCCTTGAGGTGCGTGTCTCCAGTCCGGTACCACCAGTTCCGGCGCCACGCACCAAGCCTACTGTGCGCCTCAGCAGGTCAGAGTCGGCCGTCTGCCCAACGCCGCCTGCACTGCTCGTCTGCCCAGCGCCGCCTGAGCTGCCCGCCTGCCCAGCGCCGCCTGAGCTGCCAGCCTGCCCAGCGCCGTCTGAGCTGCCCGCCTGCCCAGCGCCGTCTGAGCTGCCCGTTGCCAGCGCCGTCTGAGCTGCCCGCCTGCCCAGCGCCGTCTGAGCTGGCCGCCTGCCAGCGCCGTCTGAGCTGCCTGCTGCCCAGCGCCATCTGAGCCGTCCGTCTTGCCCAGCGCCATCTGAGCCATCCGTCTGCCAGCTCCATTGAGCCATCCATCTGCCCAGCGCCATCTTGAGCCATCCGTCTGCCCAGCGCCGTCTGAGCCGCCCGTCTATCCCGAGCCGTTAGAGCCGCCCGTCTGTCCCGAGCCGTTAGAGCCGTCCGTCAGTCAGGGGCCCCAGAGCCGTCCGTCAGTCAGGAGCCGCCAGAGCCGCCCGCCAGTCAGGAGCGCCAGAGCCGCCGCCAGTCAGGAGCCGCCAGAGCCGCCCGCCAGTCAGAAGCCGCCAGAGCCGCCCGCCAGTCAGGAGCCGCCAGAGCCGCCCGCCGTCAGGAGCCGCCAGAGCGCCTGCAGTCGGCTGCCCTCCAGTCATGAGCTGCCCTCCAGTCATGGAGCTGCCCTCCAGTCATGAGCTGCCCTGCAGTCATGAGCTGCCTCCAGTCATTGAGCTGCCTTCCAGTCATCGAGCTGCCCTCCAGTCAGGAGCTGCCATTAGTCCGGAGCTGCCCTTCAGTCCAGAGCTGCCTCTCTGTCCAGAGCTGCCCTTCAGTCCGGAGCTGCCCCTCTGTCCTGAGCTACCTCTCTGTCTGGAGCTACCTCTCTGTCTTGAGCTACCTCTCTGTCTTGAGCTACCTCTCTGTCCTGAGCTGTCTCCTCAATGTAGTGGGACCTGGTGAGTATTCCTAGGCCAAGGTCGGGGGCGAGGGTCGCCACTCAAAGGACGCTAAGGAGGGGGACAAAGACAATGGTGGATGGTGGCCTCGTCCTGCGCCGGAGCCGCCACCGCGGACAGATGCCACCCAGAACCTCCTCTTGAGTTTAGGGGTGCGTTCGAGTCCGCACCTCAGGAGGGGTACTGGTCACGTCCTGACCATAGTTCTTATGTGTTTTGCTTGTTTTAGTGTTGGTCAGGACGTGAGCTGGGTGGCATTCTAAGTTGTGTGTCTAGTTTGTCTGTTTTCTGTGTTCGGCCTAATATGGTTCTCAATCAGAGGCAGCTGTCAATCGTTGTCCCTGATTGAGATCATATATAGGTGGCTTGTTTTGTGTTGGGATTTGTTGGTGGTGTGTTTCCTGTGTCATGTTTGTGCCACACGGGACTGTGACGGTTAGTTCGTTTGTTATTTTGTATAGTGTCTTGTTTTCGTGTATATTAAATCATGGAAACTTACCACGCTGCACAATGTCCTCCGATCCTTCTCGCCTCTCCTCGTCCGAGGAGGAGGAAGAGCTAGACTGCCGTTACAATATTAGAGGTGTAATATGATATCACAGAGGTAATATTAGTGGTGTAATATGATATCACAGAGGATATATCCGAGGTGAAAATGATATCACAGAGGTCATTAGTGGTGTAATATGATATTACAGAGGTCATATTAGTGGTTAAATGATATCACAGAGGATATTCCGAGGTGTAATATATGATATCACAGAGGTAATATTAGTGGTATAAATGATATCACAGAGGTGTAACATGGTTTTTACGAGGTAATATTAAGTAGTGTCATGAAATGCACATCAACTTGTGTGCACCTTTAGAGTCCAGAGTTCAGAAAATCTGACATAAGATTTGATTTTATCATGATAATTAAGCAGACTTGTGTCCCTTTTCATGAAAGACAACATTAGACTAGATTGTTGACCCGGCCACAAAAAAATAGACAAACTAGAATGCCCACCCAAATCACACCCTGACCTAACCAAATAGAGAAATAAAAAGGCTCTCTAAGGTCAGTACCCCCCCCCCCCCCCCCCCAAAGGTGTGGACTCCGGCCGCAAAACCTGACTCTATAGGGGAGGGTCCGGGTGGGCATCTATCCTCGGTGGCGGCTCCGGTTCGGGACGTAACTCCCGCTCCGCACGCTTATCCTCCACTTCCGTGGAACCGGACCGTGGATCTTCGCCGGAGACTCCGGACCGTGGATCATCGCTGGAGACTCTGGAATGCAGACCTTCTCAGGAGGTCCGGACTGTGGACCGTCTCAGGAGGTTCCGGACTGTGGACCATCTCAGGAAGTTCCGGACTGTGGACCGTCTCAGGAGGTTCCGGACTGTGGACCGTCTCAGGAGGTTCCGGACTGTGGACCATCTCAGGAAGTTCCGGACTGTGGACCGTCTCAGGAGGTTCCGGACTGTGGACCGTCTCAGGAGGTTCCGGACTGTGGACCATCTCAGGAAGTTCCGGACTTGTGGACCGTCTCAGGAGGTTCCATACTGTGGACCGTCTCAGGAGGTTCCATACTGTGGACCGTCTCAGGAGGTTCCGGACTGTGGACCGTCTCAGGAAGTTCCGGACTGTGGACCGTCTCAGGAGGTTCCGGACTGTGGACCGTCTCAGGAAGTTCCGGACTGTGGACCATCTCAGGAAGTTCCGGACTGTGACCGTCTCAGGAGGTTCCGGACTGTGGACCGTCTCAGGAGTCCGGATTCTGTGGACATCTCAGGAAGTTCCGGACTGTGGACCGTCCGTCTCAAGGATACGGTCTGCCACGGACTGTGGACCGTCTCAGGGAGGTTCACGGAGCTGTCCTCTGGATGAGAGTTCCACGGGCGTCTAGGATCATCACTGCAGGCTCGTGCCATGGATCATCACTGGAGGCTTCGGGCATGGACAACACTGGAGCGCCATGGATCATCACGGAGGCTTCGGGCCATGGATCATCACTGAGGTTCGTGCCATGGATCATCACTGGAGGCTCCGGGCCATGGATCATCACTGCAGGCTTCGGGCCATGGATCATCACTGGACGGCTTCGCGGCATGGATCATCACTGGAGCTTGGGGTCAGGATCATATTTCTAACTGGAGCTTGGGTAACATCACTGGACGGACTGTCGTGCCATGGATAGTGTCACCCACATACAGAGCAGGCGTGCATGGTCTTCTGCCAGCACTCTGGATCACACCCTCCTTCTCTATGACTTCCATATCACTGAGGTGGCTGGAACCACTACGGGGTCATGGAATTGCGATCGGACGAAATTCACGGGCTTCGGGCCCCTACTCCTGCCATATGTGCACAAAAGAATCAATTCACTGGAGGCTTGCGCGGGCCAACGAGACCAAAAATATTTCTCCAAATTTTGACTCATTCAGACCTTGACCCACACAAGGTCACCCGGCTATGATGTCCATTGCGTCATTGTTTCGTGGCCCAAGCAAATATTTTTCTCTTATTGGTGTTTCCCTTGAGTAGTTGCCGGTTTCTATTTAGCTCGGACCCCAACGACCATATGTTGCAAGCCACCCACCAACGCCTTCTCATGTATGAAATGACGAGAATCTTATTACACATACTAAGTCTTTTATTAAAATAGGAATGTTATCTGGGGTTTCTTCTTGGGCTTCCAGCCACGCTTCCGTGCTGCCTCCTCATACCACCGCTCCTGGGCTTTAGCTGCCTCCATCTCTTCACGAGAGCGGCAATATTCTCCAATGTGAGCCCAGTGTCCTTTTCCCTCCAGAATTTCCTCCCATGTCCAGGAGTCCTGTGTAGTGGGCCGCTGCTGCTGCTGCTGCCCGTAGCCACGCTGCTTGGTCCGAGTTTGGTGGGTGGTTCTGTAACGGCAGTCTAGCTCTTCCTCCTCCTCGGACGAGGAGAGGCGAGAAGGATCGGAGGACCAATGTGCAGCGTGGTAAGTTTCCATGATTTAATATACACGAAAACAAGACACTATACAAAATAACAAACGAACTAACCGTCACTGTCCCGTGTGGCACAAACACTGACACAGGAAACAACCACCCACAAAATCCCAACACAAAACAAGCCACCTATATATGATTCTCAATCAGGGACAACGATTGACAGCTGCCTCTGATTGAGAACCATATTAGGCCGAACACAGAAACAGACAAACTAGACACACAACATAGAATGCCCACCCAGCTCACGTCCTGACCAACACTAAAACAAGCAAAACACATAAGAACTATGGTCAGGACGTGACAAATATTACCTCTGTGATATCATATTGCACCTTGGATATTACCTCTGTGATATCATATTACACCACTAATATATCCTCTGTGATATCATATTACACCTCTAATATTACCTCTGTGATATCATATTACACCTCTAATATTACCTCTGTGATATCATATTGCACCTTGGATATTACCTCTGTGATATCATATTACACCTTGGGTATATATCCTCTGTGATATCATATTACACCACTAATATGATCTCTGTGATATCATACCAAACAACACTTTGGATATTCTCTGCTGGTACATCTGCAGCCACTGAGTCCTACTGCATGGAAGTAAAGAATATATGGAATTAGTGAAAATATAGAGTACCAGTCAAAAGTTTGGACACACCTACTTATTCAAGGGTTTTTCTTTATTTTTACTATTTTCTACATTGTAGAATAATAGTGAAGACATCAAATCTATGGAATAACACATCTGGAATCATGTAGTAACCAAATAAGTGTTTTACAAATCTCAAAATATTTTTTATATTTGAGATTCTTCAAAATAGCCACCCTTTGCCTTGATGACAGCTTTGTCACACCCTGATCTGTTTCACCTGTCCTTGTGATTGTCTCCACCCCCCTCCAGGTGTCGCCCATCCTCCCCAGTATCCCCTGCGTATTTATACCTGTGTTCTCTGTTTGTCCGTTGCCAGTTCGTCTTGATAGTCAAGTCAACCAGCGTTTTTGTTATCAGCTCCTGCTTTTCCCAGTCTCTCTTTTTCTCACCCCCCTGGTTTTGACCCTTGCCTGTCCTGACTCTGAGCACGCCTGCCTGACCACTCTGCCTGACCCTGAGCCTGCCTGCCAACCTGTACCTTTGCCCCACCTCTGGATTGTTGACCTCTGCCTACCCTGACCCTGAGCCTGCCTGCTGACCTGTACCGTTGCCCCACCTCTGGTTTACTGATCTTGCCTGCCTGGACCTGTCTATTGCCTGCCCCTGTTGGAATATTAAACCATTGTCAATTCGATGTGTCTGCATCTGGGTCTTACCTTGATTCCTGATACTGCTTTATTATCATGAGGAATCATATCTTAAGTCGCATTTTTTGGACTCTGATAGTGCTCACATAAAATCAAAATATATTTTAGATTTTAGATTCTTTAGAGTAGCCACCCTTTGCTTTGACAGATTTGCACACTCTTGGCATTCTCTCAACTACCTTCACCTGGAATGCTTTTCCAACAGTCTTGAAGGAGTTCCCACATATGATGAGCACTTTTTGGCTGCTTCTCCTTCACTCTGTGGTCCAACTTATCCCAAACCATCTCAATTGGGTCTAGGTCGTGGGATTGTGGAGGCCAGGTCATCTGATGCAGCACTCCGTCACTCTCCTTCTTGGTCAAATAGCCCTTACACAGTGTTTTTTAATTATTTTATTTTATTTCAACAACAAAAAATTCCCCTTTATTTAACCAGGTAGGTCAGTTGAGAACAAGTTCTCATTTACAACTGCGACCTGGCCAAGAAAAAGCAAAGCGGTGCGACAAAAACAACAACACAGAGTTACACATGGGATAAACAAATGTACAGTTAATAACACAATAGAAAAATCTGTATACAGTGTGTGCAAATGAAGTAAGGAGGTAAGGCAATAAATAGGCCAATAGTGGTGAAATAATTACAATTTAGAAATTTACACTGGAGTGATATATGTGCAGATGAGGATGTGCAAGTAGACATACTGGTGTGCAAAAGAGCAGAAAAACAAAAACAAATATGGGGATGAGGTAGGTAGTTGGTTGGATGGGCTACTTACAGATGGGCTGTGTACAGCTGCATCAATCGGTAAGCTGCTCTGACAGCTGACGCTTAAAGTTAGTGAGGGAGATATAAGTCTCCAACTTCAGTGATTTTTGCATTTCGTTCCAGTCATTGGCAGCAGAGAACTGGAAGGAAAGGCAGCCAAAGCAGGTGTTGGTTTTGGGGATGACCAGTGAAATATACCTGCTGGAGCGCGTGCTACGGGTGGGTGTTGCTATGGTGACCAGTGAGCAGAGATAAGGCGGAGCTTAAATTGTAAATGACATCGCCGAAGTCAAGAATCGGTAGGACAGTCAGTTTAACGAGGGTAAGTTTGGTAGCATGAGCGAAGGAGGCTTTGTTGCGAAATAGGAAGCCGATTCTAGATTTAACTTTGGATTGGAGATGCTTAATGTGAGTCTGGAAGGAGAGTTTACAGACTAGCCAGACACCTAGGTATTTATAGTTGTCCACATATTCTAAGTCAGAACTGTCCAGAGTAGTGATGCTAGTCGGGCGGGCAGGTGCGGGCAGCAATCAGTTGAAGAGCATGCATTTCGTTTTACTAGCATTTAAGAGCAGTTGGAGGAAGGAGTGTTGTATGGCGTTGAAGCTCGTTTGGAGGTTTGCTAACACAGTTTCCAAAGAAGGGGCAGATGTATACAGAATGGTTTCGTCTGCGTAGAGGTGGATCAAAGAATCACCCCGCAGCAAGAGCAACATCATTGATATATACAGAGAAAAGAGTCGGCTCGAGAATTGAACCCTGTGGCACCCCCATAGAGACTGCCAGAGGTCTGGACACCAGGCCCTCCGATTTGACACATTGAACTCTATCTGAGAAGTAGTTAGTGAAGCAGGCGAGGCAGTCATTAGAGAAACCAAGGCTGTTGAGTCTGCCAATAAGAATACGGTGATTGACAGAGTCGAATGCCTTGGCCAGGTCGATGAAGACGGCCGCACAGTACTGTCTTTTATCGATGGCGGTTATGATATCGTTTAGTACCTTGAGTGTGGCTGAGGTGTACCCGTGACCAGCTCGGAAACCAGATTGCATAGCAGAGAAGGTACGGTGGGATTCAAAATGGTCGGTGATCTGTTTGTTCGCTTGGCTTTAAAAGACTTTAGAAAGAAAGGGCAGGACGGATATAGGTCTGTAACAGTTTGGGTCTTGGGTCATTGTCCTGTTGAAAAACAAATGATAGTCCCACTAAGCACAAACCAGATGGGATGGCGTATCGCTGCAGAATGCTGTGGTAGCCATGTTAAGTGTGTCTTGAATTCTAAATAAATCACTGACAGTGTCACCAGCAGAGCACCATCACACCTCCTTCTCTATGCTTCATGGTGGGAACCACACATGCGGAATCACCTACTCTGCATATCACAAAGACATGGCGGTTGGAACCAAAAATCTCAAATTTGGACTCATCAGACCAAAGGACCGGTCTGATGTCCATTGCTCATGTTTCTTGGCCCAAGCAAATATTTTCTTCTTATTGGTGTCCTTTAGTAGTGGTTTCTTTGCAGCTATACGACCATGAATGCCTGATTCACACAGTCTCCGAACAATTGATGTTGAGATGTGTCTGTTATTTGAACTCTGTGAAGCATTTATTTGGGCTGCAATTTCTGAGGCTGGTAACTCTAATGAACTTATCCTCTGCAGCAGAGGTAACTCTGGGTCTTACTTTCCTGTGGTGGTCCTCATGAGAGCCAGTTTCATCATAGCGATTGATGTTTTTTGCGACTGCATTTGAAGAAACTTTCAAAGTTCTTGGCATTTTCCGTATTGACTGTGCTTCATGTCCAAATAGAACTATCTTCTGTATACCAACCCTACCTTTTCACAACACAACTGATTGGCTCAAACGCATTAAGAAGGAAAGAAATTTCACAAATAAACTTTTAACAAGGCACCCCTGTTAATTGAAATGCATTCCAGGCAAAGCTCTCAAATATAAAATATATTTTGATTTGTTTAACACTTGGTTACTACATGATTCCATATGTGCTATTTCATAGTTTTGATGTCTTCACTATTATTCTACAATGTAGAGAATAGTAAAATAATAATAATAATAAACTTGAATGTGTTGGTGTGTCCACACTTTTGACTGTATCCTATATATTTTTTACATTATCTCCAGTCCCAATCGCTTTATTCTGAAACCTCACCAAAATCTTTTCTCTTGTTTTAAAGACACATTTATCATAATAGCAATCATCTATACATGGGGATTAAAGAGTAACTGCTGCTCCCGTCCCGCCTCCCACCCACTACAGAGACTCAACAGACATCCATCGCTTACATTATCCCTATCTCCTCTCCCACAACACTGCACAATTCATCATCCATGTCACATAATTAATGCAACTGTAGTGGATGGCCCAGGGTAACCTAGCTCAGAGTGACACATTATACCACATAGTGAAGGGAGGTCAACCACTATAGTGACTATACCCTTAAGTGGAATTTAGTGTAGTGACTGTGACTTTAAAGGGGCAATCTGAAGTTGCTACATCCATTTTTACACATTTAAATTAATCATATTTACCCATTGATTCGTGAAGAATATAACTTATAAGCCCAATAAGCTTAGTTCAACTGTCATACCCCATCAGAACTCCAAATGTGAGGTTGTTTGACTCCTTTGTTAGTAAACAATGTAAATGTAATCAAAGACTTGTATAACCTCAAAACATGGTTAAATCTATAATATTGATATCATGAATGGTCAGGCCTTGTATCCATAGCTCTGTCCATGAGTTTGAGAGGGGTTACATTTCTCCAGCCCCATCCCTCAGCTGTTTACCAAATCAATGGTGGGGTGTTGTTTGTTATTGTTCTAACTGCAGATTGCCCTTTTAAGAGTTACAATCTAATACAGTCTTGTATAGTTGTATGCAGTTTATGAAGTCAGTCATCATAATTTTCATAATTACATCCAATGTATTCATATTTATACATTTTGCCTTAAAGGGGCAATTCGCAGTTGATTGATACATTTTAGGATTTCTGAATTAATGAAATGTACCCATTTATTCTTGAAGAATATAACTTTTAAATGCCTCATGAGCTTAATTCAACTGCTGTATCCCATCAGAACCCAAAATATAAGCTTGTTACACTCCAATGTTTGTAAACAAAGTAAATGTAAACAAACACTATATAGCCTTCAAAACATGGTTAAAACTATAATTTTGATATCACGGATGGTCAGTACTTGCATCCATAGTTCTGTCTATGAATTTGAGAGTTGTTACATTTCTCCAGCCCTATCCCTCAGCTTTTTACCGAAACAGGGGCTGATTGACGCTTTAATGAGAGATAATGACTGAGGAGATTAATAAATGGAGACTCCGTCTCTGACCCGCCTCAGAATGTGGAATTTACAGAATTCAGAACACGGAACACTCAACAGTCAAGGTGAAAGAAAGTCAATTTTTTACATCAAACTCCATGAAGAAGTCAATCGACTGTATAATGAGAAGGAAGTTGACTGAAACAAAAGGAAAATGAAAGGAATCGCTGGGAGATGTGTGAGCTTCTAATACTCACCATGTTAAACCCACTTAGTAAGGTGCAGTGATGCATGGGGCTGAGCTCCAGCCTCTGCCATGACTCACCTGATGCAGAATAACGAACGTCCACTACAAAGGACGCTGACTGACTGACGTACTCTGACCCGGCCAATGACCTGGCCAAACACAGGGCATCAGTAAAGGTCAACAGACAGAGGGGTGTCATTATACTGTATGTCATTCTGACACTGGCCAAGTACTGGTGTAAATCTCCACAGTGGAAAAGGGGAATTAGACACTACCATGGTACACTGTATTCAACTTTAGAGTCATTGGATGAAAGCTACTAGGTTGGTGGAATGTAGTGTGTGTTCTCAGTGGCTAACTATTAGTTCACAACAAATATCCCAGATTTTTATGCAAAACCACAACTCTGCTGGACCTCGTTATGCTACGTCAACCATATGAGCAGCTCATAATCACGAGGCAAATATGTTCCCTGCGTTCCTCCTAACAGATTAACTCCCTGCATGTGAAAGGAAGTGACGGCAACCTGACAGTGGCCCTGCTGCCAAAGTGTTCATTTTCGGTTCAGTCTGTGGAAAAAACCAAGACATTAAACCCCGGGAGGCGTCAAGAGCCATATGTTTCTGCTTCACAGCCTGTCTATAGACTGCAGCTTTGCCTCTTATCACCAGAGACGTACACACACGCACCCTAAAGACACTTACCATTGTGGCTCCTGCCACATTGCAGAGGCAGCTGTGTTATTAGGATGGTGGATGGAGCTGGTTGAGTCTTGGTGGGTTGGAGACAGACTAAACTGGTCATTAACGAGGAACAAAAGAACACTGCTTATCTAAGTACTGGTGTGTTTTGTGATGAGGTGCTGCATGGGTACAATTAGCTTTCAAGGGCTCTCAGAAGAACTCTTATACACTCTTAGGAAAAAGGGTTCCAAAATGGTTCTTTGGCTGTCCCGATAAGATAACCATTTTTGGTTCCAGGTAGAACTCTTTTGGGTTTCATGTAGAACGCTCTTGGGAAAGGGTTCTACGTGAAACCCAAAAGTGTTCTACCTGGAACCAAAAGGGTTCTTCAAAGAAGCTTTTTTTCTAAGAGTGTACCGTTGGAGATTACAATGTAGATATTTTACAACTGGTGTCAAACATGTGACTAGATGACAAAATTACAACTGACAATAGGCTATTATGTCATGAAAAATGTATGACTGTTTGTTTTATAAGCAAGTCAATAATTAGTAGGCCAACATTAGGATATTGAATAGTTTCTCCCTTTTTGTACCCTTTGGGTAGGTGCTTACAAATTCTTAGTACTGCAGTATTGTAAAATGTTGCTCATGGCAAAACATTGCATATTTTGTTAGTACATGTGGAGCAGATTCATAATAAAACAATATTAAGGGATGACTAAGAGGCCAACTGGCTAGGCACAAAATACACATCATTTAATATTCAAATGAAAAAGTTGCAAAACAACATCACAATGACTAGGTAAGTTGTTTTCCTGCCTGTGGAAGATGTGATTATTTCCTGCCAAAATTGAAATGAAAGTGTTTGCAACAGTGTCAGACAACAGTGAGGGTTGTGTTTATCAACACAGAAACAAATCTCACACTTCTGCTTCAGAGCCAACCATCAAATCATTCTGCCAGAGTGATTTCACACACCGAAAATCAGAGATTGCAAATGGTGCATCAGGTAGAGCTAGGGCAAGCAGGGTCTACACAAAGGAAGAACCAACCATAAAGGTTTACTCAGCATATCTCTGAAGAACCCTCTATGGTTCTAGGTACAGTATAATCTTTTCTCCCAGCAAATACATGAATTTAGAACCTTTTTGTTTGATCCTTGTCCCTGTGGAAGAACCCTTTTTTCCCCCAAGAGTGTACTCACCTCCCTCCCATGTATAGAAGGACTTGCAGTGTCTGTAAAACACTCATAAAATAGCCTACCGCCTAACTATTTGCACATTCTGGATTTCAGTGCTGCTTAGTTTTCTACAATGTTGTCATAACACTTCCTATTGGAAATTTGAATGAATCCAATATCTATTTGACTCACTTACTTCAAGGTCCAGTGCAGCCATTATTTATCTCAATATCTAATTATTACTGGGTAACAATTAAGTACCTTACTGTGATTGTTTTAAATTAAAATTGTCAAAAATAAACAAAAATAGATTCTAAGAGAAGCAATTTTTAAAGTATTTTTTTGCTAGGACTGTCATGAAGTGGAGAGAGGAAAACTGAAAACTATCTGTTATTGGCAGAGAGGTGAGGAACCAGGGCCGTAACCCAGGGTTGGAGGTTTGTTTCAGGCTGAAATTATCATAATTTTCACAATTTCACGGTATATTCCAACCTCATAGTGTGGAAATATACAGTACCAGTCCAAAGTTTGGACACACCTTCTCATTCAAGGGTTTTTCTTTATTGGTAATATTTTCTACATTGTAGTGAAGTAGTGAAGACATCAAAACTATGAAATAACACATTTGGAATCATGTAGTAACCAAAAAAAGTGAAAACAAAATATAGTTTATAATTGAGATTCTTCAAAATAGCCACCCTTTGCCTTGATGACGGCTTTGCACACTCATGGCATTCTCTCAACCAGCTTTACCTGGAATGCTTTTCCAACAGTCTTGAAGGAGTTAATATGCTGAGCACTTGTTGGCTGCTTTTCCTTCACTCTGCAGTCCAACTCATCCAAAACCATCTCAATTGGGTTGAGGTCGGGTGATTGTGGAACCAGGTCATCTGATGCAGCACTCCATCACTCTTCTTCTTGGTCAAATAGCCCTTACACAACCTGGAGATGTGTTGGGTCATTGTCCTGTTGAAAAACAAATGATAGTCCCACTAAGCTTAAACCAGATCGGATGGCCTATGACTGCAGAATGCTGTGGTAGCCATGCTGGTTAAGTGTGCCTTGAATTCTAAATAAATCAGCTACAATAGTCATTTACAACATTAACAATGTCTACACTGTATTTCTGATCAATTTTATGTTATTTTAATGGACAAAAAAATTAGCTTTCCTTTCAAAAAACAGGACATTTCTAAGTGACCCCAAACTTTTGAACAGTAGTGTATATCATGAGTAATTAAAACAAAACAGCACATTGAGAACAAAAATATTTATCCTTTTTTTATGAAGAGGGTATGAATCTTATTTTTCCATGTGATCATCTTTATTATCTAGTTTTTGCTGTTATCGTAGTGAATTATACATATTTTTTAAATTCTTGGACCTCTCATCCCCCTCTCTCCCTTCCCTGTTGGATCTGTTGCCGTGGTGACAACTTGAACACATTTCATCCTGATGAATGGAAAAGAAGCTCATTTAGCCTCTCATTTCCAGGAAGGGCTGCTGGAAGTAGTCATTGGTATTAGGCCCCATACATCTCAAATCACTTGAGCAAACACAGGACTATCAGGCCATTTGTAGGTCGCCCGAGGTGGCCAAGAGAGGGGAGGAGACTAGGTAAGGAAGCTCTCTCCTAAAGATTAATTTATATGAGAGCTAAGCCTCAGCCCCTGCGTTGATCCTGTCCATGCTCTGCTAGAGTCAGGATGCTGGCTGACTGGGGTTGCTCACTGGAGTACTTTCATTGTTAATTATAGTTATTACATAATGTTTACGTGCATTTGGCTGTTGACAATGCATAGGCATATACTGTACAATGTTTTGTAGGCCTACCTTTTGTGTATTTGCCTGTCTGCACTTTACAGTTGTTCAAGGACGATAGTCATCAAACCACTGAATTGATTCATGTATTTAGTGTTTTATGAATATTATATAGGGTATTCTGCCTGTATACAGCCTTGTGTTTTTGTTATTACCTTCAGGTTCCTTCAGCTTCCTGCTTTCAATACATCCGCGATAAGGGTTAGAATGAGAAATAGATTGTTAAATCCTGTAATAGGGACTTTGTATTGTAATATGGCTCCTAATGTTCCTAATGAGTTGACATTTAGCAGGAATAGGCAATAGCTACTTACCAGACAGATCATGAGTCTTTATACTCGACCAATACGGAAACAAGGTTCATAATAATTCTAATCACTGCAAATCTGCTGTTACTGCAATCTGATGATATATACTTACTGCCTGCAGCAAGATATTATCAGTGTTGAGAAAGATTAATTTAAAAACATAAACAATACTGCCGTTGTTCTTACACCATGATGTTGTTCTCTGTCCTGGCACCCCCATATTGTGGAACAAGCTTCCCCCTAATGTCAGAACAGCTGAGTCCCTGTCAATCTTCAAAAAACATCTGAAACCCTACCTCTTTAATGAGTATCTGTAACGGCTTTCGTTGGTGGAAGGAGAGGAGGACCAAAATGCAGCGTGGTACGTATCCATTATATATTTAATCGAAAATGACACAAAATACAAAACAGAACAAGAGAATCAAAAAAAGTAAACCGAAACAGTCCCGAATGGTGCAAACACTGAAACGGAAAACACAGGAAACAATCACCCACAAAACACAATGAAAAACAGGCTACCTAAATATGATTCTCAATCAGAGACAACGATCGACACCTGCCTCTGATTGAGAACCATACTAGGCCAAACACATAGAAATATAACGAACAGAACAAAACATAGAAAAACAACATAGAATGCCCACCCCAACTCACGCCCTGACCAAACTAAAATAAAGACATAAAAAAGGAACTAAGATCAGAACGTGACAGTATCTTGTAAAAATACCATGTACTTTTGCTACGATGGTGATATGTTGTTTTCTCACCTAGCTATCTTAAGATGAATGCACTAGTGTATACTGAACAATAATATAAACACTATATGTAAAATGATTGGTCCCATGTTTCATGAGCTGAAATTAAAGATCCCAGAAATGTTCCATAGGCACAAAAAGCTTTTTTCTCAAAAATATTTTGCACAAATTTACATCCCTGTCAGTGAACATTTCTCATTTGCCAAGAAAATTCATCCACCTGACAGGTGTGGCATATCAAGAAGCTGATTAAACAGCATGATCATTACACAGGTGCTCCTTGTGCTGGGGACAATAAAAGGCCAATGTTAATTTCTCTACAATAAGCTGTCCCCAACGTCGTTTTAGAGAATTTGGCAGTATGTCCAACTGGCCTCACAACTGCAGACCACGTGTAACGACGCCAGCCCAGGACCTCTACATCCGGCTTCTTCAACTGCGGGATCATGTGAGACCAGGCACCCAGACAATTTATGAATCTGAGAAGTATTTCTGTTTGTAATAAAGCCCTTTTGTGGGCCTGGCTCCCCAGTGGGTAGACCTAGCTCCCAAGTGGGTGGTCCTATGCCCTCCGAGGCCCACTCATGGCTTTGCCGCCGCCGAGTCATGTGAAATCCATAGATTAGGGCCTATTGAATTTATTTGAAATTGACTGATTTCTGTATATGAAGTAATGCTGTGAATGCCCATCCTGGTTTCATAGATTAGACGTAACATAATAAACATGCACTACAGTTCAAAAATTTGTGGTCACTTAGAAATGTCCTGGTTTTTGAAAGAAAAGCAAATTTTTGGGCCATTACAATAATATCAAATTAATCAGAAATACAGTGTAGACATTGTTAATGTTGTAAATGACTATTGTACTGTAGCTGGAAACTGCTTTTTTTAATGGAATATCTGCATAGGTGTACGGAGGCCCATTATCAGCAACCATCACTCCTGTGTTCCAATGTCACGTTGTGTTAGCTAATCCAAGTTTATCATTTTAAAAGGCTAATTGATCATTAGAAAACCCTTTTGCAATTATGTTAGCACAGCTGAAAACTGTTGTTCTGATTAAAGAAGCAATAAAACTGTATTTCTGATCAATTTGATGTTATTTTAATTGGCCCAAAAAATTGCTTTTCTTTCAAAAACAAGGACATTGAAAGGACCCCAAACTTTTGAACCGTAGTGTAAATCCGGGACACTCAAATGAGTATGATATGTTTGGTATGGTTACATAAGACAACAATGAAAGTAGAGTGATTGGTCGGGGTGAATGGGTGTAACGCGAACATCTAGCAACCCAAAAGTTGCATGTTTGAATCTCATCACGGACAATTTTAGGTAATTACCAACTTTTCAACTACTTACTACTTTTTAGCTACTTTGCAACTACTTAGCATGTTAGCTAACCTTTCCCCTAACGATAACTTTAACCCTTTAATTTAACTCTTAACCCTAACCTTAACCCCTATCCCTAACCCCTAGACTGGCTAATGGATGAAATGGATGATGGCCATCCACAAATTAATACATACCATACGAAACGTAACATATCATACTAATTGGAGTGTCCTGGATTTACATTTACTATGTTATGTCTACCCCTGAGTCCAGGTTGGAACGCCTCATGGACTGTGACTAATGTCATGTCTCTCTGGACACCAGGAGGTAATGCATTCCCCATACTGTACATCACTGTATACAGTCTCAGGCCTACATGTAATTTTACTTTATGAGTATTTTAGTTGCCCTGAGCAGTTCGCTGAAACAGTATGTCCGTATTCAACTTGTGTTCATAGATCCTTTCTCCCTCCCATTTGTCCTCTTTGAGAGTAGGTAATAACCAGACAACTTTAACACACACAGTCTGAGGGTGTCACTAATGAGCTTAACTGTGAGTCAAAATTGAAGTATTTTCAGCTTCCCCTAAAGATAAAGTTCAAAACCTATGAATAACATACTGTGACATAGAGTGACAAGCACGTGCACACACACAAACAAACACACACACATTTCACTCTATATACAGAAATTGTCACTTCGCTGTCCCTCAGGTCAAGTTCATAGGAGTGCTGATGTTGATTAGCATAGCTTTGACTGAGCGATCCCTTTGTCATGCATTTGCCACTCTGAATCAAGTTTAACACCTGCAGCCACAGGCCTGTCAGAGCACACAGATTCACCAAAGATGATGTTGACACAAACCCTCCCCTCTCCTGGCCACCTCATGTGCAACAGCTTTCCTCATTTACTAGGAATAAATAATGCCCATGCACACCTGCTACAGTCAATATTAGTAACACCCCCACCCATTCTCATTATTTATAGATAGCATCTACACTGTATAGATAGCAACTTGGCCGTTAACGTAAAATATGGTGTATGTGAGATTAGCAGGTATAATGACAATAATAGGCCTAATACATGGGTTTTATATAGCACTTTTCAAGGACCAAGACACGCTTAAGATTGGATGGTTTGATACCAAGGCTAACTGAATTAGCTGTGAGTGCTCTTAGCAGTGCAAACTTGATTAAAACCTTAATTCTACATAACCATACTTCATATTTACGTCTATTTCCCGTAATGCACTTCTGACGCTAAGTATTTCTAAGTTATTCAGAGACTAGAGTACAGTATCTACAGTCCAGTCAGCTGCTATACGACTTTGGTGCTATGTTTGATCTTAAAGATGGATGAATAATGAAGAAGCTGCTGTTATACAATTAAACCTGTGATGTTTAATACATGTTGGATTCTGCTTAACAGGTGGTGGGTGGATGGCCATCCCAGGGCTGGTGGTTCACAGGAGATGGAGAGGAAATGGGGAGAAAATGGTATGAAATGCATACAGGTAAGTTATACTTCAATTGTATTATGCTAAATTAGAAACTGGGTGGTTGAAAAGCACTCTACGTTGCATCGTGCTTAAGAACAGCCCTTAGCCGTGGTATATTGGCTATATACCACATTCCCTCAGGCCTTATTGCTTAACTATACTATACTTAAAGGAACTACCCCCCTTACCTTCATAGTATGCTCAAACCCTACATCCCAACCCGAGCACTCTGTTCCACCACCTCTAGTCTCTTGGCCCTCCCCCCACTACAGTTCCTGCTTAGGCCAGTTAAAGCTCTTCTCTGTTCTTGCACCCCAAAGGTGGAACCAGCTTCCCCCTAAAGTCAGTACAGCGGAGTCCCTGCCTCATCTTCAGAAAACGTCTGAAACCCTACCTCTTAGAAGAGTATCTTAAATAACTCTCACAGCCATTATCTTCTTTTAGACTATATTCTTGAAAAATCTGACTTAGAAATGCCTCGTGAGTTTAATTCAACTGTCATACCCCATCAGAACCCAAATATAACCTTGCTTTACTCTGATATTTGTAAACAACATAAATGTAAAAAAACACCGTATAGCCTCAAATAATGGTTAAAACAAATGTTGATACCATGGATGGTCAGTCCTTGCATTTGAGATTGGTTACATTACTCCAGTCCCATCCCTCAGCTGTTTCCCGAAACAGTGGCGGGAAAACACTTTGTTATTGTTTCAACTGCTGATTGCCCCTACTGCCAGTCTGCCACGCAAATGCTCTTATGATGAAGTGCAAGGCTATAGGGCATGCTGAACTGTCACGTCCACAAATCTATTTTTCTCTCAAGTGCATCAGCAAAATACAGTGCCGTCACACCGGTCTATCACCATGCCTACTGAGTGTTGGCAGAAGTGGCGGAAATCATGCTGCTCTGTCCCCATAGTCATAGTGTAATAATATTTATTTACTAAATGTTAATCCTTTAATTAAGTAGGGACAGACACAACTGTCTCCCCATTGATGCACTGAGTAAACAACAGTTGGATGCATTGCACCATCACATTTTTCTAACAACAGTTAGATGTATTGCACCATGAAGCAATTTCCAGTGCTTTCCCCGCAGTACATACAACCTTATGGCTTGGGGCAACAGGTGGCTGTTGATTGACCCTCCAGTTTTAGCCAGATACTCCACAGGTAAATAAAGAGGACCGGATCAGCTAGAGCAGATGGAGAAAGTAATTGACTCCTTTGAAGAGGTGCAGCCAGAAATAATTTGTTGTCCGCCTGAGCAGATCCAATCCTCATTACCTGGGATCAACAGAGGACCAGAGGACCTGAGAGGGGATCCAACCAGGACCGGAGGAAACGAGGGGGCGAACACAGACCAAGATTAGCACCCAATTATCTCAGCAACCGTCTGAAGAAACTCCTCCCCCACCAAAATGGACACGGCTCCTCTTTCAACGCGGTCATCTCTGTCTCGGCTCAATTAAGTAAGGGAATCAATCGGGAATATGATTTTGTATGTAGAATAGAGAGGCATGAAGTCATTATTCCTACATCTTTATCTTTATTAGGTTGATTAAATTAAGTTGAATAATGTTAAAGTCAGTAAGAATGTAATTAAGGCTCAGGGTCAGGGAAGTTAATGCAGAGTTTTGTGTGGAAACTAACTCAAGTCAATTAAGCAAGTTTCTCCTGGCAGTTTTCCCAGTGCATGCAACAGTCCTGAAGAGACTGCAGATTAAAGTCAATTAATGAATTAATATCAAATGTATCTCAGGGTCCAACTCTTGTAATAATGATGATCAGAAACTAAATTCAGTATTGTGTTCACTCAACAGTTGAGCAAAATATTATCAAGCATTTTAATATACACCTGCATACACAAACACACTCGCAAGATCATCTAGATGCAGATACACACATGTGCAGCCAAGAACACTCAAAAGGCTGTTAGAATGCAGCCACGTGCAAAAATCACTTCAAAGTCGATACAGACCGTGATTAGGTCCGGTCGGAGGATATGTCTCCCATACACAGTCAGTCCCTCCCTCCTCGCCCTCCTCCTCCTCCCTCCTCCTCCTAATCAGACTGTTGTAAACATTCAGCACGCAAAGCACAGGCAATCACGTTGTGGAGGAAGGAGAGGAGAGGAGGAGGAGGAGGAGGAGGGAGAGGAGGAAGAGGGAGAGGAAAGGAGGAGGAGATAGAGGAGAAGTGACCAGACACAGGTACAGACTGGGTACCAGACACTGGGGGTTTATCTTAGCCCAGGGAGGCAGTGATACCGGAGGGGAGTGATACCAGAGGAGAGTGATACCGGAGGGGAGTGATACCAGAGGAGAGTGATACCAGAGGAGAGTGATACCAGAGGAGAGTGATACCGGAGGGGAGTGATACCAGAAGTGTGATTACCAGAGTGGCAGATCGATTACCAGAGACTGGTGGGAGTAATACCAGAGTGGAGAGTATACCAAGCAGTGGATGATACCAGGAGTGTCAGATACCAGTAGATGAGATGATTCCAGAGCGAGCATGATATCGGAGTGCAGCTGCATAACAAATTGGGGAGCTGATACCAGAGGGAGTAATACCAGAGAGAGGTAGTGTAGATAGCCACGAGTGATGGATACCAGAGAGAGGACTGACTACTCGACGAGCAGTATATCGGAGGGAGTGATACCGGAGGGGAGTGATACCAGAGGAGAGTGATACAGAGGAGGATACGGATTACCAGAAGAGAGGTGATACCAGAGAGAGGTGATATCGCAGGGGAGTGATACCAAGGGAGTGATACAGAGGGAATGATAGAAGGGAGTGATACCAGAGGAGTGTGATACCAGAGTGAGTGATACCAGAGGGAGTGATACCAGAGTGGAGTGTATGATCTAGGAGTGATACCAGAGAGACAGATGTACCAAGGAGAGTAATAATCGGAGTGGAGGCTATACCAGAGAGAGTGATACCAAGGGAGTGATACCGAGAGGAGAGTTACCAAAGGGATACCAGAGCGGTATCGAGGATCCAATGGGATGAATACAGAGGAGAGTGATACCAGAGGGGAACCTGGAGCTGAGGATCAGCTACCCTGAGAAAAACAAAGCAGCCCACCTGTCCAAACGAGAAGCTTTTTCATTACTACACACACAGACAGAGTACTGGCGTGGGAGAGGGGGTTGGAGAATGGGGAGGAGAGAGGAGGAGGAGGGGGAAGACAGGAGATAGGCTTTACTATCCATATTCAGTTATCCCAGTGAATTATCTCGTTGCTGTTTGTTTGGTGGGGGTTTAGAATGAGGTGAAATAGGGAAACGCTGGAGGACACGGGGCTCTAAGTATTTATATTCTGATGTTGCAGGGTGAACATCATCTGCTGCTTGGTGAGGGGTTAGAATGGGGGAGGATGGGAGTGGTGGGGAAGAACAGTGAGATAAGGGGGAGGGATGAAGGAGTGGGGGAGAACAGGAGAGTAAGGGGTGAGGTGTGGAGAAGAGTGGAGGGGGAAAACAGGAGAGTAAAAGGAGGATGGGAGAGTTGGGGGAGAACAGGAGAGCAGGGAGACGGAGAGCTGTGGGGAGAGTGGGGGGAGAACAGGAGAGTAAGGGGAGGGGAGAGGGAGGGGCTGTAGTATCCATATTCAGTTGTTGTTGAGTGTTCTTCATTTTAATTTGCCAGAGCTTCAGAATAAATGTGATGCAATAATTATTGTTCCTAGAATACCTGGGGGCATAAGTGATTCATCAAGCCTACACACTTGTACACACATAGTCCCCAACCGTAAGCTACACGTGGACATGCACACATACACACAAACTTAATACATATACACACATACACACAAACTTGGCCCAGATCAGACACAAACTCACATTTAGAAATGCACATACATGCTAACCTCCACACACTCAAATACACACACACACTTGAGAGACAGTACAAGACAGAACAACAAGAATCAGCCGTACGGACAGAGACCAGTCTCATTTATCTTCTGTCTATGCCGGGCGGCTGTGTGTCTGTTTGTGTGGGTGCTGTACAGTGCATGCGTTACGTGGCATGAGTCTCCTTGGATGAGCACGTTGCTGAGACACAGCGCTGAGAGACAGAGGATGCAGCTGGGAGCATGAGTCCTGACGGAGAGGAGTATGACATGTTCTGTCAGAAAGCCGTGACCCTGATTGTTGACCTCTGCCTCCAGAACAAGCAGCTATTGGACCAGGACACCTGCCAGGACTTCCTGTTTCTGCTGTCCAACCAAAACTCGGACCACAAGGAACCAGGTAAGAACATTTAGAACATGTACATAGAATCTTGAGCATGTTTTATAACAGTGTCTATATTCCAGAATAGGCACTGTGTTTTTGCACTGTGGAATTGGTTTTCCCTGCTGTCACTGCTTTTTGTTTCTCAAACAGTGAGCTAGCGTTTGTGACATTTGTGCTAATTTTTATACACAGTACAGTATATTAGCACTTAACCAGGGCCATGCACAGACCTTTCAGGGGTAAGGTGCTCAAAATGAAAAAAGGGCAACCCCGCTTGAAAGAATAATAATAATAATAATAATTCATATCTCGAAAGTAATAACATACTAAATCCCTGTGTAGCGGAAAATTATATATTTTTTTAGCAAAGGCCTATTTATTTCTGCACAACACAATCACTCGTCATCAGAAATTGTAAGCAAGTTAGTTAGGCTACACTGCCTCCTAAAGACATGATTGACATCGAGAAAAGAGGATGGGCTATCAGCTGATCATTGATGTTGATGATTTATGTAAATCTGCTAGTTAGCTAGATCAATTTATTTTACTGATTGTGATTTGTCTCTCTATCTTTCTGGAATGCATCTGCCAACCATACCGAATATTGATGATAATGTGGGCTAAATCAAGTGCTATCAAGTGTTAATCAATGTTATGCTGCTGTGGCAATACTGTTGATGTATTTACACTGCATCTCTCAAGCCATGCATGTTTGGATACCGGCGGGCGCTTGCGCAATCTCCTTGCAGGGCAGACTGGAAAAAAGGCACAACTGGGCAAGCGCAAGCTCCATACAGATCAACATGGTTATGTCTTGATAGAATACAGCTTGCATCAAATTACAGGTGCAACCAACGACAGGTTGGGGGGTGGGGAACTTGACCACGACTTGCAGGCAGTGGGTTCCGAACAATGGGGGGCGGGAGGGCTGACAGTGTTTTGTCAACTGCTATATCATCAGCTAATACAGGACTACTAAAGGCCCAGTGCACTACTTTTGTGAAGAAAAAATATATATTCAAAAGTTTGGACACACCTACTCTTTATTTTTACTATTTTCTACATTGTAGAATAGTAGTGAAGACATCAAAACTATGAAATAACACATATGGAATCATGTAGTAACCAAAAAAGTGTTAAACAAACAAAATAGATTTAAGATTTTAGATTCTTCAAAGTAGACACCCTTTGCTTTGATGACAGCTTTGCACACTCTTGGCATTCTCTCAACCAGCTTCATGAGGAATGTTTTTCCAACAGTCTTGAAGGTGTTCCCACATATATTGAGCACTTGTTTGCTGCTTTTCCTTCAATCTGCGGTCCAACTCATCCAAAACCATCTCAAGTGGGTTGAGGTCAGGTGATTGTGGAGGCCAGGTCATCTGATGCAGCACCATCACTCTTCTTCTTGGTCAAATAGATTTTTACAAATAGCCCGGAGATCATCCGTTCACCTACTTTGCGTCTCACAAAGACAAGGTGCTTGGAACCAAAAATCTCAAATTTGGACTCATCAGACCAAAGGATAGATTTCCACCGGTCTAATGTCCATTGTTCGTGTTTCTTGGCCCAAGCAAGTCTCTTCTTATTATTGGTGTCCTTTAGTAGTGGTTTCTTTGCAGCAATTTGCCCATGAAGGCCTGATTCAGAGTCTCCTCTGAACAGTTGATGTTGAGATGTGTCTGTTACTTGTGCTCTGTGAAGCATTTATTTGGGCTGCAATCTGAGGCTGGTAACTCTAGTGAATTTATCATCTACAGAAGAGGTAACTCTGGGTCTTCCTTTCCTATGGCGGTCCTCATGAGAGGAAGTTTCATCATAGCGATTGATGGTTTTTGTGACTGCACTTGAAGAAACGTAAGTTCTTGAAATGTTCTGTATTGACTGACCTTCATGTCTTATAGTAATGATGGACTGTCGTTTCTCTTTGCTTATTTGAGCTGTTCTTGCCATAATATGGACTTGGTCTTTTACCAAATAGGGCTATCTTCTGTATACCACCCCTACCTTGTCACAACACAACTGATTAAGAAGGAAAGAAATTCACAAATGACCTTTGTACAAGGCACATCATTTCACATCTGAAATGCATTCCAGGTGACTACCTCATGAAGCTGGCTGAGAGAATGTCAAGAGTGTGCAAAGCTTTCATCAAGGCAAAGGGTGGCTACTTTGAAGAATCTCAAATATAAAATACACATTTGATTTGTTTAACACTTTTTTG
This sequence comes from Salvelinus sp. IW2-2015, assembly GCF_002910315.2. Lineage (NCBI taxonomy): Eukaryota > Metazoa > Chordata > Actinopteri > Salmoniformes > Salmonidae > Salvelinus > Salvelinus sp. IW2-2015. The sequence goes on along the minus strand of NC_036847.1, from coordinate 26,880,859 downwards.
GTTACTACATGATTCCATATGTGTTATTTCATAAGTTGTGATGTCTTCACTATTATTCTACAATGTAGAAAATAGTAAAAATAAAGAAAAACCATTGAATTAGTAGGTGTCCAAACTTTTGACTGGTACTGTATATCAGGTAGAGCCCTATCTGTGCATGTGACGGGACTATTGATGAATGGATGCCACATGGTATTAACAACAATTGTATAAGTAGGTGCATTTTTCCAGAACAAATGTATTTTTTGTAAGAAAGAATTCACACGCACGCTCGCACATGCACTATCACTCTGGATTACTTATTTTCTTCTCCTTTTGTTTTCCTCACTGTCCATGTTAGGGGTCAGACTGGGCCTTGGACACATCTCTAATTAGCTTTTGTGACCTCAGGGCAGAGCAACCATAGGTATAGCCTATAAACCAAACTCAGAGTGACTTTTTAGTTCGTCTGGGTGAGCAGAGCTCCTATAAAACGAATAAATCAGCCTTTAGCTTAATTTCTGCTGATGCTGTCCTGATCGCTCAACCTTACCATTAGCATTATAGCAGATTGGAGCACACAGCTCCCTGCAACTGAAACTGATAATATTGTTGCGTGGATTAATGAGAGGACTCATGAGAGAAGGCGCACTTTACTTTCGTGAAGAATCTCAGTCAGTGCTATTAGCCTGGTATATTTACTGCACCAAAGTTAATGCATGATTAGAGGGACATTCATTTGCCAAAAGTATGTGGACACCCCTTCAAATTAGTGGATTTGGCTATGTCAGCCACACCTGTGTATAAGATCAAGCACACAGACATGAAATCGCCATTGAGACAAACATTGGCAGTAGAATGACCCGTACTGAAGAGCTCAGTGACTTTCAACGTGGCACCGTCATAGGCTGCCACCTTTCCAACAAGTCAGTTCGTCACAATTCTGCCCTGCAAGAGCTTCCCCGGTCAACTGTAAGTGCTGTTATTGTGAAGTGGAAACTTCAAGGAGCAACAGCGGCTCACACAAGCCCACAGAAAAATTGTCTGTCCTAGGTTGCAACACTCACTACGTAGTTCCAAACTGCCTCTGGAAGCAATGTCAGCACAAGAATGCTTCATCAGGAACTTCATGAAGTGGATTTCCATGGCCGAGCGGCCACACACGAGCATAAGATCACCATGCGCAATGCCAATTGTTGGCTGGAGTGGTGTAAAGTGTCTGAATTGAGGGCCTATCATAATGAAAAAGACAACTCATCCTACAGTATAGCTGTCTCTATAGTAATGGATATTGAAATGGCTGGGAAGAGTTCTGCTCATATACTGAACAAAAATATAAATGTAACATGTAAAGTGTTAGTCCAATGTCTGAGCTGAAATAAAAGATCCCATAAATGTTCTATAAGCGCAAAAAGCGTATTTCTCTCAAATTTTGTACACAAATTTGTTTACGTCCCTGTTAGTGAGCATTTCTCCTTTGCCAAGATAATCCATCCACTGGACAGGTATGGCATATCAAGATGCACCTTGTGCTGGGGACAATAAAAGGACACTCTAAAATGTTCAGTTTTGTCACACAGCACAATGGCACAGATGTCTTAAGTGTTGAGGGAGTGGGAAATTGGCATGCTGACTGCAGGAGCTGTTGCCATAGAATTTAATGTTAATTTCTCTAACATAAGTCGCCTCCAACGTCGTTTTATAGAACTTGGCAGTACGTCCAACCGGCCTCACAACCCCAGAAGATGTGTAACCACGCCAACACAGGACCTCCACATCCGACCTCTTCACCTGCGGGATCGTCAGATACCAACCACCCAGACAGCTGAAGAAACTGTGGGTTTGCCCAACCGAAGAATTGTCAGAAACCATCTGAGGGAAGCTCATCTGCATGCTCGTCTTCTTCACCAGGGTCTTGACCTGACTGCAGTAACCAACTTCAGTGGGCAAATGCTCACCTTCAATTGCAACTGGTATGCTGGAGAAGTGTGCTGCTCTTCACGGATGAATCCTGGTTTCAACTGTACTGGGCAGATGGCAGACAGCGTGTATGGCGTCGTGTGGGCGAGCGGTTTGCTGATGTCAACGTTGTGAACAGAGTGTCCCATGGTGGCGGTGGGGTTATGGTATGGGCAGGCATAAGCTACGGACAGCGAACACAATTGCAATTTATCGATAGCCATTTGAATGCGCATAGATACTGTGATGAGTTCCTGAGAACCATTGTCGTGCCATTCATCCGCCACCATCACCTCGTCTTTCAGCAYGATAATGCACGGCCCCATGTCGCAAGGATCTGTACACAATTCCTGGAAGCTGAACATGTCCCAGTTCTTCCATGGCCTGCATATTCACCAGACTTGTCACCCATTGAGCATGTTCGGGATGTTCTGGATTGACATGTACAACAGCGTGTTCCAGTTCCTGCCAATGATCAATTAGCCTTTTAAAATTATAAACTTGGATTAGCTAACATTGGAAAACAGGAGTGATGGTTGCTGATAATGGGCCTCTGTACGCCTATGTAGATATTCCATAAAAAATCAGCTGTTTCCAGCTACAATAGTCATTTACAACATTAACAATGTCTACACTGTATTTCTGATCAATTTGATGTTATTTTAATGGACAAAAAATGTGCCTTTCTTTCAAAAACAAGGACATTTCTAAGTGACCCTAAACTTTTGAACGTTAGTGTACATATAAACTGAATATAATTTTTACATTTGGATGATTTTGTAACTGCTTATACATAGACCAATACATCAGTGAAACATATAGCTACAGTGTGTGACATGATTGAAGAGCCAGCCAGAGAATTTGGACTGAAGGCAGGTACATAACAAATGTCATTCAGCGATGTTTCTGCTAGGATGGATCCCCATGTCAGAGGGTACGCGTCACACCATTTCTGACAAAATCCTATGTCACTCCGCATTATCCTCAGCGATGGAATCAAACGTACTTCACCATGCCATGGGCATCCGTCACTAAGCTGTGGGGGCATTAAATGCCATTGCATGTTATCCACCCATCACTGTGAATCTATTCTGCCACATGAAGGATAAACGCAAGGCGCTTTACTTTCTTACTGTTGGGACTTGGTAGAGATGTGGAGGGGAGATATGGACAGAACTTAGAACACGGCCACGGCCTGGCACCTGACATGTGACATGTACCCTCTGGGTCCATCATTGCAGTGTAGGAACTCTTCACTGTTGCAATGTCTTGAAAATGTTTGACAGTGACACAAGGTTTGAAGGTATTCAGTGAAAGGAAAATGCCAATGGGAAGTCTTAATTCAACTCATTATTGTTATTCATCCATCTCAGGAAATGTATTTTACAATAACCTTATTGTGTTGTGTTTACCTTTTTGCTGATGCCTTTGGAGAGATAAGAGGGGGGAATGTTTAGGCATTTTTTCTGCTGCATTTCATGTTGGTGAATGAAGTCATGTTCTCCTTTGTGATTAAGCTAGAGCAATACGGTTCTGGGAAGAAACAATACTGCAGTATCTCCAGGGGAATTTCTCAGAGAGCACTATGCTGCTAGATCAGGCTATAATGTAATGTTTGTCTTTCCTCATTTATTCAAATTCTGTAAGGAGAAAATGAGAAATGATTAGAAATATAGGTAAGTTCCATCCAGAACAGGGAACTGGTCGCTCCTTAGTCCTCTATTTGCAGGCCAGGAAGGATGACGCAGTGCAGGTGAAATCCAAAACAACAGGACAAAAACATCAAATTAACTAGGCTGTAGAGATTACTTTAGAACCCAGACAAACCTCCCTTTAATAATTAATATTCACACAGTCACACTGACTCTGTGTTCTACAGACACAGCACTTCCCAGTGAGTACAAACATTTCCAAAAGAACATTGGAAAGCTGTCCATTTCACTGTGAGATGCCTATGTCTCATTATTACGACATGAAGGCTGTTGTGGTAGCGCTTCCGGCTGTGCACATTTGGATGAACAAATACAGTCTGATATGTGACAGCACATAACTGGTTTGAAATCTGACTGACTTTTTTATGTATACTGAACAAAAATATAAACGCAACATGAAACAATTTCGAAGATTTTACTGAAATACAGTTCATATAAGGAAATCAGTCAATACCTAATCTATATATATCACGACTGGGAATACAGATATGCATCTCTTGGTCACAGATACATTTAAAAAAAGGTAGGGCCGTGGATCAGAAAACCAGTCAGTATCTGGTATGACCACCATTTGCCTAATTTAGCTCGACACATCTCCATCACATAGAGTTGATCAGGCTGTTGATTGCCGCATGTGGAATGTTGTCCCAATCCTCTTCAATGGCTGTGTGAAGTTGCTGGATATTGGCGGGAACTGGAACATGCTGTCGTACACGTCGATCTAGAGAGTCCCAAGCATGCTCAATGGGTGGCATGTCTGGTGAATATGCAGGCCATGGAAGAACTGGGACATTTTCAGATTCCAGGATTTTGTACAGGAATAAAGAGGAAATAATAGACATTCTAGTTCTTTGAGAGTACTGTACAGAAAAAAGGCTTCCAAAAGGATTATTTGGCTGTCCCCATAGGAAAACACTTTTTGGTTCAAGGTCGAACCATTTTTGGTTCCATGTAGAACCCTATTGGGTTCCATGTAGAAGCCTTAGTAGAAAGGGTTCTACATGGAACCCAAAAGGGTTCTACTTGCAGCCAAAAATGGTTAATTGAAGGGTTATCCTATGGCTACAGCCGAAGAACCTTTTAAGGTTCTAGATAGCACCTTTTTTCTAACAGTGTATGCACATCACCGCAAGCATTATAACCCATCTAGTTCTACCTCTATTCCCTGCTTTAGACCCACCGACACGCAGAGGACTAAGGTTATCCTCCCTGAGAGTGGCTGATTAAAGCCATAGGTTAAATTCAAATGGATCCCGTCTCTCAGTTTGCCCAGTTGGGTGAAGAGCTGGCTGAAATAATGGCCAACCAAGTGGAACACATTTTTCATTACAATGCACTAAAGACAAAAGGAGCAGTCCAGAATACCAATCACGCCTCTGTTCTGAGAATATGAGCAGCACTCCAATTGGAATTATTTAGCTTTTTCTACTCTGTTATTTTCTTCTGTTCTTTTTTTAACCATTCACTTTTTGAAGATCACTAGCTTTTGGGACATCCCTGATGGTGTTGCTTGTTGTGGTGTTATCTATCTCTCAGTAGAACCGTACAGGGCTATTTCACACCATGCACTGTGATGCTCTGTGCTGTATCATCAATGTAAATCCACCACCCTGCATGAATAACCCACCACCCTGCATGAATAATCCACCACCCTGCATGAACCAGAGGCACAGTTGGTTTTCTCCCTCAATATACTGACCAGGTTAATCCAGATGAAAGCTATGATCCCTTATTGATGTCACTTGTTAAATCCACTGCAATCAGTGTAGATGAAGGGGAGGAGAATGGGTTTAAAGCCTTGAGACAGATGAGACATGGATTGTGTATGTGTGCCATTCAGAGGGTGAATGTGCAAGACAAAAGATTTAATTCCTTTGAACAGGGTTTGATAGTACAGTAGGTGCCAGGCGCAACGGTTTGTGTCAAGAACTGAAAGCTGCTGGGTTATCAACACTCAACAGTTTCCCGTGTGTATCAAAAATGGTCCACCACCCAAAGGACATCCAGCCAACATGACAACTCAGAAAGAGATCTAGCAAACCATAAGCAGACCATATTATTCACCCTGGCCTGTTGCAACAGAATTGAAACACATGGACATTTTGTGAAGCCCTAGAACTGGATCACAGCATATAGAGGAATTACATGCATGCCTATATCTCAGCCACAACATAGAAGAATTAACTGGCCTGTATAGAATTACATGCATGCCTATATCTCAGCCACAACATAGAAGAATTAACTGGCCTGTATAGAATTACATGCATGCCTATATCTCAGCCACACCATAGAATAATTAACTGGCCTGTATAGAATTACATGCATGCCTATATCTCAGCCACAACATAGAAGAATTAACTGGCCTGTATAGAATTACATGCATGCCTGTATCCAGTGGCGGCCCGTCATTCAGGGCAGGTGGGGCATAGCTGCCCTGTTTTGCATGTTATTTTGGCAGTAATACGTGTCACATATAATTTTGCAAACAATTTAAAAAATGTTTTCATTGACTTAATAAAGCCACATACTGTACAAACATGGTCTCTTTTTTGCTTTCATGAGTAAGGCAGCTCCAAAATGCAAGTGTTTCAGCCTAACTCAGTGCTTTCTGTGGTGGTGGGGCAGCCAGCGGAAAATACGGAGCGTAGGGGTTGGTAATGTTCTCTAGTTGAGCCGTGATTGGCTCAGTCTTCTGTCACTCGTGGGAACACTACGTCACCCCAAAATCTACGAGGAGAGCTCAAAAATTCAAGCCCCTTGGGTGCTGCCATAGAGTTACATTAGAAGTGCACATCCAAGAAGGCTCAAGGTCATTGGCCACAGATAAAATGATGTCAAATCACGTTATATCTACTGTAACTTTGATTGGACTGATCATGTCAACATCATACTTTCAAAATCTTAGCTAGCAAGCTAGCAGTCGTCATCATGAATCAAGTCGACAATCTACTAGCAAATCCTTTTCAGTCGTTGTCATATGAAGAGAAATTATGAAGAGAAATTAAAGATAAAATGTATTGGTGCTCATCGGCCATTGGACACAAACATTACACAACATGTTGGAAATCACAAATTCAACAATTTGTGGTTTGGAAGAATCAGTGGCTAACTGCAACCATTGCAAAGCAATCACAAGCCTGCTATTCAGTGGAGTGAGTGTGTTGTCCAAGTGTGGGTTTAAGGGTCTCTTTTCCAAGCTTAGAAGGATAAACATTCAACATTGGCAATGCTGTCAATCCAGCATGACTTCTGCCGCGTTCAAAACAACTGGAAACTCGGAACTGGGAAATTTCAGACTTCAGTGAGTTCAAGAACTGGGAACTCAGAAAAAATTTGCTCCTGCTGGGAAAATACATTTTGAACAGTCATCCAACTCAGAATTCCAAGTCGTAAACTCGGGACTCTTTCTAGAGTTCTGACCTGAAGATCACAGACATCATGATTCAAACTTTTTTTTTCCCGAGTTCCCAGTTGTCTCGAAAACACCATAAATTCAGAGAATGTCAGATTTTGATGACAAAGTTTGATGACAAAATTTGCCCACGAAGGACCACCGCGCCACCTTCCTGTTCAAGTGAGCACAGCACAACAAGGTGAGTCAAAAAATGTATTGTATGCTGCTGCATAAATAATGTAATATGCCAGGGAGATATGTATACTGTAGCTAAGAAAGTTATACTAATTGTATGTTGTGTAGTAAGCTGTTAGTAGCCCATGTGCCTCACCCTAATCATTTGGTCCCTTTTCCCCTCATAACTTGGCCTACTGTTCTGACTTGGTGGTGCACATGTAGCCTATAGCCTGTTTTAGAGAAATGTCATCATTGAATATTGTAAGAGCTTTCATTATCTGCTTATTTACCCCCTTCATTTATCCTATGGTTCTGACTTAGTGTACAGGGAGAATACTGTAAGAACAGCCCATGTTCTGAATTATGTCGCTGTACATTTCAAAAGTGCTGAACAAATAGTTATATTGACTACGTCCATCCTAGCTAGCTCATTAATGTATTAATCAAAATTACGGATTGCCTCTCATCCGCTCGTCGTCCCCTTATGCCATAGTTTGTACATCTCAATTGTCAGTAGAAACCACATATGTTCAAGCATGTCAGCCATATCATCTTTTTTTAAAGGCAGTTAATGAGGCTGAAGGAACTGTTTCGCTGCCAGACAAGGCTCTGTGTAGCCAGGTGTAGCAGTGGTAAGGTGTTGGGACTGCTGTTGGGACGCTGCTGTTGGGACAGCTTTATGTAGGCGCTAACAGTTTGTGGGCACCATTTGTCACTGTTATATTGCAAATAATGTATTGTTTAGTGTTGTTTTGTGTTGTGTAGTGGCTTTGCTGGCATGCATCTAAACATTTTAGGGGGAGTTTGCCGCACCAAGATTTTCGTGCTAAAATCGCCACTGCCTGTATCTCAACTACAAGAATGGCATCATGCCCTCATTTCTCTCATTTACCACTCACATCAGTGCTTTGAACCCAACTAATTTACCCAGAGATGTAGATTAGACAACTCCTACATGGACTATGCCACGAGAGAGGTTGGCATTGTTGATTTAGCTGCATGCAGACAGAGTTTGCGTCTCAAAAAGCACCCTATTCCCATTACAGTGCAGTACTTTTGACCAGGGCCCATGGGGCTCTGGTCAAACATAGTGCACAATATAGGGTATAGGGTGCAATTTGGGACATACACAGTCATTCTGTTCAGTTCCCCCATCATCAGGACTGCTCTATGCAGCCTGTCATGCTGAAAGCTGTACTGTAGTTCCAGCTAGCCCTCTGGGGGTAAAACTACTGCCATTCTCACTGAGTTGGTGATGTAGAAACACTTACAACCAGACATGTGCCCCCACACACTTCATCAACCACACTGATGTGCGACATTAGAAACCTTTGATTTTGTCTTAAAATGCTCATGTATCCAATCGACCTGGATTTGATCCTGGAGTAGGCAACATTTTGTTAAGACGTGAGTAAGTATCACGACTTCCGCCGAGGTCGGTCCCTTTCCTTGTTCGGGCGGCGTTCGGCGGTCGACGTCACCGGCTTTCTAGCCATCGCCCATCCACTTTTCATTTTCCATTAGTTTTGTCTTTGTTTTCTACACACCTGGTTTCTATTCCCCAATTACATGTTCATTATTTAACCCTCTGTTTCCCCCATGTTGGTGTGCGTGTTTGTTTATTATGTTCAGGTTGTATCTTTATGGCTGCTATTGTTTGCCGGGTTCGTTTTTATGCCCGTTATTTACGAGTGACCGGTATTTTCACGCACCTTTAGTATTTGTTTTGTACTGGTGCAGTTTGTGGAAAAAACTACCTTGTACACTCATCTCTGCTCTCCTGCGCCTGATTCCATGCACCAGTTACCCACAGCCTGACAGTAAGATGCTATAGCCAAATCTAGCCCTGTCTTATTAGTATTTTAGTGAGACTTGAGTAAGATGCTATAGCCAAATCTAGCCCTGTCTTATTAGTATTTTAGTGAGACTTGAGTAAGATGCTATAGCCAAATCTARCCCTGTCTTATTAGTATTTTAGTGAGACTTGAGTAAGATGCTATAGCCAAATCTAGCCCTTTCTTATTAGTATTTTAGTGAGACGTGAGTAAGATGCTATAGCCAAATCTAACCCTGTCTTATTAGTATTTTAGTGAGACGTGAGTAAGATGCTATAGCCAAGTCTAGCCCCGTCGTATTAGTTTTTTAGTGAGACTTCAGTAAGATGCTATAGCCAAATCTAAGCTATTCTTATCAGTTTTTTTGTGAGACTTCAGTAAGTTGCTATAGCCAAATCTAAGCTATTCTTATCAGTTTTTTAGTGAGACTTCAGTAAGTTGCTATAGCCAAATCTAAGCTATTCTTATTAGTTTTTTAGTGAGACTTCAGTAAGATGCTATAGCCAAATCTAGCCCCTTCTTCTTACCTTGGTTTGTTAACAGTAAAGTGGTAGGGTGTTATGGCTGTGGGCACAGGGAAGTGAGAGAGATGTTGATATTTACATGCACTACGTTAGAGACCTGTCAACACCTTATTCACTAATTGGATGATTGTGTTGCATGCATGAAAGACCATAATTACTTACAAAATACCACAGCTTTTTCAGGGGCAAGCCAAGGGTATACTGTATTACATTTTTCTGGATGGTCTGAGTGTTGTCTATTGTTTAAGCTATGCTGCAGATCCCGTTATGTGTTATCATCACATAGGGCTTCTACAGTATATAGGACTGTTATCTAACATTGCTATGTGGAACTGAACAGCAGATGAAGCTTACTTTAATAATTTTATTCATTCATGTATAATAAATAGTTCAATGCAATTTATATATACGTATATTACTCTTACTCAAATTATATCATATTCATGCCCAGTATTTTCTGTTGTATTAACAGAAACTGAGTTTCTCAGTCCACCTTGTATATCTGACGCTGTTGGCCCTTTATTGGTACATACTTTATTATTCCAATTTCCTGGAATATTTCTTGGTTCCTATTCTTTGTTTTTACTTATAGTCCAATTAACTGTCCCCTGAGGAAATGTTACCCAAAAAGAGGGACAACAGAGGAGACGAGAATGAGTGGAAATTGAATAACAACCTCATGAAATACAACGGGAAGGCCTCCGAAGTCAGTGTGTGTGCTGTTGTGTGTGGGTGTGCGTCCGAGCGTGTGCATATATGCGTGTGTGCCTGTGCGTGCAAAGAAGCGTGTTTATGTCTGTGATTCAGCGAGAGGATTTGAAGGGGATGGTGTTACATTAATGACAAAATGACAAAATTAAATTTCTGTCTCACTTGCACTAAGACAAAGGGTAGGGGCAACTTGAGGTTTGTTGTGACATTTCATTCCTTGATTGTATTAGAGCTCTGTGCCAACCGGCTACAGCCTGAAGTGATGTTACCCAAACTGACAGGAATTGATGGAATGACCTTCCAGCTTGTCCAACTGCTGAAAACCTCTCCATGGGAATCTGAGAAACACAGGAAAAGAGACAGTCGTGCCTCTATGATGCATTTTTCACTTATGTTCTACCTATAAAACAACACCAAGGTTCACAAGCATACTGAAGGAAGGGTACTTTGGGAAATGTTCTCTCTAACCCACAGAACACAGGTTTGTGTAACAGATGTGTGGTTGAAGGTCTGTGAAGTATCACCACCAGTGTTTAATTTGAGCCAGATCTTGCCGGAACAGGATCCTGCACCTCTTAGTTTTGGACTGTTTTGTTCCGGAACCTATTTGGACGGATTGGGAACCTCTCATTGCATGAAAAATTATTTTCACTTTTTGCAATGTAAAAATTCGAACAAAAGTGATCAATGTTCATTCGAGATGCCTCTTTGTTAATTCTCCTGGCCCCACAAAAAACGTAGTGTGAAGAAGTAGATTTTCAGCCCGGACCTAATATTCTAAGAGTTGATTTGGGTTTATGATTTGCGCAACATTGTAACCCATGTTTGAAACCAAAGCGTGGCTTTGTGAAAATCGCACCAGTATCTCTCACATAACTAGAAGGAGATTCACTTTCTATGAACGCTCTCCCTCTCTGCTCTGAAAGACATGAGCCTGCAACTCTCATCTCTCCAGTCGCAGCACTTCATCATTTATTTCCTTATAGAATCGCGCTAAGGGTTCTGAAGGAACTGCAGCACCCCTTATACATTGAAATAGATTTACCAAAGTTATAGAATTACTGCTGTCTGTTGAAATCATTCAGAGTAGTCTATTATAAATGAAATCATTCAGAATAGCCTACTACACCATGAGAAGGCCTATCATTTGGCCACAGCTCCATAGATAATTTTCTTAAATAGCCTAGCTGTGGATTGTAGCCCAAAGACAAAGAATAGCCTATAGTCGTAAACACGCTGCAAATCTGTCAGTGAAAAAACAGCATGCAGAAAAAACAGCATGCAGACAAAACAGGCCCTGTGCAATATTTCAAATACAATGAAGGGAAAATACAGGTTGGAAAGCAAATGGCTCCTGCTGAAAAGAGAAGACTGCTGTAGAGGAGGAAATTATAGTCCTAAAAATGCTTTCCTGTTTCACTGACTCACACAATGATGCGCAGCTCACTCGCTGGTGATGGCCAATGTGCTCGTGCCAAAAGCCTATCTCTCTTGTTTTACTTTGTAAAACAATATTTGGAAGTTGATCAACTATTTTGGTAGCCTTCTTGAAATGTTCCCGCATTGACTGACCTTCATGTCTTAAAGTAATGATGGACTGTCGTTTCTCTTTGCTTATTTGAGTTGTTCTTGCCATAATATGGACTTGGTCTTTTACCAAATAGGGCTATTTTCTGTATACCTCCCCTACCTTGTCACAACACAACTGATTGGCTCAAACACTTTTTTGGTTACTACATGATTCCATATGTGTTATTTCATAGTTTTGATGTCTTCACTATTATTTTACAACGTAGAAAATTGTAAAAAATTAAGAAAAACCCTTGAATGAGTACATGTAAACATACTGTTGACACGTAGGCTATGGTGTAATGGAATGTTTAGCCTTGTGTGGTAGGTTTTGTGGGTTTTTACACTCTTATGTTGGTGTCATAACCAGCCATAAAATAACACAACATATGTCACAACAGGTCTAAATATATGTGTCATAACAGGTAAAGACAGTGTCAGAGGAAGGCCCTAAAAATGGTCAAAGACCCCAGCCACCCCAGTCATAGACTGTTCTCTCTACTACCGCATGGCAAATGGTACCGGAGTGCCAAGTCTAGGACAAAAAGGCTTCTCAACAGTTTTTTATCCCCAAGCCATAAGACTCCTGAACAGGTAATCAAATGGCTACCCAGACTATTTGCAGCCATAAGACTCCTGAACAGGTAATCAAATGGCTACCCAGACTATTTGCATTGTGAGTCCCCCCCCCCCCACAACCCCTCTTTTTACACTGCTGCTACTCTCTGTTTATCATATATGCTTAGTCACTATAACTATACACTCATGGACATACTACCTCAATTGGGCCAACCAACCACTGCTCCCGCACATTGGCTAACCAGGCTATCTGCATTGTTACCAACTGAGCCACACAGGGTAATCTGTGTAATTAAGAACATGATAAGAATGGTGCATCTATGACATGCCAGAGGTGATACACTCCATAATTTGTGCATTTTAGCTCAGGCTGTAACTATCTAAACTTATGGAAAACGAATGATTCTCTCAAACCCTTCAGATTATGACAGAGACATTAGAAGAGGATGAGGATAGTAAGTATCTTTGCTCAACCAAATAATTTAAGTTCAACATTTGGTTCTCAGGATGTTTCTAGTACTAGGATGTTCCTGTAACATAGATTTAAGTGTCTTTTCGTATCCTCTGAAAATAGCCCTCTTGGTAGAGAAGACGAGTAGGGTTAATGTCTGGGACCACAGCATTGCTGTAGTTACAATCTACAGCAGGGTTCCCCAACTGGTGGCCCGCGGGACCAATTTGGACTACGATTGGTTATATTAGACCGTCCAACTTTTATTTTTGTATTTTTATTGTTGGAAATAAAAGACTGTAAAAACACCAGGAAATCAGCTCTAAGTGATTTTAATTTTGGAAATATGTTCCCAAATATTCCCACGCATAATAGAGAGACGTGATCATATACAAATGTAAGCAAGGTTTCAAATTATTATATTTTTTTGTCAAATATTATATCTGTTTGGGCTTCTTGCTGTCAATTTGCAGTCTACAAATTATTTGTAGTTATGTTCTGGTCCCCCGACCATCCGCTCAAGAGTTGATGATCCCTGATCTAGTGTCCACTTCAGTAGTTTTGTAGGACTCCCTAGTGATTCATATCACAGATTACCTTCACCTGTGAGCAAAATTGAGTTTATTGCAGATTTGTACTATAATACAGGCTGGTGTGACACATCACAGGGCCATTACAGCTGTCCCACATGAAAAAAAAACTATGGTATAAATACTATAGTATTCACTGTTGTAACGACTCCCACCGAAGGTGGCTCCCCTTCCTGTTCGGGTGGCGCTCGGCGGTCGTCGTCACCGGCCTACTAGCTGCTACTGACTTTTCCTCCCCCTCCCTTTTTGTTTAGTGGTTACACCTGTTTGTGGTTAGGGTGATTAGTGGGGCTTTATTACCCAGCAGCCCGGCCTGCTGGGTGTGCAGGATTGTTGTGTGTACAGGTAGTACATTCTTGTGTGTCACGGTTCGTGTATGTTGTGTCTTGTGATTTCGTGTTCTCACTTTATGTGGTGGAGCATTATATTTAGAGTAGCGTCGTGTTCACCCGTGTTGGGAATTAAATTGGAACGCTACTCTGAACTCTCTGTCTCCTGCGTCTGACTCCTTCATCCACTACACCCCGGGCATTACAACTGTAGTGATTTTGCAGAATAAAGTCAGCAAAAACACTGTAGTGAATACTGTAGTATTTACTGTAGTATACTTTAGAATTTACATTAATTATACTATAAATATTGTAGTAAAAGAAAACTGTCGTATATACTATAGTAATTAAATTAGTGTTTTGTGGATTGTAGAATAATGTAGTATTCACTGTAGTTTATTGTAGTATTTACTGTAATGTTTTTGGGGACAGTACTGTAATATTTACTACAGTGTTTTTGTTTTATTCTCATTAACATAGAAGTGCAGGCGTTCTCCTTGAGGAAACCTACTTGAGAAATACTAAAAGAGTACATTTTCCATTACTTGTAGCTAGGTAGGGCTGGGGTCTGAACGGAGAGTTCAGAGCTTCTAATCATTTCTATAACCTGTAGGTAACACAATATATGGTTTATACTTGGCATGTAGGTTTCTCACTTATGGGTGGCACAATGGGTAGTGTATTTGCGGACTGTAGTGTTTTACAGACTGTAGTGTTTTTGTGTACTGTAGTGTTTTTGTGGACACTATTATAATATTTACTATAGTATTCTACAGCATAATACACCATTCTATAGTAAGTGCTACACATGATTGAGGGGTACTACAGTGGTAGTATATTATTCTACAGTATACTACAGTTTACGACAGAATTCTAAAGTAAGTACTGTAGTATTATCTAGTAAACTGTAGTTTTTTTTCATGAGGGTTTACCCGATACATTTAGAAGGAATAGACGGGGACTTGAAACCCCTGGAAACCATTTTGTTTGTCTATTGTCGATCGGTTTGATTCTGAAATTCACAGTTTGTTCCAAACGCTGTTTAGAAAAATACACTGGAGAGATATTATACACAATATACAGTACCAGTCAAAAGTTTGGACACACCTACTCATTCCAGGGTTTTCTTTTTTTAAACTATTTTCTACATTGTAAAATAATAGTGAAGACATCAACACTATGAAATAACACATGGAATCACATGTAGTAATCAGTGAAGGGAAATCTTAATGCTACAGCCTACAATGACATTCTAGACAATTCTGCGCTTCCAACTTTGTGGCAACAGTTTGGGGAAGACCCTTTCCTGTTTCAGCATGCCCCCGTGCACAAAGCGAGGTCCATACAGAAATGGTTTATTGAGATTGGTGTGGATTAACTTGACTGTCCTGTGCAGGACCCTGACTTCAACCCCATTAATCACCTTTGGGGTGAATTGGAACGCCGGCTACGAGTCAGGCCTAATCGTCCAACATCAGTACCTGACCTCATTAATGCTCTTGTGACTGAATGGAAGCAAGTCCCCGCAGCAATGTTCCAATATCTAGTGGAAAGCCTTCCCAGAAGAGTGGAGGCTGTTATAGCAGCAAAGGGGGGGGACCAACTCCATATTAATGCGCATGATTTTGGAATGAGATGTTTAACGAGCAGGCGTCCACATACTTTTTGTTATGTAGGGTAGCTCTAAATCCCCTGAAAGGAAAGAACTCTAGACATTAAAGCCCCCACTATCCTCCATTTTATATGAACTTCCTCTTATCATGCCCTTCTTTCTTTAATCTCTGCGGCACATCAGCCCTCTCCAGTCCGGTTCCTACTTGGGTCTGTCCTCTAACTTCTTCTCTTTTTTTGAAGTTAACACAAGGATTTTGAGGGGGCTATATTAAATCTCCCGAAAGCCGTCTGAAAAACTGAGTGGATTTCAATTTAGATTCGTATTCTCAGAGACCCCCCATCAGTTCCCTGAAGGACACATCTCAACTGAGCAGAGCTTTCTCTTTGATCCTCTGTTCTTAAGATTGCCACGCTGGGGTTTCAGGTATAGAGCGATCCACGAGCCATTTATGCTTAAGTTGACAGAGGGCTGTTGATGTTTGGTTCATTCGAAAGTTGAATGGTGTGGAGCTATATCCGTAGCAAGGCCTGACGCTGAGATGTGCCTTTAGTTCTACTAGGTCGAGCTCCCTCCCTCCACTGGCAGGCATCATGCTTCCTCCATGTTCAATGACAGGTACAATGTCAAATCTACACAAAGGCTCAATAAAAGAGGCAATTAAATGCATGTACAGGTGCAGATCATGAGTCAAGCAGCACAGCACTAGCACATGACACACCCCCCTATGTAAGTCAGGGATACGTTACATCTATAACTGTCCCTATGAGTCATTTCGAGTTAATAGGAAGTACGATAGAAGAAGAAATTATAATACCTGCTGCTAAGTGAGACATTGTTAATAGGATTATATTCTGGCTTGTCGTAAAGCTTTGTCAGTGATTGTATTCAGCCACAGAGTGAATTTTGTCTATGTTTAGAGCCAACCGGGAACATTCCCAGGACATTAGCTAAGATTCCCATTAAAGGGAAACTTCACTGCTGCTCTTTCACTGTATATGTCCATGAATGTTATTATCATATAATATGTGTAATAAAAATCGAGAATTTGCTCAGCAAACCACAATATCCAGAATTCATAGCGATAGCCAGCTGCTATCTGGCGGTGTGATTTGCAATTTTGCAAGCTAACTTTAGCTACGTTAGGTTACATTAGCTACAACCTCCTGGACCATATCTAACCGTTAACTAGCTAACTAACTACCGCAGAGATTAATGTGACTGGCCTATGTGTTGTATTTACAGAGTCTGATCCCATCAACATATGCAGTGGCATCAACATCAAGCTCAGCACCAGGAACTAGGTTAAGTTACATTTGCAAAATCTTTCCATGACTCTATAATGAGCAAATAAATATACTGGAGCTAGACATAAACATGGTTTGTGTTTTGTTGCCATAGTTGTTGTGTTTATAAGTAGCCTACAACTTCTATCGTAGTTACAGTATCTGTAGAGTTATTAGTAAGGAGGGGATGGTGTGGGTGACTGACTGGTGTCTATTGGAGTAGGTATTGTGTTTGTGAAAGATCAAGTCAGCTTGATCTATTGACATGAGGGGGATGGGTGTGTATATTACCTTTCTGAGTGTCTATTGATGGGGACAAAGTAGTACAATGTTGGCTAATCACTAATCACTGACTAGTGTATGTCCTACAGACTCATCCTGCTGCTGATGACCTGGACACCAACTTAGTAGTACAGATCCTGTAGACCCATTGGATGAAAGTTTTCAGGTGAGAACAAGCTCAACATCATCTGACTGGGAAGAGGAAAAGACTGTACAGCGCTGGCAAGAGCCAAAGTGTATAGTCTATGTCCAAGGTCATGGAGCTCATGAAGTTCTGCCAGACCAGTTGCCATTGCCCAACACAAGACGAGGTTGACTTCAGCTTTAGTAGTTCAGATACTGTAGACTTATTCAGGACCCTGCCTGGAACATTCAGCCATCACAACATCCATATTCAGTTGTTGTAGTATAATATAGAATGGCTACTATGCTCAAAGCTGCACTCTAGTATAGATATTGCTAACTCTTGTACATATGTTTTTAATGAAGTTTCATATCAAATGTTTTATATAATATGTTTTACAAGTGTACTGACAAGTGACTAAATGATTGCAACTGCATCAGAAAACAATAAAGTATTGACTTCAACTTCTGGATCAATTGTGATATTCATTAAATGTATTTGGAAGTAACTAGCTACAATCTTACTGCTAAAACAATTGATGCAGGGAGTTGGTGCGTCATTTCGACTTTAATTTGTTGGCAAGTAAACATGCTTGAAAATAACAGTTGATTGGTCTGTCAATGTAGCAAATAAGTAGACATGGCTTTTATTCAAGGCAGCATTTATTTGCTATGGAGACAGAGGTGAGTTTACACAGCAGTATACAGGAAAAGTTATGGCAATGTATGACATATATATACAGTAGAACAAAAATATACTACTTACGTCAATAATAAATACTACAGTTCTACAAAAGGAATACATGCATATGGTATGTTTTGGGGGTGCAGTGAGGTGTTCAGAGTCACTTTGATACAACAGGGTATTGTTATTATGGACCTTTTACATCTCCTCTTGAATTGCTCAAATGTGACCGACCACCTTGATTGTAGCAACATTTCAAATTGTGTTTTTTACATTGGATAAAAGCAGAGACACAGAGTTAAAAACATGTATATCATACAATGCATTTGAGGAACAATGGGAAAGTAATTCTGCTCCCGAGTGGCAGAGTGGTCTAAGGCACTGCATCTCAGTGTTAGAGGTGTCACTACAGACCCTGGTTTGATTCCAGGCTGTATCACAACCGGCTGTGATTGGGAGTCCCTTAGGGTGGTGCACAATTGGCCCAGTGTCGTTAGGGTTTGGCTGGGGTAGGCTATCATTGTAAGTAAGAATTTGTTCTTAACTGACTTGCCTAGTTAAATAAATAAAGGTTGATAAACTTGTAACCTCACTTTTGAGAAAATGGTCTTTAAATGTTTTGGTACCTACTGGAGAGCTCTTCTTTGTCTTCACCCATTCAGCATCGTTCACACCCTCTTAAGCTTAAGCACCACCAATCTCTTTAAGGGTTGATCCCAAGATAACTGGCTAACAGTTGTCACATTGACATTCTAAGATCATACACGTAAAGTTAGCTAGCGAGCCAGAAAGCTAATGTTAGCGAGCTAGCTAACAGTACACTTTAACTTGAAATGAAAAGACTTCAGGTCAAAATTAAAAACATGTAATATCTGAAAATGTAGCGAGCTAGACTATCTTACCCGTGGTCTGAAATCAGAGTACATAGCCAGAGTGAATTTACCAGCCTCGTCCATCAATATTTGTCACAGTGACATTCTATTGAAAGGTATACTTGCATAGTCAAGTCTTATGTTAAGACATGTAGCTAGCTAGCTAGCTAAACAATGAACCATAATCTCATGACGTTACTACCTTGCATGAATCTGCAGGGAGCTAGAGAACCAGGTTCAATGTTAGCTAGCTAACACTCATGACATTACTACCCTGCATGAATCTGCAGGTAGCTAGCGAACCAGGTTCATAATTCCATAACTAGCCAAGTAAATGGCTCTGAGATACAAATAATAAGATCATACATGTAACGTTAGTTAGTGAGCCAGCCAGCTAATGTTAGCTAGCTAGCTAACACTACACTTTAACTTGAAATGAAAACGACTTTGTAAAAATTAGAAACGTGTAATATCTGAAAATGTAGCTAGCTAGACGATCTTACCCAAATACATCATGGTTGGAGGCTTCTCCCAGTCACGGATGCCATGGTTGCCCTTAGTTTGAAGATGTAATCTGGAGACAGGTGTTTTCTCCATCACCTTAGCTATCATGCTATAATTCCACTGATTTCAAAACTCAATCCTCCAGAAAGTGGAGAGCAACACTTATCCAGTTCTACTAAGCAATATATATTTTTAAAAAGCTGTGTTAGACAGTATTACCTAACCATACTAACCAGCTCAAATAGACAAAAGCATGTTATATGGCAGACCAATCCGAACTCATCTCTTGGCATGTCCAGCCCAGTCATTATCTCAGCAAATCATGGCTAGCGGGAAGTTTGCCCCCCTTTTTCTGTGGCTAAACCAACTAGGCTCATAATTAAACAATTTTATTTGTATTTACAGATGGCATTCAAGTGTGTTATTTAGGCACATGAAAGTTCACACATTTATTTTAAAAACATATATATATTTTTTTTTTTAAAGATTAAGTTCAAATAACTCATGTGAAGTAGTGACCCGCGACATACGCCTAGTTTCCTGAAACAGGTCACACATGGTCCCAACCACACATGCAGGCAAGGGGATTCAGTGTCATATGCCTAAATTCTCCCCAGATAGAATAAACTCCCCAAACAATCTGTAGGCCACCAAGCAGTATTGTCTGTAAGAGAATGCAAAAACGCTATTAGACTTTCATGGGTAATCGTTGTGTACTGTCTGTATTCCTACTGTAGCAGCACGATGCATAATATTACACATCTCAAAGACACACATTCGCTAACTACAACGCACAGGTATACAGTAGGTACTCAAAAACGAATCATAAAGACAAAATCATTCATTGACTCTTCGTCTTCGTCATCATCATCAAAACATTTCTCCAGTTTTTCCCCTAGTCCTAATGAGATGCGCTGTGAGGCTAGCTAGTAACGTTAGCTAGCTAGTTAGCTATAACATTCAGCTAGAGTACATTTTGGGTATAGCAACAAAGCTAGCTAGCTCAATTTGTAGTGGCATTAGCAAGCACAGTTATGGCCGAATCGTACACAAAATTATACTGTACTGAACAACACTGCCTCGTGTGAAAAGAAAGCTATATTGCTAGCTAGCTACCAACAGCAAAACAACTTACTTGTTTGTCATATGTTTGCATGTAAAAGAACATCAAAACCTGTTTCGTTGTCCAGCTCTTCATGGAAAGAGGAATCATCACAAGCAGCCATTGTAATTATTTTGCTATCCATCTCAGATAGACAGTGCATGGTAACTTAGCTCCCAGTGAAACTGTAGAAACTAGTAACGCGCCCATTTTGAAAAGCCTGCTTTCGAGGGTCAGTAAATAGGGCTTCCGTCAGGCTGTAGTCTTTACAAAGCCAGAGAAAATTAGTCAACCTATATATCCTGCAATGTCATGGCAGACAGGAACATTTTTGAGACCAATGGCTCTATTGAACAAGGATAACAATATCTACTCGCTGCTAGTGTGATCTTGTAATCGGCGAAACACAAAGACAATAATTGCTACAAACATGACTCCATTCATGTTTAGATCAGACAGCAGGCTCATTCAACCAATGTCCTTATTGGTTGAACTTTCTCGGCACGGAAATTCACCACAATACCGCTATGGTGCATAATTAGAGTGCCTTCGAAAAGTATTCACACCCCTTGACCCCTTGTCTAAAATGGATTCAATAAAAAATGCTCAGCAGTCTACATACAGTACCCAATAATGACGAAGTGAAAACATCTTGTCAGATGTTTTTGAAAATGAATACAAAATATATATATATACTTTATTTACATAAGTATTCAGACTCTTTGCTATGAGAAATTGAACTCAGGTGCATCCTCTTTTCATTGACCATCCTTGAGATGTTTCTACAACTTGATTGGAGTCCACCTGTGGTCAACTCAATTGATTGGACATGATTTAGAGAAGGCACACACCTGTCTATTTAATGTCCCACAGTTGACAGCGCAGAAACAAAGCCATGAGGTTGAAGAAATTGTCCGTGGAGACAGGATTGTGTCGAGGCACAGATATGGGGAAGGGGTACCAATAAATGTCTTCAGCATTGAAGGTCCCCAAAAACACATTGGCCTCCATCATTCTTAAATGGAAGAAGTTTGGAACCACCAAGACTCTTCCTAGAGCTGGCCACCCGGCCAAACTAAGCAATCGGGGGAGAAGGGCTTTGGTCAGGGAATTGACCAAGAACCCGAGTTCCTCTGTGGAGATGGGAGAACAATCCAGAAGGACAACCATCTCTGCAGCACTCCACCAATCATACCTTTATGTTCGAGTGGCCAGACAGAAGCCTCTCCTCAGTAAAGGCACATGACAGCCCACCTGGAGTTGGCCAAAAAACACCTACAGACTCTCAGACCATGTGAAACATGATTCTCTGGTCTGATGAAACCAAGATTTAACTCTTTGGACTGAATATCAAGCGTCACGTCTGGAGGAAACCTGGCACCATCCCTACGGTAATGCATGGTGGTGGCAGCATCATGCTGTGGTGATGTTTTTTCAGTGGCAGGGACTGTGAGACTAGTAAGGATTGAGAGAAAGATGAATGGAACAAAGTACAAAGAGATCCATGATGAAAACCTGCTCCAGAGCGCTCAGGACCTCAGACTGGGGCGAAGGTTTACCTTCCAACAGGACAATGTCCCTAAATACACAGTCAAGACAACGCAATTTTTTTATATGAAATCCTGTCTCTTTTTGTCAAACCACTCACCCTCATAAGGATTCGAACTTGTAAAAGGGTAAAGGGGTTAAGCCTAAACACCACAGGAGTTAAATATTCTTTATCCCATTTAAGAGAAAGGGCTTCATCTATAAATGTAAGATCATGTTCACATCGAAAAGGTAACGTTAGCTAAATTATTTTGATTGTAAATCAAAGAAGTAATTGAAGACACAGACTTGGAAGAAGACAAATAAACAAATAAATAAATATACTATCATTGTATACTATACTACTATACTACTAAATATACTACTACAAATAAATATACTATCATTGTATGAAATCAGTGCACATAGCACACATGTAGGAACATTTGATAATTTATACAATGGAGCATTCAACGACTAACATGAATTGATCAAAACATAATTAGAGCATTCAGCTCAGGGGGTTTGTGCTCAGAAAGAATTCATGGGCAATTCCACCACTTTTAAACCTCATATTCATCATCTCCAGCACCAAACCAGTGTCTACATATGTGAAAACAACGCGTTTCTATGATCTGTGGTTAAAAGGATGAGAAGAAAGGACCCGAAAAAATGCTTCTCTGTGACATCACAGAGTAGTATTAAAAGTAAAAAAAACAAAAGTGATTTTCAAAACATGCAACGAGTTTCTAGCCAAAGGGAAGGTAATTTCTTGCTCCCCACATCACCGTGAATCTCATAGTCTTTGAAAATCACTGTTTATAAAATGTTTAACTTTTGAGGATGTCATCGGGTAGAATTTTTTTACTTTATAAATGTTTCTACAAAACGTAGAAATCTGCCGTTTTCACAAACAGTTGAAGTCGGAAGTTTACATACACTTAGGTTGGAGTCATTAAAACTCATTTTTCAACCACTCCACACATTTCTATAGTTTTGGAAAGTCGGTTAAGATGTCTACTTTGTGCATGACACAAGTAATTTTTCCAACAATTGTTTACAGACAGATTATTTCACTTATAATTCACTGTATCACAATTCCAGTGGGTCAGAAGTTTACATACACCAAGTTGACTGTGCCTTTAAAATGATGTCATGGCTTTAGAAGCTTCTGATAGGCTAATTAACATCATTTGAGTCAATGGAAGGTGTACCTGTGGATGTATTTCAAGGCCTACCTTCAAACTCAGTGCTTCTTTGCTTGACATCATGGGAAAATCAAATGAAATCAGCCAAGACCTCAGATTTTTTTTGTTAGACCTCCGCAAGTCTGGTTCATCCTTGCGATCAATTTCCAAACGCCTGAAGGTACCACGTTCATCTGTACAAACAATAGTACGTAACTATAAACACCATGGGACCACTCAGCCGTCATACCACTCAGGAAGGAGACGCATTCTGTCTCCTAGAGATTAACGTACTTTGGTGCGAAAAGTGCAAATCAATCCCAGAACAACAGCAAAGGACCTTGTGAAGATGCTGGAGGAAACAGGTACAAAAGTATCTATATCCACAGTAAAACGAGTCCTATATCAACATAACCTGAAAGGCCACTCAGCAAGGAAGAAGCCACTGCTCCAAAATCACCATAAAAAAGCCAGACTATGGTTTGCAACTGCACATGAGGACAAAGATCGTACTTTTTGGAGAAATGTCCTCTGGTCTGATGAAACAAAAATAGAACTGTTTGGCCATAATAACCATTGTTATGTTTGAAGGAAAAAGGGGGAGGCTTGCAAGCCAAAGAACACCAACCGCGAAGCACGGGTGTGGCAGTAACATGTTGTGGGGGTGCATTACTGCAGGAGGGACTGATGCATCTCACAAAATAGATGGCATCATGAGGGAGGGAAAATTATGTGGATATATTGAAGCAACATCTCAAGACATCAGTCAGGAAGTTAAAGCTTGGCTGCAAATGGGTCTTCCAAATGGACAATGACCTCAAGCATACTTCCAAAGTTGTGGTGGCAACATAGCTTAAGGACAATGAAGTCAAGGTATTGGATTGGCCATCACAAAGCCCTGAACTCAAGCCTATAGAAAATTTGTGGGCAGAACTGAAAAAGCGTGTGCGAGCAAGGAGGCCTACGAACCTGACTCAGTTACACCAGCTCTGTCAGGAGGAATGGGCCAAAATTCACCCAACTTATTGTGGGAAGCTTGTGGAAGGCTAGCCAAAACGTTTCACCCAAGTTAAACAATTGAAAGGCAATGCTACCAAATACTAATTGAGAATATGTAAACTTCTGACCCACTGGGAATGTGATGAAATAAATAAAAGCTGAAATAAATCATTCTCTCTACTATTATTCTTACATTTCACATTCTTAAAATGAAGTGGTGATCCTAACTGACTTAAGGCAGGGAATTTTTACTAGGATTAAATGTCCGGAATTGTGAAAAACTGAGTTTAAATATATTTGGCTAAGGTGTATGTAAACTTCCGACTTCAACTGTATATAGATACTGGTATTGTGCTGAAGATCGTGACAATTAGGATGAAAAGTGGAGTTGCCCTGTAGCCCTTTCCTGCGGTCAAATGACCTAGTGGTCTCATGGGTGGAATGTCATTAATATTTTTCACAATTTCATAATTAATAAACATTTAAAAAACCTGCCGAAAAGCCGGTGTTTCTACGTCATGCGGTTTTGTTAAATTTCAGTCTTCTGTGATGTATTTAAAGTGTAGTATTGTAACTCTATATCTGACATGGTACAGGTCAGGACATGGTACAAGCCCAAAACCATGTGTGTGTGGTGTACACTTTTGTTTCAAAGTAGATTTTTTTAAGACAACCAAGAAACTCTCTGTGTGACCCTGATTTAGCCCACTACAGTAAAAGGTTGAGGGGAAGGGGAGAATACTGTTGATTAATACGTCAATGAAAAATGATGCTGTATAAGCTTGAAAAATAGTAATACTATACAGTTAAATAAACACCACACTAATAATTACAATATATAATTAAGTGAAAATGGGGAGAGACTGATCGCTGGCTGCAGAATGCAGAGGACAGGAGACTGACTAAGGAACAACAGAGCATGGACGTAGAGGATGGACAGAGGCCCAGCTTGGTAAAGGTGTGGTCATTAACAGAAGCCCAGCCGGGCACAGGTTTGGTCATTAACAGAAGCTCAGCCGGGCACAGGTGTGAGGATCACAGACAGATGCCCAGCTGGGCATGGGTGTTGAGGGCACGGACAGAGGCCCAGCCAGGCATAAATGTTGATGGCAAGGACAGAGGCCCAGCCAGGCACAGGTGTCGAGGGCACGGACTGATGCCTAGCTGGTAAAGTAGCCCTGTACAGGAGCAGAGGACTGATGCGGGTAGAGGCATGGATGGGAACATCTTAGCAACTCAGAAATTGTGTTCTGTGTCCTGATTGGCCATATTAGACTGGTGGCGCAAAGGGTTAATGATTTGATTGCAGAGCTGAAGATCATTAAACCTTTGTGCCACCTGGGAATATCTGTGGTATTGTGTTTTTTTTTTCAGTCTAATTATCGTCAATCAGGACGCAGAACACCATTTCAGAGTTATTAAAATGTTCTCATCCTCTTCAAAACGCAATACCAAAGATCTAAATCATAAATTACAGTGTCACAAGTGCATTGCAAGAAGAGGATGGGAACATTTCAAGAACTCTTTAACTTAAAAAAAATGGTTCTGTGTCCTGATTGGACATATTAGAGAAAGAAAAAAAGGCCACAGCTATCCTCTAGTGGCGCATAGGGTTAATTAGCTGTTTGCATATCCAAAAATTGCAGATTCAATGACACATATTCCTAAAAGGATGTCTTTATTTCGTCCAGATGTATAAATCCAGTCATGAATTTAGAATTTAGACTAACTGTAAAAAAAAAAAATATACATTTATATTGTGTTACAATTGACTGTTCAACTTTAAAAAAGGCATCCAATATACAGTTGAAGTCGAATACATTTAAACTCAGTTTTTCACAATTCCTGACATGTAATCCTAGTAAAAATTCCCTGTCTTAGTTCAGTTAGGATCACCACTTTATTTTAAGAATGTGAAATGTCAGAATAATAGTAGAGAGAATGATTATTTCAGCTTTTATTTATTTCATCACATTCCCAGTGAGTCAGAAGTTTACATACACTCAATTAGTATTTGGTAGCATTGCCTTTAAATTGTTTAACTTGGGTGAAACGTTTCGGGTAGCCTTCCACAAGCTTCCCACAATAAGTTGGGTGAATTTTGTCCCATTCCTCCTGACAGAGCTGGTGTAGCTGAGTCAGGTTTGTAGGCCTCCTTGCTTGCACACACTTTTTCAGTCCTGCCCATAAATTTTCTATAGAATTGAGTTCAGGGCTTTGTGATGGCCAATCCAATACCTTGACTTTGTTGTCCTTAAGCCATTTTGCCACCACAACTTTGGAAGTATGATTGGGGTCATTGTCCATTTGGAAGACCCATTGCGACCAAGCTTTAACTTCCTGACTGATGTCTTGAGATGTTGCTTCAATATATGCACGTAATTATCCCTTCCTCATGATTACTCACCAGTCCCTCCTGCAGCAAAGCACCCCCACAACATGATGCTGCCACCCCCGTGCTTCATGGTTGGGATGGTGTTCTTCAACTTGCAAGCCTCCCCCTTTTTCCTCCAAACATAACGATGGTCATTATGGCCAAACAGTTCTATTTTTGTTTCATCAGACCAGAGGACATTTCTCCAAGAAGTATGATCTTTGTCCTCATTTGCAGTTGCAAACCATAGTCTGGCTTTTTTATGGCGTTTTGGGAGCAGTGGCTTCTTCCTTGTTGAGCGGCCTTTCAGGTTATGTCGATATAGGACTTGTTTTACTGTGGATACAGATACTTTTGTACCTGTTTCCTCCAGCATCTTCACAAGGTCCTTTGCTGTTGTTCTGGGATTGATTTGCACTTTTTGCACCAAGGTACGTTCATCTCTAGGAGACAGAACGCGTCTCCTTCCTGAGTGGTATGACGGCTGCGTGGTCCCATGGTGTTTATACTTGCGTACTATTGTTTGTACAGATGAACGTAGTACCTTCAGGTGTTTGGAAATTGCTCCCAAGGATGAACCAGACTTGCGGAGGTTCACAATTTTTTTTCTGAGGTCTTGGCTGATTTCTTTTCAGTTTTCCATGATGTCAAGCAAAGAGGCACTGAGTTTGAAGGTAGGCCTTGAAATATATCCACAGGTACACCTCTAATTGACTCAAATGATGTCAATTAGCAGAAGCTTCTAAAGCCATGACATTTTCTGGAATTTTCCAAGCTGTTTAAAGGCACATTCAACTTAGTGTATGTAAACTTCTGACCCACTGGAATTGTGATACAATGAATTATAAGTGAAATAATCTGTCTGTAAACAATTATTGGAAAAATTACTTGTGTCATGCACAAAGTAGATGTCCTAACCGACTTGCCAAAACTATAGTTTGTTAACAAGAAATTTGTGGAGTGGTTGAAAACGAGTTTTAATGACTCCAAACTAAGTGTATGTAAACTTCCGACTTCAACTGTAATTCCTGCTTTGAGACGTTTGTGTTGGCTTATTTTTCATGATCTAAAAATCAAAAATGATTCTAGATCACCACTCATAGTGTTGGATACCTTGTAAATGTGGCCCATGAAGTATGCAGCATATAAAGAGGATGGGTGGAGTGATGTTGGATAACCCAGTTAACAGTATTTCCCTGGGTTAGTTATGTGTAATGCTGAAAAGTAAGTGTGGAATATCTGGGCATATACTGAAAAAATAAGATGTAAGAGAGTTTCCCTGGTGGTGCAGAGGATTAATGACCTTGTTCGGGAACCAAACATTGTAGGTTTAACCCCACCATGTGCACATTGTCAATATATGAAGTGTAAAACATATGAATGTGTTTGTATGATTAAATGCTGTTCAAATGTCTTATGAATGACATAATGTACAGACTGTTAACAAATTAAATTTGAAAAATATTGTTGTGTCTGTATCAATAAATGCTGCTCGAATGTCCTATGATTGAAATAATTTGCCGATTGACAACATAAGAGTAAAAACATTTAGTTGTGTTTGTATGATTAAATGCTGTTCAAATGAATAAAATATAAATGCAATATGTATCTAGAGATAAACATAATGGGGATGTATTCCARTCTTTTTTCTTAAGCTTTAAGGAGCTACAAATGTGCATGGTGAGAATGTTGTATAAATTAGATAAAACTTAAATATAGCATTTTGTAAATGTTCTTGAAATGTTCTGAGGACCTCCAGACAAGGTAAAATGCATGTTGTGTGAACATCAATAGAATATTATGTTAAACATAAAACAAATATACTATGAATGTCATAAAAACAGACATATTTGGAAATTGTGGACCATTATGCAATTTTGTGGGAACGTTCTTTGCAACCTTCGTGAATATCACAAGGATATTCTTGCAACATCCCAGACAAGTCCCATAACTTAATGACATGTTCTGGGAACCTTTAAAGAACTTAGACCAGGTGTTCTGTCAACATTCTTAAAGCATTATAGGAATGTCCTGTGCAACCTAACTTGAACATTGTATGAATGTCATCACAACTTCTCTTGCAATGTTCCCACACTGTTCCCACAACCTAATGCAATGTTCTGGGAACCTTTATAAAACTCAGAAAGGCTGTTCTGTGAACATTCTTGCAAAATCAAAGGAATGTTTTGTGCACCATGATTCAAAAATGATCTGAATATCAGCACAACTGGATACTTTTAATCTCTTGTCATATCCCCACAATATTCCCACTATTTTTTAAATGTTTTATAGGAACCTCTAAAGAACAGACTAGGAACATTCTTGTAACAACCGGTTGAATGTTTTTTGCACCCTTAAACAAACATTGTAGAATCATCCACACGTCTTGACAGTTTTTGTGGTTTGGGAACATATCTTTTGTGATGTCCCCACAATGTTCTCACCAGAATCTGTTGAACACAGATTAAATGTGTTCTAGGAACGTTCTTTCAATGCTTCATATATGGCACCCTGAAAGGTTATATAAAACCCTTTTGTAGGCTATTTAGACCCATGTGGTTCTTCAGTTTAAATGTAAGAACCTTTTTCAGAAAAAGTCCGATATCCTGTAGCCTTCAAGGGCTCTATATAGAACCATTTAGGTGCCATATAGGAAGCAAGCAATATAACCATTTTTGGATATACATAGATTTGGTACACTCAACAAGAGTGTACCAAACCTACAAAATTCTTGTATATTCTACCTTTGGACTGACTCAGCTTTGATGTTGACCTATCACTTCAAACACACTGTCGTGCCCTCGCTGCCCTCGCTGCCCTGTCAAATGTCTGTCCAGCTGCTATCAGCTCACTGTCATAAGGTTCCTACTCTTTTGAACTTCTCTGTCATGAATAGTTTTTGTAATACAATACATTTGAAATACAATAGCACATTTGACACACATATTACTTTGTAACACAGTATAACATGTTTCTTCGATTTGCATTGAGCTGTCTCAGTTAGAGGTGCATTGAGCTGTCTCAGTTAGAGGTGCATTGTGCATTATGTTTCATGATTAACTACTCATGGTGTGACTGTGGTAACGTACAGGAACTCAAGTCCTTTTGTTCTCCCGATCTGGAATACCTCACTATCAAATGCCGACTGCATTACCACCGGATAGAATTCTCTTCGGTCATCGTCACGACCATGTATATTTCCCCTCAAGCCGACACTGCGACAGCATATCCTGAGGTTGTACTTATTGTAGCCCTGAGGTAGTATTTATCTGTCTTGGCACCTAAGAAACCCTCACAAACTTCTACAGATGCACTATTGAGAGCATCACAGCATCACAACGGCAGGGCTCTACAAAGAGTGATGTTGTCAACCCAACGCATCACCGGGGGCACACTGCCTGACCTCCAGGACATCTACAGCACCTGGTGACACAGCAAGGCCAATAAGATCATCAAGGATCATCAGCCACTCCAGCCACGGCCTGTTCACCCCGCTACCATCTAGAAGGTGGAGACAGAACAGATGCATCAAAGCTGGGACTGAGAGACTGAAAAACAGCTTCTATCTCCAGGCCATCAGACTGTTAAATAGTCACCACTAGCCGGCCTCCGCCCAGTACTCTGCCCTGAACTTTAGTCACTGTTATTAGCCGGCTACTACCCAGTACTCTACCCTGAGATTGCTGCCCTATGCACATAGTCATTGAACACTGGTCACTTTAATAATGTTTATATACTGTTTTACCTACTTCATATGTATATAATGTATTCTAGTCAAGGCTCATCCTATAACTACTGCTGTACACACCTTTTTCTATTAATACACTGTCCATACCTCGCAAAGAAGGGAACCTATTGGTAGGTGGGTAAAAAAAAAAGCTGACATTGAATAACTTTTTGAGCATGGTGAAGTTATTAATTACACTTTGGATGGTGTATCAATACACCCAGTCACTAAAGATACAGGTGTTCTTCCTAACTCAATTGCCGGAGAGGAAGGAATCCGCTCAGATTTCACCATGAGGCCAATGGTGACTTTAAAACAATTACAGAGTTTAATGGCTGTGATAGGAGAATACTGAGGATGGATCAACTACATTGTAGCTACTCCACAATATCAGAGTGAAAAGAAGGAAGCCTGTACAGAATATAAATATTCCAAAACATGCATCCTGTTTGCAACAAGGCACTAAAGTAATAAAATGTGGCAAACCTCTTCACTCTTTGTCCTGAATACAAAGTGTTATGTTTGGGGCAAATCCAATACAACACATTACTGAGTACTACTATCCATATTTTCAAGCATAGTGGTGGCTGAATCATGTTATGGGTCTGCTTGTAATAGTTAAGGACTGGGGAGTAGCTTACCAAGATAATAGTGGCCGAGTTACAGTTTTGACTTAAATCTACTTGAAAATATATGGCAAGACCTGAAAATGTTTGTCTAGCAATGATCAACAATCAATTTGACAGACCTTGAATCATTTTGAATTGAATAATGGGCAAATGTTGCACGTTCCCGGTGTGGAAAGTTCTTCGATACTTACCAGGAAATACTCAAAGCTGTAATTGCTGTCAATGGTGCTTCTAAAAAGTATTGACTCAGGGGTGTGAACACTTACGTAAATGTGATATTTCTGTATTTCATTTTCAGTACATATGCAAAAATGTCTGAAAACATGTTTTCGCTTTGTCGTTCTGGGGTATTCTGTGTAGATACGTCAGAAAAATATATATTTCATCCATTTTGAATTCAGGCTGTAACACAACAAAATGTGGAAAAAGTCAAGAGGTAGGAATATTTTCTGAAGGCACTGTACATGTATATTTCAGACTCCCATTGAGCACCTGCCAACTGTATCATTTTGCATATCAACATGATAAATCTTTAAATCAGATTAACCTTTACACGTCTTCGGTATGTAGTTGGGTATTTCATTGATTTCAAACCGTCTTCACTGTGACTGTTGGCTGGTCAGCTTGCTTCTCTGGGTGCAGAGAGGACTGCATCTAGGCTGTTGGCTTTGTTCAGGGTGCTTCTCTGGGTGCAGAGAGGACTGCATCTAGGCTGTTGGCTGGTCAGGGTGTTTTCTCTGGGTGCAGAGAGGTCTGCATCTAGGCTGTTGGCTGGTCAGGGTGCTTCTCTGTGTGCAGAGAGGACTGCATCTGGACTAGTCAGGGGTGCTTCTCTGTATGCAGAGAGGACTGCATCTAGGCTGTTGGCTGGTCAGGGTGCTTCTCTGTGTGCAGAGAGGACTGCATCTAGGCTGTTGGCTGGTCAGGGTGCTTCTCTGTGTGCAGAGAGGACTGCATCTAGGCTGTTGGCTGGTCAGGGTTCTTCTCTGGGTGCAGAGAGGACTGCATCTAGGCTGTTGGCTGGTCAGGTTGCTTCTCTGGGTGCAGAGAGGACTGCATCTAGGCTGTTGGCTGGTCAGGGTGCTTCTCTGGGTGCAGAGAGGACTGCATCTAGGCTGTTGGCTGGTCAGGTTGCTCTCTCTGGGTGCGAGAGGACTGCATCTAGGCTGTTGGCTGGTCAGGTTGCTTCTCTGGGTGCAGAGAGGACTGCATCTAGGCTGTTGGCTGGTCAGGGTGCTACTCTGTGTGCAGAGAGGACTGCATCTAGACTGTTGGCTGGTCAGGGTGTTTCTCTGCATGCAGAGAGGACTGCATCTAGACTAGTCAGGGTGCTTCTCTGTATGCAGAGATGACTGCATCTAGGCTGATGGCTGGTCAGGGTGCTTCTCTGTGTACAGAGATGACTGCATCTAGGCTGCTGAAGGCAGATGAGGATATAAACTGATGCTAATCTAGACAGAGAGGGGGAGGCTAGGAGGTATTGCTATCTCTCTTTCTTTCTCTCTCTCTCTCTCCCTCTCTCTCTCTCTCTCTCACTCTCTCTGTCTATGCTAGATTGTGCTGCAATATCGCCTGACCTCAGACATAGCTATAGCTGCAGACTGAGGCACAATTTCTCCCAAGCATATTACATCAATGTTGTATGCATTTTGATTGTGTTCCTTGCAGTAGATCATCTAGATTTTAGAACACTCTAGGGAAACAAAGCCATAGTTTTGTATTCGCAGCATCATAAATAATACATGTTATCTTCCGTCTAACACATTTGCTTAATCTCAATCTGAAAATAAAACAAACCTTTGGTGGATCTGTTAACTGGGCATCTATTCACCTTTAAAAAATATATATTAATGAGGAGGAACGTCTGCTTTATTAATATTCATGCCTTCTAAACTTATGCATGTCTTCCTCTCTCTTTTGTTGTGCATATTTTCTGTGCAGAACATATAGAGTACTTACAGTATTTACAGTATATACAGTATTACGGTATTTACAGTATTACGTAGTACAGTATTAAAGTATTACAGTATTACATTATTACAGTATTATAGTATTTACAGTATTTACAGTATTACAGTATTTACAGAGTGTATATTACGTTATGTTTTCTCCCTCTCTGTCCCCCGCTGCATGCACATCCACATCTAGTCTCCACTTACATACACACCACTACATGTGTAGATCTTAATTTGAGCCAGTTTGCTACAGCAGGAAAATAATCCTGCAGCAACAGGAAATGTGAATTATTATGTGGATTATAATTAATGGATATTTTTGTAGGGGTTGTTACATCAAGCCTGCAATTTCAAAGTGGAAATTACAAACTTCAGAAGCATTTTTAAACCTCAAACACACTACAAGTATTACATTTCCTGCATCACAGGGTGATCAAATTAAGATCCTACATCTGTATGTGATAGCAAAGTGAAGTGGTTTGGGGGTGTTTCACCACAACAGGGATTAGCGGAGAGGCTATTTGTGAAGCGGTTGTAACTGCTCTGGAACTGAGTGAGGACGTATCTGCCCCTAAACATTTGCTACAGTACAGTATCCTGCTGGCTGGCTTGCTCTCGCCTCGCAGTGCCATAGAAACAGAGTTCCTGAGTGCAGTGGAAGCTCATTCTGTCTAAGAGCTAGCGAGGGAGAGGATCGAGAGTAAGAGTTAGAGAGAGGGAGTAAGTGAAGAAGAGAGAGAGAGTGAAAGAAAGAAAGAGAGAGAGAAAGATAAAGAAAGAGAGAGAGAAAGAGAGAGAAAGAAAGAAAGAGAGAGAGCGAGAGAGAGAGAGGGAACAGGGAAACATAGTGAGAGAGCCAGTCACCGGTGAGTACAAGCTGTCACTTTATATTGGATCAGTTGGTGAAAATCTGTTGCTTTGAGCTCTTTCTTTCCTTTGATCATTGATTTCTCCAGGTTATTTTCTCTCATGATGTGGCTGTGTGGGAAACAGGTTGTTAGTTTGTGGGGGATGAGAAGAGAGAGAGCCCTGTCTTGTTTGTGTGATGCTTTGGTCTCAGAGGCAGGCAGACGGATGGCACAAATCTGGCTTTTGTTTGCTGAATGGTTCAAGTTCATTATTGTTGCATAATTAAATTGTGTATGCGTTTGGCTGTGTGCGTGTGTGTGTGCACGCGTGTGTGCATGTGTGTGTTGTGGTGGTGTGTGAGCGTGTGTGTGTGCGTAACTACGTGCATTTGTGCGTGTGCGTGTGCTTGTGTGTGCGTGTGTGTGTGTGTGTGCGTCATCAAAGTGGGGATGATCCTCTGATCTTTTTAAGCAGTGACAGACTCCTCTATGCTCAAGTGTTGATTATGTTTTGCCACTATTTCTATCTCACCAGTGTCAAATCAGTGTCTGAGTTTCTCTTTCTAATAGTGTCTGTTGCTGGATTACACATACTCTTCTGTATCATTTATGAATCACTGTGTAAATATTTGATAAGAATGATTTTCTGTTGCCACACTTTTTGGCCGCATCTTTTTTCCTACTTCTGCCTCAGTCAATTGCAGTGTGAATCTTTGCAGCTCTAGTCAATTTGTCAAAATCTTGACTTTGTTTTATGCCTCTTGTATATACTGTACAGTACCAGTCAAAAGTTTGGACACGCCTACTCATTCAAGGGTTTTTCTTTATTTTTACTATTTTCTACATTGTAGAATAATAGTGAAGACATCAAAACTATGAAATAACACATATGGAATCATGTAGTAACCAAAAAAGTGTTAAACAAATCAAAATATATTTTTAGATTCTTCAAAGTAGCCACCCTTTGCCTTGGTGACAGCTTTGCACACTCTTGGCATTCTCTCAACCAGCTTCACCTGGAATGTTTTTCCAACAGTCTTGACGGAGTTCCCACATATGTTGAGCACTTGTTCCTTGCTTTTCCTTCACTATACGGTCCAACTCATCCCAAACCATCTCAATTGGGTTGAGGTCGGGTGATTGTGGAGGCCAGATCATCTGATGCAGCACTCCATTACTCTCATTCTTGGTCAAACATACCTTACACAGAATGAGAGTAATGGAGTGCTGCATCAGATGATCTGGCCTCCCCAATCACCTGACCTCAACCCAATTGAGATGATTTGGGATGAATTGGACCGCAGAGTGAAGGAAAGGCAGACTGTTGGAAAAGCAATCCAGGTGAAGCTGGTTGAGAGAATGCCAAGAGTGTGCAAAGCTGTCACCAAGGCAAAGGGTGGCTACTTTGAAGAATCTAACATCTAAAATAAATGTTTTGGTTACTACATGATTTCATTTGTGCTATTTCATAGTTTTGATGTCTTCACTATTATTCTACAATGTAGAAAATAGTAAAAATACAGAAAAACCCTTGACTCAGTAGATGCGTCCAAACTTTTGACTGGTTCTGTTTGTAACTTGTGTATATCTCTTATATTTACAGTATCTTGTATCTTTATAACTGCGTAGTCAATATCTCTGGTGTTTTATATCACGTCTATCTATATGACAATGTAGTCAGTGGTCCTGTACAATAATACGGTATCAGGGGTACACATTTAGCTGCGTAGCATGAAATGTGCAGCGCAGAGTCAGGTGAGTCCCAGGTGTCTCCAGAGCGTTATCTCCCAGTCCCATCAGGTAGGTAGTTACCTCATGTTCTCTGTGGACAGCTCACATGGGTTTCATCATCAATCCTTAGTGGATGGATCACGGCTCTGTCTGTCACTTTGATTAACGCTCCCTGTCTGCTGCCAAGCTAATGTGAGACACACCAGGGAACCATTTGTTTCCTTTCATCTGTACTGTACAACACGAATCAGACAGAAAATCAATCAATAGTTCAATGTGCATTAGGATATACAGTAGTAGTTATAGGAGTAAGGTATTCATAACTGAAAACTTACATAAACTGTATTGGTATTGGCAGAGGATCTGATGTTGCAGTGGATTGGGTTCATAAATAATTTTTCAGCCAACATCAAATCACTTTACATTGTTTGTGGCTGGCTGAGCATTCAGTGATGAGTGATGGTGATTGAATGCATCTCTGTGGTAGATGTTGGTCCCCCCATAGAGATGATGCTGTTCTATCTCTGGATCCCCTGCATCCCTTCACCTGTTCCTATGGTGCTGTTCCAGGCTGTCTGTCACTCTGTCCCCAGCAGTATACAGCAGTAGGAGGGAGCCTAAACTGAACAAATCCTTTCCAGCCTTATCAGTTTTCTGCCAAAGACTAGACCCTACGAGGCAAGCAGGAGGCGGGCGGCGTGTGTGCAGGCAGGCAGCAGCCGTGACATGATTGAGGTTGATTAGGATGACCTCAGGGGTCTCTTCTCTCTCTCTGTCTCTCTGTCTCTCTGTCTCTCTGTCTCTCTGTTTCTCACTCTCTCTCTCACTCCTGAAGGAGAAAACAGGGGATGGATGTACGATTTTCTTCATGCAGCATGTTTAATGACTAGTTTGTTCACTTCTTTAAAAAATATATAAACATGAACAAACAGAAACAACATCACACAAAAACAACACAACCACTACACCCGATACACACCACAACATGCCCACACCTGTCCTTGAACGTATCAAATATACATATCAAATTCAAACACGATTCTGTCTGTAGGGAAATGTCACACATCTCAAGATGGTCAATGTAAGGTTTCCAGATTTGATCAAATATGTATTTTATTTTGCTTAATTGTATTAAACACTGAATGGAATGGAATGTAACTACATAGTCCAGCCCTCCAGTTCATTACTGACAGTGAGTATGATGCATTCCAATTGAAAGCTATACATTTTTTTGCAGCAATTACACCTACACCATAACTTTGTTTGATATTGGTCACCAATATTTATATTTCCCAACAGACATAATCGTGGATATGGATGGATATAAAATGTTAGACACAATGACATGTTAGTACAGACATTATCCCAAAATGGTGTCAGTTTGTCACAGGACCACAGCACATGTAATAGGGTTCCTTTTTGTTTTCTGCATCTCCAACAGAGATGTGACTTTTTTCTGGGTGCTTTAAATGCATTCTGGCAGGAGTTTAGTAAATCCTATGGATTATCTTGAATTACAGTAATTTATGTCTAAGGTTGTAGGAGCAAATATGAACATTTTCACATATCTGTGACCAATAGGTCTCATCAATTTCTTCTTTGAGATCCATTTCCCATTTTTTCCTTATAGGTTCTGAGCTATCAGGTAGAGATATAATCCATCCTAGATATAACTTGGCAATCAACTTCTTTGGCGTTGCAGCTTTTTTCAGCATTTTTTCAATGCTAGATGCTTTTGGTTCATCCAGATTCTGTTGAAGTGATTGAATACCATTTCTTAGTTGTAATAATTTAAAGAAATTGGTCTTGAATAAGATACATTTTTCTTGTGATTGATTGAATGACAGTAGGGAGCCCTTATAATACATATGCTAAAAATGAATGATGCCAACTTTGGAACCAGGACTTATAGGTATTATCATTAAATGCTGGAGGTAATGTCGGGTTGTTCCATATAGGGGTACCTAACAATATGGGTTTATTCCATTTCATGAATTTATGTACATTTTCCCAAATACGAATTTAATTGAAAATCATTGGATTGGCTGTTTATTTATTTAAAGCCTTGGACCCAAAGTAGTGAATATATTTTAAAACATAGGGTATTTATATTTATGGCTTCAATACTCCTCCAAGCACAATGATAGTCTGCTGTCCATTGTTTAAGTGAACGCTGTTGTGCGGTAATACATTTTCATATGATGTAGTCAAATACAGTCAGGTTTCGATGTAATATCTGCTGATATTTGATGGAGTCCATGATATTCATGTATTCTAACAAGTTGTCCAGGGCCTTTGGAAGATAAACAGCCCCACAACATCAAAGATCCACCACGATACTTCACAGTGGGGATGAGGTACTTTTCTGCATGGCTATCTTTCTGTCTACGCCAAACCCACCTCTGGTGTTTGTTTCCAAAAAGCTCTATTTTGGTCTCATCTGACCATAGAACCCGGTCCCATTGAAAGTTCCAGTAACGTTTGGCAAACTGTAGGTGCTTGAGTTTGTTGTTTGATGACAGCAAATGCTTTTTTTACGGCAACACTCCTATACAACTTGTGGTTATGTACTGTTATGTCTGATCGTAGATTTGGAGGCTTTCTGACCACAAGACCCAACTGCTGTCTGCAATTCTCCAGCTGTGATTATTGGAGATTTTTTGGCCACTAACTATCCTCCTCACTGTGTATGGGGTCAATATATTGATCACATCTTTACTAACGCTGCAGATATTTGCTTTAAAGCAGTATTCAAATCCATAGGATGTAGTGATCACAATATAATAGCCATATCTAGGAAAACCAAAGTTCCAAAGGCTGGGCCTAATATAGTGTATAAGAGGTCATACAATAAGTTTTGTAGTGATTCATATGTTTGTGTAATGAGTTTGTGTAATGAGGAGCAACCAGACGCTGCACTTGATGCATTTATGAAACTACTTATTCCAGTTACTAATTAAGAAGATGACTGTAAAAACTGTTAAATCCCCTTGGATTGATGAAGAATTGAAAATTGTATGGTTGACAGGGATGAGGCAAAAGGTATTTCACTTAGGTCTGGCAGACCAACAGATTGGCAAACATACTGCAAATTAAGAAATCATGTGACTAAACTAAATAAAAATAAAAGTGAACTACAATATGAATCAAATATAAATGATATAAAGAATGATAGTAAAAAGCTTTGGAGCACCTTACATAACATTTTGGAGAAAAAAAAGCCAACTCGGCTCCTTCATTCATTGAATCAGATGGCTCATTCATCACAACGCCCACTGATATGACTTTTTCATTGGCAAGATAAGCAAACTTAGGGATGACATGCCAGCAACAAACGCTGACTACACATCCAAGTATATCGGACCAAATTATGAAAGACAATAATTGTTCTTTTGAATTCTGTAAAGTCAGTGTGGAAGAGGTGAAAAAATTATTGTAGTCTATCAACAATGACAAGCCACCTGGGTCTAACAACTTCAATGGAAAATTAATGAGGATGATAGAGAATGAAATTGCCACTCCCATTTGCAATCTCTTCAATCTAAGCCTACATGAAAGTTGTTGCCCTCAGGCCTGGAGGGAGGCAAAGTCATTCCGCTACCCAAGAATAGTAAAGACCCCTTTACTGGCTCAAATAGCCGACCAGTCAGCCTGTTACCAACCCTCAGTAAACTTCTGGAAAAAAAGGTGTTTGACCAGATACAATGCTATTTCACAGTAAACAAATTGACAACAGAATTTCAGCATGCTTATGGGGAAGGACACTCAACAAGCACAACACTCACACAAATGACTGATGATTGGCTGAGAGAAATTCATGATAAAATGATTGTGGGGGCTGTCTTGTTAGACTTCAGTGCAGCTTTAGACATTATCAATCATAGTCTGCTGCTGGAAAAATGTATGTGTTATGGCTTTACACACCCTGCTATAATATGGATAAAGAGTTACTTGTGTGTAATGGAAGCCTCTCAAATATAATCCAGTTAGAATCAGGAATTCCCCAGGGTAGCTGTTAAGGCCCCTTGCTTTTTTCAATTTTTACTAACGACATGCCACTGACTTTGAGTAAAGCCAGAGTGTCTACGTATGCGGATGACTCAACACTATACACGTCAGCTACTACAGCGACTGAAATGACTGCAGCACTCAACAAAGAGCTGCAGTTAGTTTCAGAGTGGATGGCAAGGAGAAGTTAGCCCTAAATATTTCTAAAGCTAAAAGCAGTGTATTTGGAACAAAACACTCACTAAACCCTAAACCTCAACTAAATCGTGTAGATAAATTAATGGTTGAAAATGAGCAAGTTGAGATGACTAAACTGCTTGGAGTAACGCTAGATTGAAAACAGTCATGGTCAAAACATATTGATGCAGTAGTAGCTAAGATGGAGAGAAGTCTGTCTGTAATAAAGCGATGCACTGCCTTCTTAACAACACTATCAACAAAGCAGGTCCTATAGTCCCTAGTTTTGTCGCACCTTGACTACTGTTCAGTCGTGTGTCAGGTGCCACAAAAAAGGACTTGTACACAGAGAGCTAATACTAATAATATGCATGTCAATCTCTCCTGCTGAAAGTGGAGGAGAGATTGACTTCATCACTACTTTATTTATGAGAGGTATTGACATGTTGAGAGTACCGAGCTGTCTGTCTAAACTACTGGCACACAGCTCGGACACCCATGCATGCCCCACAAGACATGCCACAAGAGGTCTCTTCACAGTCTCCAAGTCCTAAACAGACTATGGGAGGCACACAGTACTACATAGAGCCATGACTACATGGAACTCTATTCCACATCAAGTAACTGACGCAAGCAGTAAAATTAGATAGAAAAAAACAGATAAAAAAACACCTTCTGGAACAGCAGGGACTGTGAAGCAACACAGACACATGCATACACACACACACAACACCACACACACACACACACACACACACACCACACACACACACACACACACACACACACACACACACACACACACACACACACACACACACACGATAACATACACACGATAACATACACACTATACATACACATGGATTTAGTACTGTAGGTATGTGGTAGTGGTGGAATAAGGCACTGAGGGCACACAGTGTGTTGTGAAATGTGTGAATGTATTGTAATAATTTTAAAATGGTAAAAACTGCCCTAATTTTGCTGAACCCCAGGAAGAGTAGCTGCTTTCCCTGGATTCAGCCGTGGGTTCTGATTATTGATGCTTGGGGTTACGTGGCTAAAGCAAATAAATAACTGGAAAGAGGGCCCCCCCTGTCTTGTTCCTCTTGATAACTTAACCTAAATCAGGGTCACATAGAATGATTCTTGGTAGTCTTAAACAAATCTACTTTGAAACAATAGTATACACCTAACACACATGGTTATGAGCTTTAAAAAAAGAAGACACCTGTACCATGTCAGATATAGAGTTGAATTGTATTCAATTTTGAGTTTGAATCCCAATATTAAACTTTATGTACATCACCGAAGACTGAAATATAACAAAACAGTTTAACAAAGAAACACCGGATTTTTGTTGTTTATTTTTTATTTGGACATTTTGACAAATATGAATAACATTCCACCCATGAGGACAAAGAGGGTGCTTTTGGTCATTGACTGCAGGAAAGGGATGTTTGGATCAGAGATTTGTCCATTTGCTCTTACATCTGCTTTGAGGGATTTATACAATAGCTCCATTCAGGAAATAAATACCAGACCAAAACCAATTTTTGTTTAAGACGGACACCAAATATGCCAATTCCACCCTATACAACGCTTTTTCGGCATCCAATGATATTACCACTTTGTGAACGTTCAAGTTCCTGGTATGATGGATTATAGAAAAATCTACTGAGATTTTCTGAAGTAATCTTATTCTGTATGTACCCTGTTTGATCTAAGTGGATTACCCATCCCAAGCTCACCCTAACCTTTCAAATTCTATTGCTGACATGAGTTTCTTGTAAAAAAAAAACAGATGTTGTCGTTATTCTTTTTAAAATAAGAAATTGCCTTAATTATTTTAGCTGGCTGCACAATAAATCAAACCTTTATTTAACTAGGCAAGTCAGTAAAGAACAAATTCTTATTTACAATGACGTCTACTCCGGCCAAACCCGGACAACGCTGGGCCAATTGTGCGCCGCCCTATGGGACTCCCAATCACGGCCGGATGTGACGCAGCCTGGATTTGAACCAGGGTCTGCAGTGACACCTCTTGCACTGAGATGGTCATTACACAGGGGCACCTTGTGCTGGGGACAATACAAGGCCACTCTAAAA
Source organism: Salvelinus sp. IW2-2015 (assembly GCF_002910315.2). Taxonomy (NCBI): domain Eukaryota; kingdom Metazoa; phylum Chordata; class Actinopteri; order Salmoniformes; family Salmonidae; genus Salvelinus; species Salvelinus sp. IW2-2015. The sequence goes on along the minus strand of NC_036847.1, from coordinate 26,839,313 downwards.
TGTGCAGTTTTGTCACACAACACAACGCCACAGATGTCTCAACTTTTGAGGGAGCGTGCAATTGGCATGCTGATTGCAGGAATGTCCACCAGAGCTGTTGCCCACATAATTTAATGTTCAATTCTCTCTCATAAGTCGCCTCCAATGTTGTTTTAGATAATTTGGCAGTACGTCTAACCAGCCTCATAACCGCAGACCATGTGTATGGCGTCGTGTAGGCGAGCGGTTTGCTGATGTCAACGTTGTGAACAGAGTGCCCCTTGGTGGCGGGAGCGTAATGACAGTGTGCTTACAAATTCAGCATCTTACGCTGTATGACATTTCATCTCTTTTTTATGTATGGGTCACTTAAATTCTTCCCACCCACTCAGGCCTTTATAGCCTAACGGCTGGGGGGCATTCAAAATAATTGTCCAGATCATAGCAATCATGTTGTCTTGTTCACTTGTCAGTTTGTTGCGTAAACAAATAGATCATGACTATGGCCTACCAATGGATGGGTTGTCATTTAGGCTACATATCCAATAGCCATTACAGTGTTATTCATTTAGACAGTTGGCCTGAGTGGTGCTGTGATTGTCTTGTTAATAGGCATGTGAGTGAAGATACCTACCTTATTTATTGCCCCATCTGTCCTGCATTGGCTGTTCAGTCTATACATAGCCATTCTGTTAGTAGTGTCTCTAAACTCACTTTAGCCGAGTCATCAGCTACTTGGTCCATGGTCACTTTGTTTTGCTGTGTTTGTTTGTCTCTATTTCTAGATTTAGTATTTGCCATAACATGCAGTTGCCGACATTACTTTTCAGTCATTTATTGACTTTAGAGTCAAGTTATTTTCATTTTAAGAGGCATATTTTTGGTAAAGAAACGGAATACCAAACGGATCACCTTCACCTGACTGACTACCTCACCGTAGCCATACCAGAAATCGATTTAAGACTTCTTGTCAAAATGTCACTCTAAGTGTTGCCTGTAAAAAAAAACAGTGAGGCAGCTCAATGTGTGAAAAGGGATGCACAATGGAGAGATAAAGGGCATAAAACACACAGCCAGGGTAGCGAGGAAGAGAGGGAGGGATGTGTGAGATGCTTGTGGTAAGGTTTTCCACAGTTTCCATTGGCCTCTTGGACGCAAACATACAATACAGAATGTTTTAGTATTTGACAGGTGTTTGGCTCATAGGATCAATAACCTGACCGTCTGTGAAAGAGGAATAGTGTTCTCGTCCTTTATAAGGCATGGTGTATCCACAATGTATCCACAATCTTTTCTCTGTATACATCAATGATGTCGCTCTTGCTGCTGGTGATTCTTTGATCCACCTCTACACAGACGACACCATTCTGTATATCTCTGGCTCTTCTTTGGACACTGTGTTAACTAACCTCCAGATGAGCTTCAATGCCATACAACTCTCCTTCTGTGGCTTCCAACTGCTCTTAAATGCAAGTAAAACTAAATGCATGCTCTTCAACTGATTGCTGCCCGCACCTGCCCGCCCGTCCAGCATCACTACTCTGGACGGTTCTGACTTAGAATATGTGGACAACTACAAATACTTACGTGTCTGGTTAGACTGTAAACTCTCCTTCCACACTACCCTCTGTAGTGCCTTGTGGTCAGAGGCCGAGCAGTTGCCATACCAGGCAGTTATGCAACCCATCAGGATGCTTTCGATGGTGCAGCTGTAGAACCTTTTGAGGATCTGAGGACCCATAACAAATCTTTTCAGTCTCTTGGGGGGGAATAGGTTTTGTCGTTCCCTCTTCAAGACTGTCTTGGTGTGCTTGGACCATGTTAGTTTGTTGGTGATGTGGACACCAAGGAACTTGAAGCTCTCAACCTGCTCCACGACAGCCCCGTCGATGAGAATGGGGGCGTGCTCGGTCCTCCTTTTCCTGTAGTCCACAGTCATTTCCTTAGTCTTGATCACGTTGAGGGAGAGGTTGTTGTCCTTGCACCACACCGTCAGGTCTCTGACCTCCTTCCTATAGGCTGTCTCATTGTTTTCGGTGATCAGGCCTACAACTGTTGTGTCATCAGCTAACTTAATGATGGTGTTGGAGTTGTGCCTGGCTGTGCAGTCATAAGTGAACAGGGAGTACAGGAGGCGACTGAACATGCACTCTTGAGGGGGACCCGTGTTGAGTATCAGCGTGGCAGATGTGTTGTTACCTACGCTTACCACCTGGGGGCGGCCCGTCAGGAAGTCTAGGATCCAGTTGCAGAGGGAGGGGTTTAGTCCCAGGGACCTTAGCTTAATGATGAGCTTTGAGGGCACTATGGTGTTGAACGCTGAGCTGTAGTCAATGAATAGCATTCTCACATAGGTGTTTCTTTTGTCCAGGTGGGAAAGGGCAGTGTCGAGTGCAGTAGAGATTGCATCATCTGTGGATCTGTTGGTGCGGTAAGCAAATTGGAGTGGGTCTAGGGTTTCTGGGATAATGGTGTTGATGTGAGCCATGACCAGCCTTTCAATGCATTTCATGGCTACAGACGTGAGTGCTACGGGTCGGTAGTAGTTTAGGCAGGATACATTAGTGTTCTTGGGCACAGGGACTATGGTGGTCTGCTTGAAACATGTTGGTATTACAGACTCAAACAAGGAGAGGTTGAAAATGTCAGTGAAGACACTTGCCAGTTGGTCAGCGCATTCTCAGAGTACACACATTCCTGGTAATCCGTCTGGCCCAGCGGCCTTGTGAATGTTGACCTGTTTAAAGGTCTTACTCACATCGGCTGCGGAGAGCGTGATCACACAGTCATCTGGAACAGCTGATGCTCTCATACATGGTTCAGTGTTACTTAACTCGAAGCGAGCATAGAAGTTATTTAGCTTGTCTGGTAGGCTCGTGTCACTGGGCAGCTCTCGGCTGTGCTTCCCTTTGTAGTCTGTAATAGTTTTCAAGCCCTGCCACATCCGACGAGCGTCAGAGCCAGTGTAGTAGGATTCAGTCTTATTCCTGTATTGACACTTTGCCTGTTTGATGGTTCGTTGGAGGGCGTAGCGGGATTTGTTATAAGCTTCCGGGTTAGAGTCCCGCTCCTTGAAAGCGGCAGCTCTACCCTTTAGCTCAGTGCGAATGTTGACTGTAATCCATGGCTTCTGGTTGGGGTATGTACGTACAGTCACTGTGGGGACAAAGTCCTCGATGCACTTATTGATAAAGCCAGTGACTGATGTGGTGTGCTCCTCAATGCCATCGGAGGAATCCCAGAACATATTCCAGTCTGTGCTAGCAAAACAGTCCTGTATTTTAGCATCTGCTTCATCTGACCACTTTTTTATAGCCTGAGTCACTGGTGCTTCCTGCTTTCATTTTTGCTTGTAAGCAGGAATCAGGAGGATAGAGTTATGGTCAGATTTGCCAAATGGAGGGCGAGGGAGAACTTTGTACGCGTCTCTGTGTGTGGAGTAAAGGTGGTCTAGAATGTATTTCCCTCTGGTTGCACATTTAACATGCTGATAGAAATTCAGTAAAACTAATTTAAGTTTCCCTACATTAAAGTCACCAGCCACTAGGAGCGCCGCCTCTGGATGAGTGTTTTCTTGTTTGCTTATGGCGGAATACAGCTCATTTAGTGTGGTTTTAGTGCCAAACTCGCTCTGCGGTGGAATGTAGACAGCTACGAAAAATACAGATGGAAACTCTCTAGGTAGATAGTGTGGTCTACATCTTATCATGAGATACACTACCTCAGGCGAGGAAAACCTTGAGACTTCCTTAGATATCGTGCACCAGCTTGGTTCCCGCCCCTTGTGGGTCCCTGCCCCGCTGGGCCCCCTCCCCGTGTCTTACCCAAGGCTGCTGTTCTATTCTGCCGATAGAGTGTATAACCCGCCAGCTGAATGTTCTTCATGTCGTCGTTCAGCCACGACTTGGTGAAACATAAGATATTACAGTTTTTAATGTCCCGTTATTAATAGGATATACGTGATGTCAGTTCCTCCCATTTATTTTCCAGCGATTGAACATTAGTTAGCAGAACGGAAGGCAAGAGCAGATTAGCCACTCGTCGCCTGATCCTCGCACGGCACCCTGATCTTTTGCCTCAAAATATCTGTTTCCTTCTCCAGTGATATCACGGGGATCTGGGCCTGGTTGGGTGTTTGCAATATATCACTTGCATCCGACTAATTGAAGAATAACTCCTCTTTCAATTTGAGTTGAATAATCCCAGTTCTGATGTCTATAAGCTCTTTTCGGTCATAAGAGACGGTAGCAGCAACATAATACACAAAACAAGTTACGAACAACGCGAAAAAACAAACAACATAGCATGATTGGTTGAGAGCCGATAAGATGGCAGCCCTACCCTCCGGCGCCATTACTAAATATACAAGCAAGCATTAGGCAATGAGTTGACCATGACTAGCAAGAATTGTTCTGAGTTGTCTTTATCAAAGGAAGATATTTAATTAACATTGTACAATGAATGGATTCACATACTGTACAAGGCATAAAGCTTAAGTTACAAATCCTTAACAAGCAGTACAAGGCATTATTCAAAGAATATAGATCCTAAGGTTAACTTACAGAACAAAGCATGAACAAAGGGATGCATACTATGCCAGAACTAGAAGCCTAGAAAATGAGAATTGATCATATAACCATCCTCCATTCACTGGATGTAGGATAAGAGAGAGAACAAAGGCATTTAATTCCATTTATAACATCTGAAGGTGTAACCTTTCAGCCCAAACCAACCACCATTGCCCAATCAAACAATATCAAGTTTACAGTAACCTAAACACTGCCAGGCCTAATCTCCACAGGGTGTCACAGCATTTAAAGGCTTGTGTGTGGGATGAGACCAATGTAAATAAGACATAAATCCTGAGAGGACCATAAAACCTTTTTGCATATAGTAATTCAGAGTTCACCCTATACAGATACAAGTCACCACAGCGATAATGCATACGGTGCATTTGGAAAGTATTCAGACTCCTTGACTTTTTCCACATTTTTTATGTTACAGCCTTATTCTAAAATTGGTTAAATTGTTTTTTCCCCTCATCAATCTACACACAATACCCCATAACGACAAAAACAGGTTTTTAAACATTTTTGCAAATGTATAATATTAAATTTTTATAAGTATTCAGTACTTTGTTGAAGCATCTTTGGCAGCGATTGGCCTCGAGTCTTCTTGGGTATGACGCTACAAGCTTGGCACACCTGTATTTGGGGAGTTTCTCCCATTCTTCTCTGCAAATCCTCTCAAACTCTGTCAGGTTGGATGGGGAGCGTCGGATGGGGAGCGTTTGATCGGATTCAAGTCCGGGCTCTGGCTGCGCCACTTAAGGACATTCCGAGACTTGTCCTGAAGCCACTCCTGCGTTGTCTTGGCTGTGTCAGAGTCGTTGTCCTGTTGGAAGGTGAACCTTCACCCCAGTCAGAGGTACTACGCGCTCTGGAGCAGGTGTTCATCAAGGATCTCTCTGTACTTAGCTCCTTTCATCTTTCCCTCGATCCTAACTAGTCTCCCAGTCCCTGCCGCTGAAAAACATCCCCACAGCTGATACTGCCACCACCATGCTTCACGGTAGGGATGGTGCCAGGTTTCCTCCAGACGTGACGCTTGGCATTCAGGCCAAAGAGTTCAATCTTGGTTTCGTTTCATCAGACCAGAGAATCTGGCAAACTCCAAGCGGGTTGTCATCTGCCTTTTACTGAGGAGTGGCTTCCGTCTGGCCACTCTACCACAAAGGCCTGATTTGACCTTCTGGGAGGTTCTCCCATCTCCACATGGGAACTCTAGAGCTCTGTCAGAGTGACCATCAGGTTCTTGGTCACCTCCCTGACCTAGGCCCTGACCTGATTGCTCAGTTTTGGCCAGGGGGACAAGCTCTAGGAAGAGTCTAGCTGGTTCCAAACTTCTTCCACTTAAGAATGATGGAGGCCACTGTGTTCTTGGGGACCTTCAATGCGGCAGACACTTTTTGGTACCCTTCCCCAGATCTGTGCCTCGACACAATCCTGTCTCGGAGCTCTGTGGACAATTCCTTTGACCTCATGGCTTGGTTTTTGCTCTGACATGCACTGTCAATTGTGGGACCTTATATAGACAGCAATTTACCACAAGTGGACTCTAAACAAGTTGTAGAAACATCTCAAGGATGATCAATGGAAACAGGATGCACATGACTTGCACATGCATTTCGAGTCTCATAGCAAAGGGTCTGAATACTTATGTAAATAAGGTATTATTATTATTTATATTTTTTATAAATTTGCAAAAATGTCTGCTTTGTCATTATGGGGTATTGTGTGTAGATTGTGTGTAAAATAATTGTATCAATTTTAAAATAAGTCTGTAACGTAACAAACTGTGGAAAGGTCAAGGGGTCTGAATACTTTCCGAATTCACTGATACATATAAATAGCATCAGAGTTATCCTTGCTGAACAAGTTTCAGATAGATAATATAATATAGTATTATTCTGTCACTCATTCTATAGTCAGTTCTCTGAATACTATAGCAGAGATGCAGTACATTTTCGCCCCTTAGAGGGAAGGGCTGACTGGTCCTTTGGTATTGTCCTTTGTTCTTGGACCATTTGCCGTGCAACTCCAGTTGTCAGAGATATAAATTAGGGCTGAGCCTACATGAGAGAAAGCTGTTGGTATGTGGACAGCAATTATGCAGGTTGCATCCTGGAATGGATATTTTATTTGAAGGGAAAACACCTTTGGGGCATTCTTGCAGTGGCACTGAAACGCATTATGACAATTCCTCCTATTGGACTGACATAGATTAAAACACAGTGAACAGTTGCGTGATTTCAACAAAGCTGTGACGCTATTGTATGATCTAATTAATGTTGCTTCACCATACATTTTCTACATAGCCACTGTGCATATAAAAAGTGACCAACCAAGAGAAATAGTGTCAAGTCATTTCATAATCCTCTGATTTACCTCCTCATCATACATGAATGGGCTTTAAGGCGACCTGCATCTACATTGTACTGGATCAATAACAACTCATCAATGTGTTATGTATTAAGACAAAACGGAAACATAGAGGAGAATTGTGACTGGGTGTGTGGATGCAGCGCTGAAGCTGTCAAACCTCCAGCTCGTTACTACCCATAATACAGCGAGAGTTGCCCTCTGACTAGGAGCCCTGTGGCCTCTCATTTTCAAGCATCGGTTCAGAGACTCATAGTGATGATACATCATCATTATCTCCGTATGCTGACTGGACGCTCTGTTTCATGGCCAAGGCCAAAGGTCAGATTACATCAATGCCTGAGCCACTCTGCTGATAAAAAAATATTTATCAGCAGATTGGAGTAGTGACTAGTGGCTTGGGCATGGCTTATTCAACATCCGTTATGAGTTTTTAAACCCTTAAGGAGTTCTGTGAACTTCTCTTGTGACCTTGAATAAAAGTGAGCAAGTAGTATGTGAGCTGTCAAGGCCGAAGCACATGAAAGCTGTAAAATGTCAGAAACAAGAACTGACCATGACTGGTGCTGTTGAATACATTTAAACTCAACATGAAACCCTCTTGATCAAAATAAGTAGGTAGGCTACTCATCCTATTTTAAACTCCAGATTGGACTGGTATGCAGTGTTGGAGGTTAAACCCAAAGAGAAAGAGAGAGAAGGCAGAAAGCCCATGACATGAACTTAACTCTGAATAGCCTCATCCACAACCATTGAATGAAATGTTTTGTCATTGCAAGACTAAACTGAGAACCTTTCAACTAGTTTAGTGCACCACATGCTCTCTTCAAGAGATTCTCCAGTACATTTATATACTTTTTAGCCGGTAGTTCTGAAAGTAGTGCTCACAAGCCAAAAGTGGTTGCCAAAAATTGCGTACTATACCACATATGGGCAGATATGTGCACCACGTCATTGCTCTCTCTCTCGTCTGCTGTGTGTGTATCTTGCTAGCTGTCACTGAAAAGGTGCGGGGCTGCAGCTCATTGGTTTAAATTGAATTCCTAGGGGGCTGGCCCACGTGGCGTAAATGAAGGGGAAATGGTGTAGCACAGCTTCCAGAAAAATAGTAACTTTCAAACTAGGGATTTCGTGGCTAATTGAGGTAAAACAGTAATTATTGTATAACACACTGTATTACTTGTACAACTAATATAAGGACAGGACATGAGACGGGAGTAGAAACTTACGTGGGCATTGTTTAATACGTTTCACAGGACCAAAACATTCCAAGCATTCCAAGTTACATAAGCAGGGGGGTGTTACAGGTGCCCTAAACTAGAATATCAATACAGAATATCAACAGTAATTCTTCTCATAGATTATGCATGTATGAACTACACACTGACACATCCAGCCTAAGCGGGAGATAAAAAAAATACTAAGTAGTCTCCACATTTCTGAAGTGTGTCTTTAATGCATCCTCAAGCTGTCATTTGCAGCATCACCCTATGATGATGTCCCTGCAGGTCTTAGGGGTTTGTTCTTAAACTCCATTAAATGTCCATTTAGCTGAGAGCTCTAATAAACAATCAAGATGTGTTAATAACCTGCTAATAGGGAACAAAAAGGTATCTCCATTTCAATTATATTCATCCACATTTTTTCATACCCAATCAAAGCCAATAAGAACCCATCTGCCTGCCACCTCTATATACAAGCACTTATATCTTTGTATCTTTATAAATGTATATGACAGTAACTGGTAGCTAGCGATTATTCATTGCAGATGAACTGAGTGTTTTTTGGTCAATAAAGCATTTTGTGGGAGTGAAGGATTGCTGTGTGCAACAGCTAGCTTTTTATCTCTGATGGGTAAAGCATATCCATTTAAACTCCCGGGCAATGAAAACAACTGAGACAGGAACTGAGACGGAAAATGGGCTTAATCTATTTTTACAGCAACAGGAATGAGACTTGGCAGTTTTATTGTGATACCTTTGGAAACTAAAACAGCCTAGAAAGTGTCATGACTGAATGCGTGGGCCAAATAGATAAGACTTCACCACCCTCACCATGTCATAAATCATCCAGGAGCTGTATTCTCCTGGTCTGGTCTTACCTATACACTTCAGCTTATAAAATATATTTTTTCATGTCAGGCATTTTTATGAGGAACATACAATTAGAGTCCATATATCCCTGAGTTATAGAAAATTTGTGGATAAGAGAGGGGGTCCTCTCATATGTTGAAGTTATGCAGAATGTGTCAGGATTTCATGTTTCCTCACAGAGAACTGGAGATAAAAGGGAGGAATAATAGCAGGGTTGGCATGATGATTGGCACAGGCCTCTCATTTACTTTCCATTTGAATACTGAAAATGCAGAAGATACTGTTGCCTTTTCATGTAATATTTTTTTTACATATACAAATTTTGGCCATTAATGCCACTTCAAAAATACTCCTTCCATGACGCCTCTGAATAATATTCATTATTAATTCAATATGAAGTAGACAAGACCAGAGGGCTGTCATGTCCAGTCTATTGTTCTCTAGTGAAAGCAGGGCGTGGAATGGCATTGGGGTGTAGACCACAGCATGGGGGAGTGAGTTCAGCTCGTGTTACTAACATGGCAGAGTGCTATCAACATGGCAGAGTGCTACCAACATGGCAGAGTGCTACCAACATGGCAGAGTGCTACCAACATGGCAGAGTGCTACCCACATGGCAGAGTGCTACCAACATGGCAGAGTGCTATCAACATGGCAGAGTGCTACCAACATGGCAGAGTGCTACCAACATGGCAGAGTGCTACCAACATGGCAGAGTGTATCAAACATGGCGAGTGCTTTTCCCAACATGGCACAAGAGTTTGCCTACCAACATGGCAGAGTGCTACCAACATGGCAGAGTGCTACCAACATGGCAGAGTGCTATCAACATGGCAGAGTGCTACCCACATTGGCAGAGTGCTACCAACATGGCAGAGTGCTACCAACATGGCAGAGTGCTACCAACATGGCAGAGTGCTACCAACATGGCAAAGTGCTACCAACATGGCAGAGTGCTACCAACATGGCAGAGTGCTACTAACATGGCAGAGTGCTACTAACATGGCAGAGTGCTATCAACAAGGTTGAACTGACATCTATTTAAAGCAGCCCACTTGTTGACAGGGCTGGAGACAGGGTAGGGATGGAGGCTGGAGGCAGAACAGGAAGCAGAGAGGCAGGAGGCAGGCAGGGGGAAAGCCAACAGACTGTAATGACTGTAAGGGTGTAAGGGCTGGGCAGGCGTTAAGCGCTGTAGGGGCTTGTACTAGTGCTGCCAGAGAGGATGAGTGGGTGGTCCAAGGTCAGAGTTGGGTCTGAGCTCGGCAGGTAGGGAGTGTTCTCTGCGAGCTGGAGACTGGGATGAATAGGTGGGTTGATTTCAGCAGTGGTGAGAAGAAAAATAGGAATATGGAATAAGCAGCATTTTTCCAAACACACAACGAGATAAAAAAAACTGGCGTTGTTTCAAGTTTCAACATTTATTTGTCACGTGCACAGAATACAGCAGGTGTAAAACAGTACAGTGAAATGCTTACTTGCAAGCTCTTTCCCATCAATGCGCGTTCACGCTGCTCGTTCACGCTGCTCATTGGTAAGCGAATGCTCCTGCTACCTGTCTCTCCCTAACTTGTTGACTGGTGTTTTGGCTAACTGCCCCGCAATTTACTGCTTGTTTCTACAGCACCAACTTGCGAGTTGGTCATCTCCCACTTGTATAGTGTATGTATAGTCAGGATCCATACAGCGAGCAAGTCCTCCACTTTTCTCTGTTTGCCGTACTGGTGTGTGACTCGGGTGTGTGTTGCTTCTGTGTTTTTGCCATATCACCTGCTGTGCTTGTTTTGGGAGGCGGGGTGCGGCCTGTATTTGCAAACCCACTGTAGCTCATTGCAAACCTTCAGTAAATGAATGTCAAGAAGAGAGATACGGAAGCACAGATAGCCTAGCTAGCCTATAGTTTCAAATAGAGGTTGCTAATGAATGTTTTCAATGCTGCAGGAGCTGTGTTTATTTTGCTCTATTCCAGGACAATGTGGACCGTCTGGACTTTCAATGTAGCAACTGTTTGATTGCAGAAGACTACAGGGGCAAATATGGCTACTCTTGGAAAACAAGTAGCGATATTACACAAGCCTACACACCTACTTTCTCTTTCTCTTCTAATCCAGTAGCTGGACGCCGCTCTGGCCTGGTGTGAGTGTCGCCGTCGTGTCGTCTCTCCAGAGCCGACTGGCCGGAGCTCTGCAGGAATGGAGTTAGTAGGATGCTTCTGGATGACTTAGTGGATGATCCTATTCTTGACCATACCAACCAGCCACGGAGGCACTCGCCGTGGAAGTCGAAAACTACGGCCTTTGGCAATAGGGGCCTCCTTGGCGGTGGGAAGCCCGGACCAGATACAGACTTCAAACAGCTTCGCCGCCCTGGATCCAGAGGTGCCGGCGCCTTCATCACTGGGGGCTTCCGCTTCGATATCAGATCCGGAGGTACCTGCGCCTTTGTCCTCTGTTCTGTCTCCCTCTCCGGTGGCTTCTACCTCGGATTCAGATCTTCAGAGCCCCCCCTCATCGGACCATGAGGATGTCTAAGACTCCGGCCACTTCATCAGCCACAATGAATTCTATGGCTGGCTCGGATCCATCGGGCACCACCTCCCATCGGTCCTCGAGGGGTCTTCCAAAACACAGAATGGCCAAACCTCCTCAGCCATTTTACCAGCTGTCATCATCGGCAGTTCTATGGTGACAAACATCTCGGTTCACAGGGCAAAAACCTTGTGCTATCCTGGAGCATGAGTACAGGACATTAGAAGGCTGCTTCCTACCATTCTAAGACAGCTGCCGGGGGCTGACACTATTGTAGTGCATGTGGGGTCAAACGACATTAGGAGGGCTAGCTCGGAACTGCTGAAAATGTATCTTAAATAACTGATTCTAGCTCTAATAAAGCTCCAATAAAGGCCAATTCTAGCTCTAATAAATTCTAGCTCTAATAAAGGCCAATTATTTCAGGCCCAGTACAAAATACTACAAATCTGTTGGCATAACTTCTATAGATAACTTTAACATCTTTTGGAAACAGAAGATGCTCTACAGCAGGGTTCCCCTACTTGCGGCCCGCAGGCTGAATTTGGCAGTTGGTTTTATTCGGCCCCCAACATTTTTTAGCAAAAAATATTTGTATTTATTTATTATTGTCACATTTTCAATGTTGGACATAATAGACTGTAAAAACAACAGGAAATCAGCTCCAAGTAATTTTAATTTTGGAAATTTGTTCCCAAGTATTCCCTCTCATAATAGAGACAATGATTATGTTTAAGTCAAAAATTATATCATGAAAAGTGGGAAGCTGCCATAGACCAGTAGTTCCCAAACTGTGGGGCGTGAGGAGTCGGCAGGGGATGTTCCCCAATGCTGGATATGGGGTCTGGGTGAAAAAGTTTGGGAACCCCTGCTATAGACCACTAAGTGCTAAAAGGATCTGGATAGGAGGAGTGAAATGCTTGATAGTCAGGGTTGGGGAATAACAGATTACATGTCATCCGTTACATGTAATGGATTACAAAAAACTGTAACTGTAATCCGTTACATTACCAGCAAAAATATTGTATTCAGATTACCGATATTTTTGAAAAAGTCGATAATTACTTCTAGGATTACTTTCAAATTTTAGAAAGGATGTTTGCAGGATTTTTTCCCCATGAAGCAATTGCTTGTTTTCTTAATTACCTTTCGTATTAAGGTCAGTAATTAACCGAAAAAGTGCTACTTTGATCTTCCCGCCTGAGCAACATACACGGTCACAAAATAAAAAGGTATGGTGCGCCAACGCAATGCATTTTTTGGATGCCGTTTCAAATTTTTTATTTGTCTCAAAGAAGAAAAGGGCAGGAATGTAACAGTTCAATGCAAACTATGCTTACCCACGATAAAGCTGCTGTCGACATCAGGAGACTCGACTTCGAACCTGAAGAAACACCTGGAGGTAAGGATGACGATTGGCAGGTGTGACGTGTTAGCTTGCTTAGCTAGCTAGGCTCCATAGACAGACAGGTTGTCTTGCATCTACAATGTTCGAGCAGAGGGCAGAGATTTCAGAGACTAGCTAGGTAGTTAGTCCAGTTTCTAGCTAGCTAGCCTGTTTAGTTTACTAATTTACTTGGCAACTCTCATACACTACAGTTGAAGTCGGAAGTTTACATACACCTTAGCCAAATATATTTAAACTCAGTTTCACAATTCCTGACATTTAATCCTTGTTAAAAATTCCCTGGCTTAGGTCAGTTAGGATCACCACTTTATTTTAAGAATGTGAAATGTAAGAATAATAGTAGAGAGAACGATTTAGAAATTTGTGGAGTGGTTGAAAAACGAGTTTTAATGACTCCAACCTAAGTGTATGTAAACTTCCGACTTCAACTGTATGTGGTATACTGCTCACTTAAGGTTGTTCTGTCAGTTGCTAGCTACTGTAGTTAGCAAGATATCATTGCAAGTATGCTTTTGTGCAAATGTGTCAACAATTTCACAAACTAAATCTATTTTAACTAAGATAAATCAGTTGTAGATAGTTGGGTGAGATTTACTGGGCTACGTAGCCTAGCTAGCTAGCTAAATCAAAAGTTTAAAAACAAAAATTGAAAGCTAGTTGCACTCTGTAACCCAACATAACAAGATATAACTGTCAGGATTGTTGCTAACTTGGTTTCAGAGTAACATGCTACCCAGATCAATAAAGCCACACTGCAGTTTTCCTGCTGCTCAATAGTTTCAAATTTGAGTATTTCTGGACAAACAATATAAACCACCATAGATATCCTTGCATCCACAGCTTTGTCCATGTGTGAGTGGTTACATGTTCCAACCCCAGCTCTGTGTTTATGAGACAGGGGCAGGCTATAGAAAGTGAAACATATGTTTCAAAAGGGTGGACAAAAGTTGGTTAAAGCTACGATCCTTAATTGAAACAATAACAAGGTTCTCACTCCGCTGTTATTTTACTTATACTGTAGGGTCATAGTTAAGTAATTACATTTTGTTTTTCAGAGGATGCATAACAATTAATGGCAGACCCTGAGCAGGAAAAGGCAGCCAGATGACATGAATGGGTGCAGAGATTCACAGCCATCTACAGATGGCCAAAAAGGGACATCTTGTACACCATTGAGGAGGACCACACACCTCACAAAGTGGCGTTAATCACCAGGTATTTGACTTAATCATGGAGGATGTGCAACCCTTTTCACTAGTAGAGGTGCCTTCATTCCGCAATCTAGTAGAAGGAATCAGTGGTGGGAGAAAGGTCATGATGCAACGAATTGAAAGGGAATTGAGTCCATGAAATAAGCTCTCTCCACCAAGTTCCAGAGCGTTAAGTCAGTCAGCACCACAACAGACATCTGGTCTGCCCATAAAATAAGCTTTTTTGGCATGACATGCCACTGGATCGAGGAGGACACCTTGGAGAGGAAGTCAGCTACTTTGGATTGTGTGAGACTGTGAAGACGTCATACCTACGATGTGATTGCTGCCAAGTTAAGTGATATACAGTGGGGAGAACAAGTATTTGATACACTGCCGATTTTGCAGGTTTTCCTACTTACAAAGCATGTAGAGGTCTGTCATTTTTATCATAGGTACACTAAATCGGAATCTAAATCTAAATAAAAAATCCAGAAAATCACATTGTATGATTTTTAAGTAATTAATTTGCATTTTATTGCATGACATAAGTATTTGATCACCTACCAACCAGTAAGAATTGGAGAACCAGTAATTTAGCAGACGTTCTTATCCAGAGCGACTTAGTGCATACATTTTCATACTTTTTTTTACTGATGTCCCGTGTGATAAGTGTTTAGCACCATCCATGTTTCTGTGTTACTTAAGCCCTTACTTATACCTGGTTTTAACGTGTATCCTTTGTCCTGCACATTGTGTTTGTGCCCACATTTTTAGACCGGTGTACATGATTAAAAGAAGCAATGTGGTCTAACTGTTATCAGATCTTATAGGTGTAAATGGACAAGATCAGAATGAAGAACGCATGTTAGAGGCAGGTATACAGTGAATAAATACATTTTTGTCACAATGTTTTGTGATGTGTTCTAATGTGGCTATGCTTAGTGGCTCAAACATCCTACAAGAAATGTTGTTGGTAATAATACTTTTTTTCTTCTTATGTGTTTTTCGGGTGAAGTAATCCTAAAGTAACTGAAGTTCATCCGATTACGTTACTGAGTTTAGGTACTCCAAAAGTTACGTTACTGATTACAATTTTAGACAGACATCTAGTAACTGTAACGGATTACATTTAAAAAGTAACCTACCCTACCCTGTTGATAGTGTATATGATATCAACAGGGATGTATTTTTTCTGGGTGACCTAAATATTCACTTGCTTTCATCAGTTTGCCCACTCAAGAAAAAGCTTCAAACTGTAACCAGTGCCTGCAACCTGGTTCAGATTATCAGACAACCTACCAGAGTATTTACAAACAACACAGGAATCAAATCATTCACATGATTTTCATATTAATCACAGCTTCCAAATCCACTGGATATAGTGCTAATGTTTTTTTGTTTCATGTTTTGTGTGGACCCCAGGAAGAGTAGCTGCTGCTTTTGCAACAGTTAATGGGGATCCTAATAAAATACCAAAATACCAAATAATAGTATAGCAGCCATAGAAGAAGATGGCGCCGGAGGGGATGGCTGCCGTCTTATCGGCTCTTAACCAACCATGTAATTTTGTTTGTTTTTTCGCGTTGTTCGTAACTTAATGTTGCTGCTACCATCTCTTATGACCGAAAAGAGCTCCTGGACATCAGAACTGTGATTACTCATCTCAGATTAGAAAAATAATTGTTCTTCAATGAGTCGGACAGGAGGGAGATACTACAGACACCCAACCAGGCCCAGATCCCTGGTATTTGTTGGAGAAGGAAACTGAGATTTCGCGGAAAAAGATCAGGGTGCCTTGTGAGGATCAGGCGACGAGTGGCTAACCTGCCTTTGCATTCTGTCCTGCTAGCTAACGTTCAATCACTGGAAAATAAATGGGACAAAAAAAAACATTAAAAACTCTAATATCTTATGTTTCACCGAGTCGTGGCTGAACGACGACATTAAGAACATACAGCTGGCGGGTTATACACTCCATCGGCAGGATAGAACAGCGGCCTCTGGTAAGACACGGGGCGGGGGCCTATGCATATATGTAAACAACAGCTGGTGCACGATATCTAAGGAAGTCTCAAGGTTTTGCTCGCCTGAGGTAGAGTATCTCATGATAAGCTGTAGACCACACTATCTACCTAGAGAGTTTTCATCTGTATTTTTCGTACCTGTCTACATACCACCACAGACCGATGCTGGCACTAAAACCTCACTCAATGAGCTGTAGACCACATGTAGGGGAACAAGAAAACGCTCCTAGTGGCTGGGGACTTTAATGCAGGGAAACTTAAATCAGTTTTACTGAATTTCTATCAGCATGTTAAATGTGCAACCAGAGGGAAAAACATTCTAGACCCCCTTACTCCACAAACAGAGACGCGTACAAAGCTCTCCCTTGCCCTCCATTTGGCAAATCTGACCATAATTATATCCTCCTTAATCCTGCTTACAAGCAAAAATGAAAGCAGGAAGCACCAGTGACTCTGTCTATAAAAAAGTGGTCAGATGAAGCAGATGCTAAACTACAGGACTGTTTTGCTAGCACAGACTGGAATATGTTCCGGGATTTTTCAAATGGCATTGAGGAGTACACCACATCAGTCACTGGCTTTACCAATAAGTGCCTCGAGGATGTCGTCTCCACAGTGACTGTACGTACGTACCCTAACCAGAAGCCATGGATTACAGGCACATTGAATCCTACTACACCGTCTCCGATGCACGTTGGATGTGGCAGGGCTTGCAAACTATTATAGACTACAAAGGGAAGCACAGCCGAGAGCTGCCCAGTAACATTAGCCTTCCAGATGAGCTAAATAACTTCTATGCTCGCTTCGAGGCATGTAACACTGAAACACACAAGAGAGCATCAGCTGTTCCGGATGACTGTGCGATCACGCTCTCCGCAGCCGATGTGAGTAAGACCTTTAAACAGGTCAACATTCACAAGGCCGCTGGGCCAGACGGACTACCAGGACGTGTACTCCGATTATGCGCTAACCAACTGGCAAGTGTCTTCACTGACATTTTCAACCTCTCCTTGTCTGAGTCTGTAATACCAACATGTTTCAAGCAGACCACCATAGTCCCTGTGCCCAAGAACACTAAGGTAACCTGCCTAAATGACTACTGACCTGTAGCACTCACGTCTGTAGCCATGAAATGCTTTGAAAGGTTGGTCATGGCTCACATCAACACCATTATCCCAGAAACCCTAGACCCACTCCAATTTGCTTACCGCACCAACAGATCCACAGACGATGCAATCTCTATTGCACTCGACACTGCCCTTTCACATCTGGACAAAAGGAACACTTATGTGAGAATGCTATTCATTGACTACAGCTCAGCATTCAATGGTATCAGAGTACCACGTCTAGGTCCAAGAGGCTTCTAAACAGCTTCTACCCCAAGCCATAAGACTCCTGAACAGCTAATCAAATGTCTACCCAGACTATTTGCTTTGCCCCCCCTTCTACTCTGCTGCTACTCTCTGTTATTATCTATGCATATTCACTTCACTAACTCTATCCACATGTACATATTACCTCAATTACCTCGACACCCGCACATTGACTCTGCACAGGTACCCCTTGTATATAACCCCGCTATTGTTATTTACTGCTGCTCTTTAATTATTTGTTATTCTTATCTCTTACTTTTTTTAGGTATTTTCTTAAAACGGCATTGTTAGTAGGGGGCTTGTAAGGAAGCATTTCGCTGTATGGTCTACACTTGTTATATTTGCCGCATGTGACAAATACAATTTGATTTGATATGATTTGATTTTTATTTTATTTGATATCTGGGAAATTTTAAGTTCCAAAGGCTGGGCCTAATATAGTGTATAAGAGGTCATACAATATGTTTTGTAGTGATTCCTATGTTGAAGATAATATATATATAATATAATATTTACTGGTCTGTAGTGTGTAATGGGGAGCAATGTCACGCCCTGACCATAGTTTGCTTTGTATGTTTATATGTTTTGTTTGGTCAGGGTGTGATCTGAGTGGGCATTCTATGTTGTATGTCTAGTTTGTCTGTTTCTGTGTTTGGCCTGATATGGTTCTCAATCAGAGGCAGGTGTTAGTTGTTGTCTCTGATTGGGAACCATATTTAGGTAGCCTGTTTTGTCATTGTGGGTTGTGGATGATTGTCTATGTTATGTTGCATGTTAGCACAGTGTTTATATAGCGGTCACGTTCGTCTTATTCGTTTTGTTGTTTTTTGTTCAAGTGTTCTTCATTAAATATAGAAGAATGTATTCAAACCACACTGCGCTTTGGTCCGCTTCTTACGACGATCGTGACAAGCAACCAGACGCGCACTTGACACATTTATGAAATTGCTTATTCCAGTTACTAATCAGCATACACCCACTAAGAAAATGACTGTAAAAACTGTTAAATCCCCATGAATTGATGAGGAAGACAAAAATTGTATAAGATAAGGTAAAAGGAATGGCAAATTAGTCTGGCTGCACAGCCGATTGGAAAACGTACTGTAAATTGAGAAGTCATGTGACAAATCTGAATAAAAAGAAGTAGAAACTGTACTATTAAACAAAGATAATTGATATAAAGAATAATAGCAAAAACCTTTGGAGCACCTTAAATGAAATTCTGGGCAAAAAGGCAAACTCGGCTCCATCATTCATTGAATCAGATGGCTCATTCATCACAAAACCCACTGATAATGCCAACTACTTTAATGATTTTATATTTGACAAGATTAGCAAAGATAGGCATGACATGCCAACAACAAATTCGGACCCTACACATCCATTCATAACTGACCCAATTATGAAAGACAAGCATTGTAATTTTGAATTCTATAAAATGAGTGTGGAAAAGGTGACGCAATTATTGTTGTCTATCAACAATGACAAGCCACCTGAGTCTAACAACTTCAATGGAAAATGAATGAGGATGATAGAGGATGAAATTGCCACTCCCATTTGCAATCTCTTCAATCTAAGCCTACTTGAAAGTGTGTGCCCTCAGGCCTTGAGGGAAGCAAAGTCATTCCACTATGCAAGAATAGAAAAGCACCCTTTACTGGCTCAAACAGCTGACCAATCATCCTGTTACCAACCATTAGTAAACTTTTGGAAAAAATTGTGTTTGACCAGATACAATGCTATTCCACTATAAGCAAATTAACAACAGAGTTTCTACACGCTTGTAGGGAAGGGCATTCAACATGTATGGCACTTACACAAATGACTGATGAGTTGGCTGAGAGATTTTGAAAACAAAAAGATTGTGGGAGCTGTTTTATTTGACTTCAGTGCAGATTTTGACATTATCTGCTGCTGGAAAAATGTATGTGTTATGGCTTGTGGATCAAGAGTTACCTGCCTCTCCAACATAATCCAGGTAGATTCAGGCATTCCCCATGGCAGGTGTCCAGGCCCTTTGCTTTTTAAAATATTTTCTAATGACCTGCAACTGGCTCTGTGTGTCTATGTAAGCTGATGACTCAACACTATGCACGTGAAATCACTGCAACACATTCAGAAAAAAATTATACGTTATTTCAAAAATGAAATATTTCAAAAACTAAGAGTACCACAACTAAGCATCCTCAACCAAATCTTGTAATGAATTATGTGGAAATTGAGCAAGTTGAGGAGACTAAACTGTTTGGAGTAAACTGTCATGGATTGTAAACTGTCATAGTCAAAAAATATTGATGCAACCGTAGCTAAGATGGGGAGAGGTCTGTCCATAATAAAGCGCTGCTCAGTCTTCTTAAAGACGCTATCCTCAAGGCAGGTCCTACAGGCCCTAGTTTTGTCGCACTTGGACTACTGTCCAGTCGTGTGGTCAGGTGCCACAAAGAGGGACTTAGGAAAATTACAATTGGCCCAGAACAGGTGTATTTAATTACTTTGTAAAATGAATGATAACATTATACAATACATAAACGTAAGTTACAAAGCATTAACAAGCATTACAAGGCATTATTATATGCAGTGGTTTAAAGTGCTTAAGTAAAAATACTTTAAAGTACTACTTACTGTAGGTAGTTTTTTGGGGGAATCTGTACTTTACTATTCATATTTGGACAACTTTTAATTTAACTTCACTACATTCCTAAAGAAAATAATAATTTTACTCCATACATTTTAATCCATACATTTTACTCCATACATTTTACTCCAAACATTTCCCTAACAGCCAGTACTCATTACATTTTGAATGCTTACCAGGACAGGAACATTTTCCAATTAACACACTAATCAAGAGAACATCCCTGGTCAACCTTACTTCCTCTGATATGGCAGACTCACTAAACACAAGTGCTTTGTTTGTAAATGGTGTCTGAGGGTTGGAGTGTACCCCTGGCTATCTGGTTTGCTTAATATAAGGAATGTGAAATGATTAATACTTTTACTCTTACAATATTATAATTTTTTTAACCTTTATTTAACTAGGCAAGTCAGTTAAGAATATATTCTTATTTACAATGACGGTCTACCCCGGCCAAACCCATTTACTTTTGATACTTTTGATACCAAATACTTTAGACTTTCACTCAAGTAGTATTTTACGGGGTGACTTTCACTTTTACTTCAGTCATTTTCCACTAAGGTATCTTTACTTTTACTCAATACCTTTTTCCACCACTGATTCTAAGCATGGTCAGAGAGAGAGAGAGAATCACTGAAACCATGGCTCATGGGAGAGAGAAAGAAAGAGATAGAGAGTATCTCAACACAGCAGTCCAGGAACAAAAAAGAGAGCGATACAATTAATCTAAGACCTTTTATAAGCATCTGAGTTGTTTGGATTCAAAAACTGAGTTGATGACAAATAGTATTACTGTATAGTTAACCTCCAATCAGATATCAGACCTACAGTGTGTAACCTCTGCTTCTCAGGGTTGAGACAATGGGGGTTGGCAAGATCGACACACAGAATGCTGAATTCTTAAGACAGCACATAGGAATTTCTTGCATACAGAATTTCTAGCTATTCAACAGTGCTGTGTCTAGTGCTGGCCAGAAGAATTGTCTAATGTCAGAGCTGGGCCTGATCTGGGCATGTAGGGAGTGTTCTCTGATGGCTGGAGACTGGGCAGACCATGGTTTCCCAACCCTCTCCTCAGCCCCCCCAGACGTTTCACAATTTCGTTTTAACCCTAAACTGGCACACCTGATTAAATTGGTCAACTAATCATCAAGCCTTTGACTAATTGAAATCAGGTGTACCAGTTTAGGGTAAAACACAAAGTGATGTGTCTGGGGGAGACAAGGAGAGGGTTAGGACACCTGGAGTAGACTGAGTAAGGTGTAAAGAACACAGTGCACTGTAAACAAGCTTGCATCTTTAAATACCAAAACATCCATCCTTTGAATGACTTCAGTGTTTTCCTTTCTGTGTGAACCTGAGAGTTAGAGGGGCTTGGAAGCCAGGTAAGGTAGCAGCGGTGTGGGCCTGGCTGGCACACTAAAGCCTGTGTGTCAGAGATAGAAACTACTGGTCACCAGGCAGGCTAATTGGCTGCTAGGACAAGATGTTGATGCACCACTAAGCCACTCAATTACATCCCCCAGGGGCCCTACTTCCTGCTCTCTGATTGGACACGGGAACCATGAAATCAAATAAATCAGATAACTTTTGGCAGCAGTCAAAATGTGTTTTCTCAGACCAAGGAAAATATAATTAACACTCATATTAACCTCAAAACTCATGTAAGACCATCATTAATCAATAGAATAAGAGCATAATCTGAAATGGGAAATATCATCTGATCATTTTAAGTGGAGAAAATTATAGAAAAAGATTACAATGATTTACTTCACACCATCACAAGTGTGGTGAGATAACAGCCAGCTGAGAGTCTTCTGTCTGTCAGCTATTGAGTGTGCTAGAAAGTTCTGTTGTTGAACCCCAAGGAGTCCATTACATGAGAAAGTAATTAGCCAGTGAGAGAGAGGGAGCATTGATATATAAATGGACATGCATATCCTGTGAGAAAATCGATTTTTCAAAATAAGTTAATTCCTTCACTTCCTTGAGTTCCAAAAAGTTCATCAATTGGTCAGCATATCAATAGATATACTTCGCAGAAGGAAATGGATTAGGGAAGTCAATGTTCACATGATATAAGATAAAGGCCAAGAACCAGCCAGTGGAGGTTCCTGCAGGAAAGTAAAGGAGAATGGACCTCCATAGAAACATTTAAAAACATGAAAACATTTTTAAAATATATATATCTCCTTTGAAATACAGCTATACTCAATATTTTCATGTCACCAAATATCTGTATTACATTGCTAAGAATACACCGAAAATACAGTAGGGCTTAAATTGAATGACCTTTCCTATAGAAAAGCGCAGTCAGTGTCACAGTATATACATAATTAAGGAGACATACAGTCTTTATCAATATCCTTTGTAGGACTTCCTGGTTAAATAAAGGTTAAATAGTCTACTGCTTTGATCTCAATTTATACTGTACAAGTAATCTGTTTACATAACATATAAACATACCTTTGACAGGACAGATCTTGTTATTCAAATGCAATATTCAATACCTGTTCTACTACCCTCAACAATGTCGATGAATGTTAAGGGACTTTGTCTGTTTATTCCTCTTAGAGAGTAGGCCTATATTTCATATACGAGTGCAGTTTGGGAAATTGATACTGCTGTAAATGAAGGCCTGCTAAAGTCAATAAATCACAGTAAAAAATTAAACCTTGTAGCAAGCTGGAAGTTTTTAATATACTTTCACCACAGCATCTATATGAGTCACTATCCCTAACCCCTGATACACCATCCATCCATTCTCACAGCAATTAAATAGCTTCACCACCCTTGAAAAATCTGTTTACAAGATACCTAATAATGACAAAATCATCTCTCCACTCTTATTAAAAAAGGGTGGATAAAATGATTAGTAGGAAAGCAAGCAAAAGCAGGCATACTGCTAGAATGCACTCCATCCAACCCCTACCCAATACTGTAGCATTTCAATAGCTTGACCCATCCTTGAAAGCTGTTTACAAGAACCAAATAATTATAACATTATTTCCACTAATTAAAAAAGGGTGGCTAAAATGACTAGCAAAGACACAAAATCAGGGACACTGCTGTAATGAACTCCATCCAACCCACTCCAATCCATATCCGAAACATAGTACATCAGTACAACACCTCACCTCACCCCAACCCAGTATGTGAATGTTACTGTGAGGGAGGATGTCTTACATTCCCTTGCCATAATTCTCATGAAAATCAGGGCTACTACTACTATGGACTCCATCCAACCCCAACCCTAAATAACACCATGCTCTAATAGTACACCTCACCCCAGATCAGTGTGTGAATTGTACTGTGAGGGTGTCTAACAGTCTTTCCCATAATCCATTCCCATTTTCTTCCCACACCTCTGGCAGGCAGCCGAATAACTGGACACACACACACACACACACACACACACACACACACACACACACACACACACACACCACACACACACACACACACACACACACACACACACACACACACACACACACACACACACACACACACACACACACACACACACACCACACCACACCACACACACACACACACACACACACACACACACACACACACACACACAGCCCTCTGGCTGGCAGGCAGGCAGGCAGATAATGCTAGAGTCTAACCCTTCTCTTCCTGGCATGCTGTGGAGTTTTAAGGATTTGGGGATGTGGGGGATTAGAGGATTTCAGATTGCAGTGAGGAAGAGAGAAAGAAAGAAAGTGAGCCATAAAATGCAGCTATCAAAAAATAAGAGAGATGGGAAACCTGCCTTTATCTCCATGTAGTTGACCTGTTGTATTGCTCTTTAATTAATCATGTTCTACTGTGAACATTTGCATTTTGCATTTTGAACAGTGAAAATGTCTGAACATGAGATTCACCACTGGAAATGACTGAGGGTTTCCAATGGACAGCCTTTCAAATACAATTTTACTTTGGAAGTTTGGAAGTGAAATTGCTATCCAAAGCCTATTTTACTTTATTTTACTCTGAACTCCCTCATCTTCGATAGCAGTGTGACTCTGAGCCATTCTCCATTGCTGTGGCTCCCCTCTCGTTCCCAGGGAAATATCAGCTGTCATGGCGATGTGTTGGAGGGAGAGCCTGTGAGTAATTGAGGGATACAGGGCAGGGATAGCACCACCACTCCCTGCCTTCCTCAGAGATTGCCCTTTGCAGAAAATGAGCTGAGCAGTACACGCCAATAATTTTTATTCAATTGATGACAGTGGATCGTTAAGGCTCTTGAAAGATTTAAATCCAAAAGGTCAACCTTGGCTTATCATTGAACACTCTCCTTGTGCATTGTGGACAGCAACACGTGTAATACAATATGTAATACAACATTACCAATACAGTACAACTCATGCTGTGCACAGCAGGCAGTGTATATCTCGTATCGTGCCATTAGCTCTATGCAAAAGTGGACCACCTTCTGGTTTTCTTTCTGGAGATCAGTCGATTCATAACAGCCAGTAGAGTGCATACATCTGTCTAATGACAAGGTTTCTATGGAAACCAGGTTAGATTTTGAAGGCACTTGAAGTGAAAAACCCCCAGGCTTGAGTTTGCTCTGACTCTTCTTCAAAACAAAGTTTAATTCAATTTGTGGGCCGTTCTGAAAGGCTACATATGCTTCAGCCAAGGCCCAGCTTGGTAGAACTCTCTATTGGGATGGAAGCAGTTCTCAGCCAGCCCTTTTCATCTTTCATCATTCTTCCATTGAAAGACTTAACAATATAGGCTTTTACTGGGCCTACTGGTGCCGGTGTTGAGCTTGATGTTGATATAATTGTTTGTTGGAGCTTCTGAGCTTTCCAGATATAACAATATTAATACATTTGTATTATGAATCCTTAAAAAATATATACATCCAACAACGTAACATGTTCTTTCATATGGTATTTTGATATAAAGACTTTGAACACATGACTTGATTTTGTGTAAATATAAGGGTGGAATCACAGCTACATGTACCACTACTGCACTAGCTGTCCTTAGTCTTTACTGTGGTTTGACCTTTCTCATTTGCATAATATTGTAATCAAAACATTATTTACCATACAAAATGTGTAGAGGTGTAATCTATAAGCATGGCCCTGTGGGATGGTAAGAACTGTATACCCTCTGCTCTCACCTGTGCTACATCAACCCTACCTTCCTTCTTTTTCTTCTTCAATTAGGTTTTATGGCCATTGGCCTCCAATATGTTGCATCACCGCAACCAACTGAACTGGTGTATAAATCCATTATACACTACATGACCAAAAGTATGTGGACACCAGCTTGTCGAACATCTCTTTCCAAAATCATGGGCATTCATATGGAGTTGATCCCCCTTTGCTGCTATAACAGCCTCCACTCTTCTGGGAAGGCTTTCCACTAGATGTTGGAACATTGCTGAGGGGACTTACTTCCATTCAGCCACAAGAGCATTAATGAGGTCGGGCACAGATATTGGGTGATTAGGCCTGGGTCGCTGTCGGCGTTCCAATTCTTTCCAAAGGTGTTCAACGGGGTTGAGGTCACGGCCAGGTTAGGTCAGTGCAGGCCAGTCAAGTTCTTTCACACCAATCTCGAGAAAACATTTCTGTATGGATCTCACTTTGTGCATGGGCCATTGTCATGCTGAAACAGGAAAGGGCCTTCCCCAAACTTTTGCCACAAAGTTGGTAGCACAGAATCATCTAGAATGTCATTGTATGCTGTAGCATTAAGATTTCCCTTCACTGCAACTAAGGGGCCTAGCCCGCACCATGAAAAACAGCCCCAGTCCATTATTCCTCCTCTACCAAACTTTAGAGTTGGCACTATGCATTGGAGCAGGTAGCGTTCTCCTGGCATCTGCCAAACCCAGATATGTCCGTCGGACTGCCAGATGGTGAAACGTGTGATTCATCTCTCCAGAGAATGCATTTCCACTGCTCCAGAGTCCAATGGTGGCCAGCTTTACATCACTCCAGCCAACGCTTGGCATTGCACATGGTGATCTTAGGTTTGTGTGTGGCTGCTCGGCCATGGAAACCCATTTCATGAAGCTCCCAACTAACAGTTCTTGTGCTGACTTTGCTACCCGAGGCAATTTGGAACTGAGTGTTGAGTGTTGTAACCGAGGACAGATGATTTTTACGCGCTACGCGCTTCAGCACTCAACGGTCCTGTTCATGTTTGTGTGGCCTACCACTTAGCCGCAGAGCCGTTGTTGCTCCTAGACGTTTCCACTTCACAATAACAGCACTTACAGTTGACTGGGGTAGCTCTAGCAGGGCAGAAATTTGACAAACTGACTTGTTGGAAAGGTGGCATCCTATGACGGTGTCATGTTGAGAGTCACTGAGCTCTTCAGTAAGGTGATTCTACTGCCAATGTTTGTCTATGGAGATTGCATGTCTGTGTGCTCGATTTTATACACCTGTCTGTGGCTGAAATAGCCGAAACTACAATGTCATACTCTTTTGGACCAAAAAATTATGGAAAACAGAGAAACTAAAGATACATTAGTTGCTATCTTTTTTTCTCTGTACATTTTTTGGGGAAGCCTGGCTTCCCTTGTCATCCATTAGTACACGTCACTGCTATTCCTGCTCTTTTCCCATGATCCACCAAACGCATTTATTGTGTCATGTTCAATTTACACTTTTTTCAATGCTTATTTGAATGTCATTGAGAAAACAGAAAGGTGTCAAATTGAATAAAAAATTATTCAGAGACATAATCATCTACTTTTTAATCTGATTACAATATTTTTGTTGGTAACATAACGAATTACAGTTCGAGTTTTTTGATAAACCGTTACTCCCCAATGCTGAGTGTCTCTAGTGTGGACATTACAACACACACAGAGCAAATGGAAATTCACTGCTCACTGTCTATATCTGTTGGCCTACTCCATTGTCTCTATTGTGAACATTACATTACCCATCAAATAGAGCTCTGCTTACTGTATGCCAATGATCTACTGTGCAATGGTCTCTCATGACAGACCGTCAGCACACTCAGATTTGCTTCCAGGTTCCAATGATCAAATGTGCGATTATGTTGTCATTATTGGGAAATTAAGTACTTTGTATAATAACAACAAATTGATAATGAGTTAAATATCATGAGTGGTTACATATCATGAAACAGCTACATTATACATTCCAAAGCCATCATATACCATTTCAGCTACATAAAACTTCCATTCTATGCTCTGGTCAGATAGCCTACATAAACCATCAATCTACAATCTTCGCATTTTTTGTCACAGTTAACGAGAAATGTGCCAGTGACAGGTCAGTTAACACTGTCCTTTGTGAAGAACTGGGAGAAATGGGATATGACAAGGAGGAGTCATGGCTGGGGATGATGTTGAAATCCTCTCAGAGTAGAGGCACAAATCCCCATGTCTAGGAAATCCAGGCTCCATCTTGGATAAGCCCAAAGCTCTCCGAACTGGACCTAATTTACAAAATGCTTTGATGGAGAGTTCTGAACATGAGAGTTTTTCATTTTAGTAAAAATGCACATCTTGAAACTTGGAGTTATCTGAGGACATTTGAAAGTTACAACTGTATTATAAAAACCATACGGCATGCGTAAAGAGATCTTCATTATACCTAATAATACTGCAATACCACTGTCTTAGAGTTTGATGTAGAGTGTGAAAGAATTTGGAAAGGATCAAATCTATAAAACAAATAAAGCAATGATCCATATTGATGATTGTCAAACTGGACATTCAACCCATGTTTCATTTGAACCATTTACAAATCTCCCTGTATAAATATGAATATCATATACATATTGAAGGCTATAATGTAACTGTTGAACAAACAGAATCTAACCTCCAGTGTTCTTTTTTAACATATGCTCATGTTTGTACATTAAACTGAGTAACAGTTGAGCCAGCTGAATTTCTAAAAGGAACAAATTGAATCTGCCTTGAAGCAGGTCTAATGGTTAGCAGGGAATGACAGTATGTTGAGATTGGAGTCAGAATAAAACAGAAAGCACCAAGATGCTCTGAAACTCTTCAGTGTGAATTATTGCAGATAAATCAGGGTAATCAAGAGTGCAGCAGCATTGGATGAACGCTGCAGTGAAACCCAAATAGATAAAAGTACATTTTCCACAGTATGGAAACATTGGCAAGTATCAGGTGGAGAAAGATAATTACATTTCATCAAGAATAAATGTATAATGCTTTGGCAAGTATCCCCCGGGGCGAACCAAGCCAACAATGTGGTGTTTTTTCTACATCTTCTCAATTTTTTAAAATGAATGTTTGTCCTTGGTGCTGCCTGCTAGCATTCTTAGTGGCTCTCCAGGTCTTTAGATCCCATTTGTTCTTCCAGAAAACATATTCATAATATTGACAAATTAATTAGTTTGAGAGGCTGTTCCAAGCCCACCACACCCCATACCCATTTTCATATCCACACACATACAGATATACACCACACACAAACTATCTCCAGAGAGAGCATTTGACACTGTAGCACATCTCCCAATAGGCTTCGTTGCTATTGAAATAGATTATTTATCATTTATCAGAGTTAACTGTAATTACTTTTTAACTCAGTTGCAAGGCTAACAAAGTGTGTGTTACGTATCTTTTTACTGCTTTAAGGATGAGCTTTATGTATTCAGCATCCACATGTATACACCAATGACTGCAGACAAATGTATAATATGATCATCAATCTTACGAAAACAGGTTTGACAGTAAACATATGGCTGTCCATCTTTCAGACCGCCAGTGTTTCATTGTCACTGATACTGCGATATCAATCTACTGTGTTACTGTGTTGCAGCACTGCACCATAACAATCTACTGTGCCATATTTTGTATTTCAATCTAATTGACTCTGATTCTCTCTGTTTCTCTCTCACTGTTACCACCATCTGCTTGTCCATATTGTGTGATCCTGCATTTGGTCCTTGCGGCTCTGCTCCAGACGTCACTTTTGGCCTCCTCCTCGGTGTGTTTGTGGTGTGTGGCTTGGTCCTGCTGACTCTTTGTGCCTTTGCCTCCTGGAAGCTGTGCTGGGTGCCTTATCTGCGGAATAAAGAGGCAGCGGCCCTCTCTTCCAACTCTGCAGCCCTCACTCCAGCCTGTGGTCCCCCAGACGACTGCCCTCCCTTCCACCTCCACCTCCACCCTCCTCACCCCCTCCACCACAACCAGCACAAGTTCCTCCCCAGCCCCAACCAGCAAAAGTCACCGGTCACCATGGCTACGGATAAGGTGAAAGACCCGATGGGTTCCATGGGATTCCTAGAGGCTGCTGTGAAGATAAGCCACACATCGCCTGACATCCCCGCCGAGGTGCAGCTCTCAATGAGGGAGCACTTTTTGAGGCGCACGCAACGCATGCAGCGGCAAGCCACTGAGCCCGCTTCCTCCACCAGGTCAGCACCCACACCCACACCCACAGCCATAGACACACACACACACACACACACAACACACACACACACACACACACACACACACACACACACACACACACACACACACACACACACACACACACACACACACACACACACACACACACACACACACACACACACACACACACACACACACACACACCGAGAGGCATGGTCAGAAAATTGAATGGCTCTGGTAATAATAAAAAGATTAAAATTTAAAGAACCTGACGTGTACACAGGGACAGTACAGGCCAAATCTCCACATAATGGCAACAAAGATAGAAAATCCAACGTTTAATCTACCTGAATCCACTTCAGTATTTCACTGCCCAACACACACATACACATACACATACACATGCACACACACAAGCACGTATGCACACATGCACATATGCATACACATACACACACATGCATGCGCACACACACACACACGCACGCACGCGCGTGCACACACACACACCACACACACACACACACACACCCACACACACACACACCACACACACACACATACAGTACAGTACAGTAACACACATACACAGAGGCGTGGTCAGAAAACTGAATGGGTCAGGTAGTCAGCAGAAATATCTATAGTCAGTTATAAAGAAACTTCATAAGGACCTCACAAATAACGGCACAAATAACGGCACTAACAAAGTTAGGAATTAACTTTTATCTGAATTCAATTTGTTATTCCACAGCTGTTTAAAAATAAAAAATGTACATGATTATCATAGTGAAAAAGACAATTATGTTTCAATTTGTTTCGGTCCTCCAAAGCCCTTGTGTTACTTTTTGCCTGTGAGCCATTTGGTGCTGTTCATTTAATATAAGGTTAATATCTCCAGACCACTTCATGATGAGTAATGCAATACACTTAAAAGCATAAATTCACCAGTAAAACAACCCCACAGACATTATTCCACATGGCCACAACTATAACGGGGGTCTAATTATTGGATATACCTCTAATTATTTTTCAATAACATAATCTCTGTGCTCTGTTGTCTTGAAATACCCATACCCATCCTGAATAACAGCCCCCTAAGAGTAGGACAAGTTATACTACTAACTAAGATAAATTGAATTGGGGACCATGTAGTTCTAGGTTGCAGAAACACTATTAAGATTCGAGAAACCACTTGGAATTGAATTCACCTGCTGGGCACTCAAGCAATTTTTCAAAACACTGACCTTTCCAGATGCCACAATGAAGCTGTTCATATTCTCCCTCTTCTCCTCTCTCTCTGCCATTTTACACACTGCCTGTCGCTACTACAGGCTGAATGGTTTAGTGGGGTTCTCATATTTCTCCCTCCTCTCTTCTGTCTCTGCAGACACAGCTCATTCAAAAGGCACCTGCCCAGGCAGATGCAGTCCATCAGCCTGGACCTGGGCAACGACTATGCGGATGAGGACGAGCAGCCCACCAGCATCGGACGCATCAAACCAGAACTCTACAGACAGAAGACCTTGGATACAGACGAGTCCGCCAAGAACAGCAACGCCAAGAACTGTGGGAAGATCAACTTCTCCCTGAAGTACGACTATGACAATGAGGCCCTCCTGGTCAACATCCTCAAGGCCTTCGACCTGCCCGCCAAGGACCTGTGCGGCAGTTCCGACCCCTACGTTAAAATCTATCTTCTCCCAGATCGCAAGAAGTTCCAGACGCGCGTCCACCGGAAGACGCTCAACCCCACGTTTGACGAGTCCTTCCAGTTCCCCGTGCCTTATGATGAGCTGGCTGTTAGGAAGCTCCACATGAGTGTGTTTGACTTTGACAGGTTCTCCAGACATGATATGATCGGGGAGGTGGTGGTGGATAACCTTGTTGAGACGTCAGACCTCTCCAGGGAGACAGACATTTGGAGGGACATTCAGTACGCCACAACTGTAAGAACGTCTGTCTGTTTGTCTTTGACTCAAAGCAGAGTCGACATAGCCTGATCCCAGATCTGTTCGTGCTGACCAGCCTAGAGTTAACATTACTTATATTTGAAACCAGTTATAATAATCTCATTCAAATCAAATCAAATCAGCAGCCCCCCCCCCCCCACCAGAACAAAAAATTATGAACAAATGTGAGTTCAGCATGTCATAAATCTTTTGTTGAAGTAAGAATTTATTCAAGTCCTATGAAATGACAGTAATTATAAGCTAAAGGCATAAAAAGTACTTGTAATCATCGCAAAGGTCATAAAACTGTCTCGGCAAAAGAATTGAGCCCTCCAACGAGATATTGAAGTGGTCATTATATTTGACAGTAATTCTATTTGGATGGTGTCCTGAGGATGTCTTGATGAATAGTGCACTATGCTGTTGGCATCAGTTTGGATTCTATTGGAGTCTACATCACTCTGGCATCGTTCTGGCATCACTCTGGCAGCTCTCTGGTCTGAGGGGTACCTCTGTCAGATTATTTTATTTGGCCCGTATTGTTGGACTTCAGCTGCTTTTGGAGGGCAGTTCAATAATCCAGTAGTTATTGCTAAAGTGGCAGAAAGCAGTTGGCTCGTTGCTTAACAAACACATATTATTGAACAAGGACGCCCAGCCAAAACTCCCTCAACCACCGTCTTATATAAAGTAATGTATATAGTAGACAGACAAGGACGGTTCTAAATGTAATTGTTGCGTTGCGGATGTAGTAGTAGGCATAAAGGGGTGGAGGTGCATGTACTAGGCCTACCTTTTATATGAGCCTTGGACTGAATGAAAGTACTGTTTACAAATGGGGGATGCATCAATAACACCAACCCACTGGCATCAGGAACATCAAGAGTGTAGAGGGGGCCGAGGGCTGGGGGGAGGGCAGGGTGGAAGACTTATTGACTGTAGGCAGTGTCTTAGAGCATGATCCATATGAACTATTTTGAGAGGGGTTTCTCACTAATCATAGGCCGCATGATGCATAAATGTTTAGGTAAGCCTGATTTATACATCTATAGGTAGGCCTACTGTATCGACTGTTTCATCCTGTGGTGATAAAGTGATAAATGATAGTGGCTGATCACAAACTCAGCTTAAATCTAAACTCTAATCCTGGCTCAAACCCTAAATGTAGCATTTTCCCTCATAACACTGACACTTGCATCCCTTGCCTTCGCACCACACCCCAGTTTTAATCCTGGCCCTTTGACTACTGCAAACCTGCACTGGTGCCGTGAAAAGCAATACTGTTTTACAAAGAGGAGGCATTAATAACAGGTAATACTGTCTCCAGACAGAGAGGGCAAGGGAGCAGTGCGTAAGATAACTGTTCTGACATTACTGAAGTCTTCACAATGATTC
The DNA here is from genome assembly GCF_002910315.2 of Salvelinus sp. IW2-2015. NCBI lineage: Eukaryota > Metazoa > Chordata > Actinopteri > Salmoniformes > Salmonidae > Salvelinus > Salvelinus sp. IW2-2015. The sequence continues at coordinate 26,806,407 of NC_036847.1, read as the reverse complement.
ATTAGCTCCATTTCATAACTGTAAATGTCAATATTGCATACAGGTCATGTACCACATTAGACTTCTAAGATGCTCTGGACTAGAAAGTATTTTATGACACATTTGCTGTGCGCTCATATTACTGCACGGAATCCAACTTTGTCTTCATCAACCAAATTCCCTCTACCATTGGAGTGCTTAGGCTAAATCAGCCTTAAGTGCTTGAGACATTAAGTCCATATCCCATCCCGAGTCATGGGAATTCTCAGTCAGATGGGGGGGGGGGGCTCACCATAGCCCATTTAAAGTGATTAGAACCTCACCAACCTTAATGCATGTTCATGGGATGAAGCTTAGTCAGAACACCCCGGGACAGACTGAGAACGAAACTTTCACTCCACATGAAATACTAACATTACATTTTAAACTCTTAACACTCCACATTAAATATTAACATTACATTTTAAACGCTTGACACTACACATTAAATACTAACATTACAGTTTAAATGCTTAACACTCCACATTAAATACTAACATTACATTTGAAATGCTTAACACTCCACAGGTGGCCATAAAGTAGACATTTTTCACTGTCCTGCAGATTTGTCTCTACAACTTCCTCAGTGTGAGCTAGATACTCAGTTCTGTTTGTGATGACAGGCTTCACACCAATATCTCTTGAGGGATTTTGGAATAGCATTGGCTTCACAATCCATTTCCATCGTAATGTTATTGCCCTTGCGCAAGTAGGGCTTGAAGGCATCCTTCCAGTGATGTGTGTCACATCAGTTTGTTTCTCTGTTTGTTCCCACAGGAGAGTGTAGACTTGGGAGAGATCATGTTCTCACTATGCTACCTGCCAACCGCAGGACGACTCACTCTTACCGTCATCAAGTGCAGGAACCTCAAGGCCATGGATATCACTGGATACTCAGGTAGGCAAGCTGTATGTGTGTGTGTGTGCGTGTGCGTGTGTGTGTGCGTGGGCGTGTGTGTGCGTGTGCGTGTGCGGTGTATGCGTGTGCGTGTGCTGGTGGTGTGTGTGTGTGCGTGGTGTGTGTGTGTGTGTGGTGTGTGTGTGTGTGTGTGTGTGTGTGTGTGTGTGTGTGTGTGTGTGTGTGGTGTGTGTGTGTGTGTGTGTGTGTGTGTGTGTGTGTGTGTGTGTGTGTGTGTGTGTGTGTGTGTGTGCGCTCGTGCACATTTGTGATGGTGCACTCATTGTTTTTCATAAGTCAAAGTGAAAATAAACCACGGCTGTAACATATCAAATTATAGATGTTATCAAATATTGAATAAAAAGAGCAAACGAAGGGAAGTCCTCTCTAGTGCTGAGCTCTGTTTCTGTGAGAATCTTTTCATATTCACCACTGGCAATAGGAAGATGTCACCTACAACTACTCATTTCTCTGAGGTTTCAGTCAGTGTTTTTATTCTAATCTAGGTGTGTCCCAGGTGGTACCCATTCCCATATAGTGCACTACAAAGAGCTGAAAGTAGTGCACTATGTAGTAAACAGGGTGCCATTTGGGATGTAGGATAACAATCTGCTGTTCCATATTCAGTTTATATTATCAATAACCAAATATAATTTGAGGAAATATGTTTGCTTGCGAATTCAAGTGACATTCCCTGTGCGTTAAATGTTGTGAATCTTGTAGTATGTATTTCAAACAATTATTTTATTATTTGTTATTATTTTTCCGCTCATTGTTAATGACATTTTACAAGTTTAACATCCCTTCTCAGTTGAGGATTTAAATGTCTACCAATTGTTGCTGGATTGAATTGGATCTGTGTGCAGTAAACCATGGCTAGTAAATTGTATCCTGAAGCATATTTGGTTGCAAAGCAAGCACTCTTTATATTGTTGTGTATGGATCTAAGGCAGCTTACATCTGACTAGTTTACTGGCATAATGGATTATAGGAGCTGATGGATGAAGATTGAAATCAGTATTCACCACGCCAATATGTTTCACTTTATTCCATTAAAACATATTTCAGCAGCTTTCGCTTCCTCCGCTTTCAATGCATGAGGTGTTTACTCATCAATATCAAATGTACAGAGATTTATTCCAGACCTTTCCAAGGATGTTATTGTTATATTTAGGTTTAAGGTAGCGTAGGAGTATAATACACATGGGAAATTTACTTTATGGGAAATGAAATTGATCGCTGCAGCATCAAAATGTATGTGTTGAGTTATGTTGAGGTCACTGCAGGCTTAATAAGAAGAGCGTTATGTTCTCACATACTGAAACAATACCTGCATGCTTCAAGTTTCAAGTGTTATTAGTCGTATGTACAGTATACACATGATATACATCATCCAACAAAATGCTTATTTGCAGGTTCCTTCTCGACAATGCAACAACAATAAGAAATAATACAAGATAAGAATACGAACATAAAGTAAATGGCTCAGTAGAATAGAATAAACATTTTAGCAGGAAGGCACAATTTATAGTCCAATATTTACACGTGTTTTGGGAAAGGGGGGATTGGGAGGCAAGTGTTTAAATTGTGCATTATTTAGCAATAATAATACGAGTCTGGCATCAGCAGATGGGATGTGTGTCTAGCATGAATGTGTGTCACTGTGTGTTTTTGGTTTTAGTACCCTTGTGGGTGTAACAGTATAACTTTACGTCCGTCCCCTCGCCCTGACCCTGGCGCGAACCAGGGACCTTCTGCACACATCAACAACAGTCACCCACGAAGCATCGTTACCCATCGCTCCACAAAAGCCGCGGCCCTTGCAGAGCAAGGGGAACCATTACTTCAAGGTCTCAAAGCGAGTGACGTCACCGATTGAAACGCTATTAGCGCGCACCACCGCTAACTAGCTAGCCATTTCACATCGGTTACATGGGGACCAGACATTTTGCCAGTCCCCACAAGGAAAAAGTCTAGATTTATGGGTTAGGTTTAGGGTTACAATTAGGGTTAGAGTTTAGGTTTAGGGTTTAGGAGTTCGGGTTTTGAGGTTAGGGTTAGGGTTAGGGTTACGGTTAGGTTTAGGGTTAGGGGTTAGAGAAAATTGGTTTGTGAATGGGATACAATTGTTTGGTCCCCACAAGAATAGTAAAACAAACATGTGTGTGTGTGTGTGTGTGTGTGTGTGTGTTGTGTGTTGTGTGGTGTGTGTGTGTGTGTGTGTGTGTGTGTGTGTGTGTGTGTGTGTGTGTGTGTGTGTGTGTGTGTGTGTGTGTGTGTGTGGTGTGTGTGGGTGTGTGTGTGTGTGTGTGTGTGGATGGTGTATGTTTGTGTGTGTGTTGATGGGGTGATGTCTCTGTGTGTGTCGTGGCGTGTGTGTGTGTGCGTGTGTCTGTGTATGTGGATTAGTGGATGAGTGTATATCTGTGTGGGTGTATGCGTAAGTGAGCGAGTGCATGTGTGCTAAGGTGCAAAGAGTCAGTGCAGGTGGTCAGTCCAGTTCAAGTTTTCAGCAGCCTGATGGCTTGTAGATAGAAACTATCTCTGAGCCTGTTGGTATCAAACCTCATGTGGGGTCCTTGATAATGCTGCATGTCAAGTGTTCTGGTGGTAAATGTACAGAATCTCTTTCTCAAATCAAGGATGAAAACACAAGGAGATTTCTGGGCGCCACGATTAATCTCAAGATAATGCGCCTATAGAATTTACATCCTGATTTATATCTTATAGCTTTTTCTCTTTTCCACTTCAGATCCCTACGTCAAAGTGTCTCTCGTCTGTGACGGGAGGCGTTTGAAAAAGAAGAAGACGACCATCAAGAAGAACACTCTGAACCCCACGTACAACGAGGCCATCATCTTCGACATCCCCCCAGACAGCATGGACCACGTCAGCCTGCACATCTCAGTCATGGACTATGACTTGTGCGTATAACACTTTGATTTAATCTTGGCATCCATAAGACAAATGTGGCATGCACTTGGCCAGCTACTTGGTAACAGTCTGTCAAGCACTGTCAAAAAATTCAACTCAGATGGTTCTCTCAGAATATTCAGCATCTGTGTAGTTTGCACAATACGCCCCCTAGAATAGAACACTGCTTAGGATGTCTATTTAAAAAATAAAAATAAACACAACAAATAGAAAGAATAGATCAGGAGTCAGAACATTCACTTCACTGGTTGAATGGAAGCTCTGAGGGTAGTCTTTATCAACTAACGTGGCAGCTGCCGACTGGCGAACCGACTCTACTTTGAGGGTATCAGCCAGGTGATCCTTGTTTTGTACCAGTGCGTCCCTTTGATCCAGGATTATGATGTGGAAGAACAGAGATCCCTTCTGGTCTGGACTTTGTTGGTGCCATTACCATTTGTAGTTGTTTCTTCATCCCATTTATATTTCAGACATTATCTCTCCAAGAGATATGGAAATGTCTCCTTTTAACCATAACTCAGCTTTATCTTCACCTGAACTGCAACTGCTAATTATCACCTCTCCCTTTTAACTTTTCATCTTGCAGCCGTATCCTCTGATAACTAAATGTATACTTGTTATAAGGGTTGTAGATGGGGTGAAATCATTTTGCCAAATTAGCTTTTATAATGTAGATGCAAAGATCTTACATTGCTGTGTTCCCAGGGTATTTTTTTATTCTATTTTGTAAAACAAATTCAGCTATGAAATCAATCCTGCATTTTGTAATGTAGTGTCTCTGAAGAGCAGGATTAGCTGTACTGTTGTGTTGATGTTGTGTGTGTTGTCTGGCCCTTGCAGGGTAGGTCACAATGAGATCATTGGTGTGAACCGTGTGGGGTGCAGTGCTGAGGGGCTTGGCAAGGGCCACTGGAACGAGATGCTGGCGTACCCACGCAAACCCATTGCACACTGGCACCCCCTACTGGAGGCCAAGAAATCAGAGAAAGAGGTTAGTTCATACAGCACACTGCGGTGTGTGAAGAATTCGTATGCATGAATATTGCATATAGTAAAAAATATAGAGACTTTTTTTCAAGGATCACATGTAGGATAAATAGTCAATGTCAGATATTGTAACAGTGTGATATCTATCTTCTAACTGAAGTGTGTGTGTGTGTGTGTGTGTGTGTGTGTGTGTGGGTGATGCTTGTGTGTGTTGGTGTGTGTGGTGTGTGTGTGTGTGTGTGTGTGTGTGTGTGTGTGTGTGTGTGTGTGTGTGTGTGTGTGTGTGTGTGTGTGTGTGTGTGTGTACGTGTACGTGTACGTGTGTGTCTGTGTACTGCAGTGGAAACGCGGACGGCCAGTTTAGACAGCCAGGGCTCTTGCCCTCCCCAGGCCTCCTTCTAGCCCTGAGCAGAACCACCTGTGAGCCTAGTGAAATGGTCTCCTCTCTCTCCTACTAATCCTACATCCTGTCTGGTTTGTCTGCCTGCGCCTGAGGAAGAAACATAACCCCACTCAGTCTCTTTCTCAGTCTTCACTCTCCCTCAAGTGTAGCAGCAAAGTGATCCTGTTCCCAAGAACTGATCCTGGATCAGCATCGCTGTCAGTTGTTTGTGACGTAACAATGCTTTTTTTGAATCAACATGAAGTGTTGAAACTTAGGTTTACTGATCTGGAGTCAATCCCAGTACTTGGGTGCTTTGGTTTGGTTTTATCCTGAGCTTCTCTCATCAAGTGAGTCCCAAAGGGGGAGCTTGTTGTCTGAGTGGAACAAACGACTGCCGTTCCGAGTGTATCTATCTATGGGTTGAGTCCAAATGAATGTGATCACAGTCTCTTACAGGGACTTGGTCCAACATACTGAAGTTTCTGGCTCCAAACACAGTGAGAGGAGAGAGAGAGAGAGAGAGAGAGAGAAAGAAAGAGGGGAGAGAGAGAGAGAGAGAGAGAGAGAGAGAGAGAGAGAGAGAGAGAGAGAGAGAGAGAGAGAGAGAGAGAGAATAGGGGAAACATAGTGAGAAAGCCAGTCAGTGGTCATTACAAGCTGTCACTTTATATTGGATCAGTTGGTCAAAATCTGTTGCTTTCCTAAAGATAGGAAATGAAAGACTGGATTGACCTAAGGAATATCTAAAGCCGTCTGCCCTTACTATCTATCTACTAATATTGTGTGGCAGTAACAAAAACACTGAGGCACAAACAAATGTGTAGTTCTTTTAACAAACATTAATTGTCATATTAACCAAGCCAAAGAAGGCAACAAAAAAAAACATATTTCACAATAGTACCTATGTTGAATATTTTCTCAATGTAAACCATTACATGTTCAGGAGTAATGAGCAGAACTTAAAGGGATGGTTTAGACCAGTCAAATAGTGTTCATCAAGTTTATAGAGGGTCATAAAGAAAAAAATATGTGCAACACATCATATAAGCACATTGCAACACCATTGGTGCGTAGCGCCTCCTGAGAGAGTCTTTCTATGGAATGAAAAATTGTTAAATAGCATACAGACTCTGAACCACCCTTACCTCTCCCTCCTGTTTTTTTCCTTGTTAGTCTTGGTGCCCTTGCCTATTCCATCGGAGAGTGTATTCTCATTACTCCTGCTCCCATAGTTTTTCTCTGTCAGCTGAACGTATTACACATCTTCAGCACCTTCTTATTGTATTCTGTTCTCTGGGGTTGGTTTGAACTGTACAGCACAGTCCTCTATCTGCTAATGTAAAGTTTGTATTTCCCACCAGAATACAAAGTAGATATACATTGGCTTGCGAAAGTATTCACCCCCCTTGGCATTTTTCCTATTTTGTTGCTTTACAACCTGGAATTAAAATAGATTTTTGGGTGGTTTGTATCGTTTGATTTACACAACATGCCTACCACTTTGAAGATGCAAAATATTTTTTATTGTGAAACAAACAAGAAATAAGACCAAAAAAACATCAAACTTGAGCGTGCATAACTATTCACCCCCCCAAAGTCAATACTTTGTAGAGCCACCTTTTGCAGCACTTACAGCTGCAAGTCTCTTGGGGTATGTCTCTATAAGCTTGGCACATCTAGCCACTGGGATTTTTTCCCATTCTTCAAGGCAAAACTGCTCCAGCTCCTTCCAGTTGGATGGGTTCCGCTGGTGTACAGCAATCTTTAAGTCATTATCTTTGGTCTCTTTGTTGCCTCTCTGATTAATGCCCTCCTTGCCTGGTCCGTGAATTTTGGTGGGCGGCCATCTCTTGGCAGGTTTGTTGTGGTGCCATATTCTTAATTTTTTTTTATAATTTAATGGATTTAATGGTGCTCCGTGGGATGTTCAAAGTTTCAGATATTTTTTTATTACCCAACCCTGATCTGTACTTCTCCACAACTTTGTCCCTGACCTGTTTGGAGAGCTCCTTGATCTTCGTGGTGCCGCTTGCTTGGTGGTGCACCTTGCTTAGTGGTGTTGCAGACTCTGGGGCCTTTCAGAGCAGGTGTATATGTCACGACTTACGCCAAAGTCGGTCCCTCTCCTTGTTCGGGCGGCGTTCGGCGGTCGACGCCACCGACCTTCTAGCCATCGCTGATCCATTTTTCATTTTCCATTGGTTTTGTCTTGTATTCCTTCACACCTGGTTCCAATCCCATCAATTACATGTTGTGTATTTAACCCTCTGTTTCCCCTCATGTCCTTGTCGGAGATTGTTTGATTGTATGTTATGTGCAAGTTATGTGTTGGTGTGCGACGGGTTTTGTACCCACTTTTATTATTTTGTATATTTTGGTATTTTGGAGTTTTGTGAGCACTTATTAAACGACTCCATTTATACCAAGTTTGTTCTCCTGCACCTGACTTCCCTGCCACCAACACGCACCCTTTACAGTATATATACTGAGATCATGTGACAGATCATTTGACACTTAGATTGCACAACGGTGGACTTTATTTAAGTAATTATGTGACTTCTGAAGGTAATTGGTTGCACCAGATCTTATTTAGGGGCTTCATAGCAAAGGGGTGGATACATATTCACGCACCACTTTTCCGTTTTTTTTTTTTTTTTGAATTTTTAGAAACAAGTAATCTTTTCCATTTCAATTCACCAATTTGGACTATTTTGTGTATGTCCATTACATGAAATCCAAATAAAAATCAATTTAAATTACAGGTTGTAATGCAACAAAATAGTAAAAATGCCAAGGGGATGAATACTTCTGCAAGGCACTGTATATCTAGTATTGCTGTGTTGTGGGAGTTTTCCTTATCCTTAAGTGTTCAGAACTCTCCTCGAAAAGAGGAGAACATCACCCTCGGGGGACCAATAATCAACTATTCATTTTATATTTATTTTCTATCATGAGGCACCATGGAAATTAGTGGTTTGTAATGAGCTGACTCTGAATCTGCCCTTCATACAAGGACCAGTTTATTGGATATTGTTGAGGAGCTTGATCTGAATCCAAACAAATGATTTGCATTATTGAACCCTTTTCCCAATGCTTCGACAAAATCCAATTAGTCGGCCTTTACATGTAGGCAGTCATGTATGTAGCTACTTCTATTGTATGCCATACATGTGTACTATTGGGTCTAATGTTTGATTATGATGGCTTTGTAATATTTCTATTTATTTCTACATTGTGGTACTATGATGAGTGCAGTACAACCTAATATTTGATGTCCTCTCAATAGCCAAATATGTATTAAACAGACAAAAGAAAACAAACTGATTGGTGTATAGGTTTTTGGTGCCAAATGTGCTTGTAGCAAAGGTAGACTATAATTTGCTCTGTGACAAAAATAAGGAAAGTAATGTCAATCATCAAAATTAATATTTTCTTTCCAGTGAGACTTGTTGTTGACCGTGTTGACCGTGACAGTGTTTTGATTTGACATTGGCGAGCACATGTTTGAAAGCAGGTCTGCCTATAATGTGGGTATCAGGAAATGGGTGTTGTTTGTAGTACATGAGGAGCATTTCTGAGTAGCATTCTTCTCTACGTTTATCCCTTGAGTGCTCTAAACTGAAGCTTCTTTCTCCATGCATTCTGTCTACAGAACTTTGGCACTGATCGTATGGTAGTAGTTGTTTGTGAATCAAAGAGGTAATTGTAACTCAATGATAATAAAATCTAAAATGGTCATGACAAGGTGGCTTCTGCCTGACCACAGCTGCAGAGCAGAAGCATGTTTTAAGATGGTATAAATCAAACAGAGAGGATATGGAAGAACCATGGGAAAAGTGAACAAGGAAAATGGTTAAAGTGAATGAACTAAATAGACACACAATAGATCACTGTTTTAGCTATTCCTCCTAGAGAGATCAGGAGTTAACCTTGTTTACTTTGTCTACACTGTCTAAGAGACAGACAGACAGACAGACAGACAGACAGACAGACGGATAGTGCGGGGGAAACTAGCCAATAGATAGTCAAAGGCCGATGTCTTGCAGTGAGTCAGTCATTTCTCTAATTGGCAGTTGGTGAGACGCAATTCAATGAGTCACTTGTTGGATTCCCTCACACCATTATTGTTTCTTTCTGCACAATATGATTAATTGGGTTTCCTCACATAGTATGTGTAGTTACAGTACTGGTTACAATCCTGCTAAGATTCCTCCTGCCATTACTGGCAGACTCCTGATAGCTGATTCACTACAGTTTGTTGGATTGTTGGATTCCCTCACACCACTAAAATCAACTCAAATTTTATTTTTCACACGCGCACAATACAACAGTGAAATGCTTACTTACATGCCCTTAACCAACAATGCAGTTTTAAGAAAAATACAAAAAAAAAATACGAAATAAAGAAAGAAATAATTATAGAGCAGCAGTAAAATAACAGTAGTGAGGCTTTAGACAGGAGGCACCTGTCTAAAGGTGGTCTTTTTATCTGCTCAGTGTGATTCTTCAGTTGTTCTCACATACAGTATATAGGTATACACTTGCTGGTTACATTCTTGATTAGATTCATAACATTTCTGTACCGATACCTGACTCCCAAGTTTGTTTCTATTTGACAAAAATTGTTGAAATAACTGACTGTAGATTTGGTTCTTCCTCTGTTTCAGTAACGTGCGTTTAATAATGATGATGATCTTATGTTCTGATAATATAGCCTAGTGTGTTTGTTTCCATAGTAGGTATCATACTAAATCGATTTAGCCTCAGTTTATGGACTGTTTTAAAGACCTTATTGCTTTGGCTATTATTATTATCGTTATGTTCCTCAATATGATGTTGTATCCCTTCCATTCCTCCTGGATAGCTCTGACTTTCCAATTTTGTATTGAAGATTTGTACTTGTAATATAACTGTTTGACTACTGTTCTTGTAATTGAAGCCAAATGTTGTTAGTTCAGATAAGGGTTTTATTTTTGGTTGCTTTTAAATCCTGAATCGTTATGACTCATAATATGAGGTCCAATGTGTAATAAACTGATCAAAAAAACTATAATTGTATCTGTTGTTATATATATATATAACATTTAATTCATGAGCAGTATTGCAGCAACAGAAGACATGTTTTGAATTATGGTGGTGTAAAGTTGTGTTCAAAACATGGAGTACTTATTCTAATTTTAAGATTTCACCTAAGATTGAACTTTTTAGTGAAATAATTGTATTCTTTGTGCAGGTGAACTTATAATTTAGCTGGAGAATGTCAATTTCACAACTACGTATCTCAAAGTGTACAACAAAGGGACCAAGCAGCAGGAAAGAGAAAATGGTTTGAACTATAAAATGTAAACACAACATGTAAAGTATTGGTCCCATGTTTCATGAGGCTGAAGTAAAAGATCGCAGAAATGTTTCATACGTACAAAAATATTATCTCTCAAAAATATTGTGCACAATTTTGTTTGCATCTCTGTTAGTGAGCATTTCTCATTTGCCAAGATAATCCATCCAACTGAGAGGTGTGGCATATCAAGAAGCTGATTAAACAGCATGATCATTACACAGATGCTCCTTGTGCTGGGGACAATAAAAGGCCACTCTAAAATGTGCAGTTTTGTCACAAAACACAATGCCACAGATGTCTCAAGTTTTAAGGGAGCGTGCAATTGGCATGCTGACTGCAGGAATGTCCACCAGAGCAGTTGCTAAAAAAATCAAATGTTAATTTCTCTGCCATAAGCCACCTCCAACGTTGTTTTAGAGAATTTGGCTGGCCTCACAACTGGCCTCACAACCCCAGACCCTGTGTAACTACGCCAACCCAGGACCTCCACATCCGGCTTCTTCACCTATGGGATCGTCTGAGACCAGACCTTTCCAGGCCCACCCATGGCTGCTCCAATGCCCAGTCATGTGAAATCCATATATTAGGGCCAAATGTATTTATTTCAATTGACTGATTTCCTCATATAAACTGTAACTCAGCAAAATCGTTGAAATTGTTGCATGTTAAGTTTATATTTTGTTTAGTATAAAACAAAACATGGACTATAAATAGCCAAGTTAACTGAGGGTAGCTGGGGTATACACTCGATCAAGGCTTTAACTTATACACAGTTTCTGATCTGTGCCCCTAATCAATCCAGTTGTTGCAGACATAATATTACAATTCGAAAATACTTTATATCAAACTGTAGGAATATGTTTGATAATGGGCACCTACAGTAATGTTAAGTAAGAATGTTCTGAGAGACAAGTATTACAGTATGGACAATGGGTTGGTTGGTACCAACAAAAAACTCTCCATGCCAGTGATTGTCTTTACATTAAAATATGTTACATTCATTCCCTTGCAATAGTATTTGTACTAAAGTACCCACTGTAGCCACTTAAACCATTAGCTTCCTCTTCATGGGGTGGCAGGGTAGCCTTCTGGTTAGAGTGTTGGACTAGTAACTGAAAGGTTGCATGATCAAATCCCTGAGCTGACAAGGTACAAATCTGTTGTTTTGCTCCTGAACAAGGCAGTTAACCCACTGTTCCTAGGCTGTCACTGAAAATAAGAATTTATTCTTAACTGACTTGCCTATTTAAATAAAGGTAAAAACATTTTTTTAAATGGACAGTTGGTATAGGATCTGGTTGCCATCGTCCCAGGCATAGATCTGTTTCTCCTGAGGGTTGTACTTCAGACTGGTGTGGGCTACATACCTCCTGGTACAAGAGAGGAGCCTCCTCACTGGTTACCATATCGTTCACATCAAGTACACACTGCATCTGGGAACGACTTGGCTTCCTGGTGTTGTAGACCACGGCTGCCCAACCCTCTTCCTGGAGATCTACCGTCCTGTGGGTTTTCAGTCCAACCCTAATTTAACACACCTGATTCTACTAATTAGCTGCTCAACAACACCTTAACTAGCTGAATCAGATATGCTAAATTAGGGTTGGACTGAAAACCTACAGGACAGAAGATCTCCAGGAAGAGGATTGGGCAGCCCTGACATAGACCATCCCACAGACTACGAAGGCTGCCTCCACATTCTCCCGAGGACACTATGTGTCCCACATCTGCTCTATATCCAGGCTGTCTCAGACCATCTTAGCCAGGTTAAGCGTCTCACTCTTGGATGGTGGCATACAAAACCCAGAGGCCTTCCTCATTGGCAGCCATGTCCAAAACAGTCTCTGGGTTGAGGCTCTACACGGGTCTATGGTCCGCCACCTCCACTAGAAACACAGCACTGTCTGTCACCCAATCAAATCACATTTTATTGGTCACATACACGTATTTAGCAGATGTTATTGCGGGTGTAGCGAAATGCTTGTGGTCCTAGCTCCAACAGTGCAGTATTATCTAACAGTGCAGTAATATCTAGAAATGATTCACAACAACACACAAATCTAAAAGTAAAATAATGGAATTAAGAAATATTTAAATATTAGATCAAGCAATGTCGGAGTGGCATTGACTAAAATACAGTAAGAATAGAATACAGTATATATATATGTGATGAGTAAACATTATTTTAAATATTATTAAAGTGACTAGTGTTCCATTATTAAAGTAGCCAGTGATTCCAAGTCTATGTACATAGGGCAGCAGCCTCTAAGGTGCAGGGTTGCCTAACCGGGTGGAAGCCGGCTAGTGATGGCTATTTAACAGTCTGATGGCCTGAAGATAGAAGCTGGTTTTCAGTCTCTCGGCCACAGCTTTAATGCACCTGTACTGATGGGGTTTTGGGGATAATGGGGTGAACAGGCCGTGGCTCGGGTGGCTGATGTACTTGATTATCTTTTTGGCCTCCCTGTGACATCAGGTGCTGTAGGTGTCCTGGAAGGCAGGTAGTTTGCCCCTGGTGAAGCGTTGGGCAGACCGCACCACCCTCTGGAGAGCCCTACGGTTACGGGCGGTGCAGTTGCCATATCAGGTGGTGATACAGCCCGACAGGATGCTCTCAATTGTGCATCTGTAAAAGTTTGTAAGGGTTTTAGTGGCCAAGCCAAATTTCTTCAGCCTCCTGAGGTTGAAGAGGCGCTATTGCGCCTTCTTCACCACACTGTCTGTGTGGGTGGACCGTTTCAGATCGTTAGTGATGTGTACGCCGAGGAACTTGAAGCTTTCCACCTGCTCCACTGCGGCTCCGTCGATGTGGATAGGGGCATGTTCCCTCTGCTGTTTCCTGCAGTCCACGATCAGCTCCTTTATTTTGTTGACATTGAGTGAGAGGTTATTTTCATGGCACCACTAACCTCCTCCCTGTAGACTGTCTCGTCATCATTGGTAATCAGGCCTACTACTGTTGTGACATCTGCAACTTGATGATTGAGTTGGAGCTGTGCGTGGCCACGTAGTCATGGGTGAACAGGGAGTACAGGAGGGGGCTGAGCACGCACCCTTGTGGGGCCCCTGTGTTGAGGATCAGTGAAGGGGAGGTGTTGTTTCCTACCTTCACCACCTGGGGGTGGCCCGTCAGGAAGTCCAGGACCCAGTTGCACAGAGCGGGGTTCAGACCCAGGGCCCCGAGCTTAATGATGAGCTTGGAGGGTACTAGGGTGTTGAATGCTGAGCTATAGTCAATGAAAGAGCATTCTTACATATGTATTCCTCTTGTCCAGATGGGATAGGGCAGTGTGCAGTGCTATGGCGATTGCATCGTCTGTGGATCTATTGGGGCGGAAAGCAAATTGAAGAGGGTCTAGGGTGTCATGTAAGAGGTGATGTGATCCTTACTGTAACTAGCCTCTCAAAGCACTTCATGATGACAGAAGTGAGCGCTATGGGGCGATAGTAATTTAGTTCAGTTACCTTTGCTTTCTTGGGTACAGGAACAATGGTGGACATCTTGAAGCATGTGGGGACAGCAGAATGGGATAGGGAGAGATTGACTATGTCCGTAAACACTCCAGCCAGCTGGTCTGCGCATGCTCTGAGGATGCGGCTAGGGATGCCGTCTGGGCCAGCAGCCTTGTGAGGGTTAACATGCTTAAATGTCTTACTCACGTAGTGGACAAGTGTGGGCAAGATGAGTGGGATACAGATATGCTGGAGTATAGTAAAGTGGTATTTTCTTCAAAGAGCTTTTTGCTGATCAACAGTAAATTGTATCTCTCAAGACAACAAAGTTTTTTGGGGAGCTGTTTGTGCACACGCCATTTTCTCTTGAGGCAAGTCGGTAGCCGAAGTCTATGTCCCTTCGTCTGTGATTGTTCAACAGTAGTATTCCTAGTAGGAGTGGGAACTATGGACGGGATTTAGTGTTTGTTGTCATTCAACGAGAGACGACTAGTTTTCACACACATTTTTTCACTTGAGAAATACTGCACCAACATCTTAGTTAGGTGTAAAATTCTGTGACTAAGACCTCTGAAAAAACTTAGAAATTAATTACAGATTTCTTGAGTTATCTTAGATTAATTCAGACTTTTTTGAGGAAATGGTATGGCTATGTTGTTGCTACGGTGGCTCAAGAGTGACAAATAATAATATCACCGCTTAGCTTTAGGGAGTATGCGAGCACAGATGTTCACGTCGCCTAGCCGAGTTCTGCTAGGCGCAAACCAAACCTATGTTTGCGGACACCTTAAGAGCCCCTGGTAAACGCTTTACATTAAAGTTATAACTGTTTTTTATTATAAACTAATGTATAAACTAATAATTCCTGGTTTATAAACTACTTCTTAATCTTTTATAAACCTTTATTTAATGTTAATGTGCTACCGAACCCCCTGATCGCTCAGGAGGCTATGCAGATGCTGAAAAGCTTAGTGATGCTGAAAGGCTTAGTGATGCTGAAACTCTTAGTGATACTGAAACTCTTTGTGATGCTGAAACTCTTAGTGATGCTGAAACTCTTTGTGATGCTGAAACTCTTAGTGATGCTGAAACCCGTGATGCTGAAACCTTGTGTGATGCTGAAACTCTTAGTGATGTTGAAACTCGTTGTGATGCTGAAACCTTTTGTGATGCTGAAACTCTTAGTGATGCTGAAACTCTTTATGATGCTGAAACTCTTGGTGATGCTGAAACTTTTAGTGATGCTAAAACTCTTAGTGATGCTGAAACTCCTAGTGATGCTGAAACTCTATATGATGCTGAAACTCTTTTCTCTGTGTTTTCCATGCTATGTTATACAGTTGACCAAATTAACCTACTGTCGGTGAAATAGGACTTTGAATCACAACGTTATTTGTACAAACCTGCTGGGAGTCATGTTGTGTAGGTTGTGTAGGTAATAAAGACAGAAGACAAGTGTCCATGCGGTACAAATAGGAGACCGGTACAACCCGCCCCAAATGAACTATTAGCTACCCATTGATTCAAAACGTAGGTCCAACTGCAAATAAAATACTTGAAATAAATGTGTGTGTGTTGCCTATTTTCAGGGGAGGACACCAACTGCCAATAGTTGTATAATGCTTAGTGTAAGGCAAAAAATCTGTAACCATGCTCCATAAGCCAACAGGTCTCTCTCAGCCAAGTCTCTGTCAGGCAGGAAAATAAAGGCTCTAGATCAAAGGCAATCATCCTGTGCAAGACATCAGAGCTCCCCCAACTGCCTCCCACTGCTCCTCTCTCTACTCACCCAAGACTCTGGAGTGCCCCTCCTCCTCCTCTCCCCCTTTCTTCCTCTCCTTCACCCTGTCCTTCACCCTGTCTTTCACCCCTCCTTCACCCTGTTCTTCACCATCTCCTTCACCCCTCCTTCACCCTGTCTTTCACCCTCTCCTTCACCCCTCCTTCACCCTGTCCTTCACCCTCTCCTTCACCATGTCCTTCACCCTCTCCTTCACCCTCTCCTTCAACTCTTGGTCCACTTCCACCATTCTGTCTGCCTGGTTCCCACAGGCCCTAGCTGGATTCTGGGTCTTG
This sequence comes from Salvelinus sp. IW2-2015, assembly GCF_002910315.2. NCBI lineage: Eukaryota > Metazoa > Chordata > Actinopteri > Salmoniformes > Salmonidae > Salvelinus > Salvelinus sp. IW2-2015. Next base: position 26,790,315 of record NC_036847.1, on the reverse strand, counting down.
ACTTAGTCCATTTCTCTTTCCACACGGTCCACCCGGACCCCTGTCCCCTCCAGGTGTTGGCACAAGGTACAATGGTCCCTGTTTAGTCCATTTATAAACTCAGCAGTCTGCTTCTTGAAGTGCCGCAGCTCTGTGTTGTAGCGGTTAGACTGCTGGTGCCATATGAGCATACAATCCTGGAAGAAGATCATGTGTTATCAAGGATGTTGATTTGGTGTGTGACCCAAGATTAAGCATTATTATAAACTGGGTGGTTCGAGCCCTGAATGCTGATTGGCTGACAGCTGTGGTATATCAGACCATATACCACAGGTATCACAAAACATTTATTTTTACTGCTCTAATTAAGTTGGTAACCAGTTTATAATAGCAATAAGGCACCTCGGGGGTTTGTGATATATGGCCAATATACCACGGCTAAAGTCTGTATCCAGGCACTCCGCATTGCGTCGTGCTTAAGAACAGCTCTTAGCCGTGGTATTTTGGCAATATACCACACCTCCTCAGGCCTTATTGCTTAATTATACAACAGGTGGGTGTAATCCTGAATGCTGATTGGTTAAAACCGCATTCCAGCCAGTGTCTATTCCACAAGCTACCAACTGCTAAATCTATGACGTAAAAATGTTACTTTGTCTTGGGCCTAACAACACCTGTGCCAATATATCCTCCAAACACCGCCTTCTTTGGCATTATCACTTAATTGTAATGGTTGAATGTAGTCTCCCTAAAGGATCGACACGTTCATTACAATCAAACACAAATGTCTCAGTGTCTAGGCTTTAAACAGTTCTGAGGTAACTAATACGTTTTGGTGTTAGAAACACACAACCTTCCAAATTTTTTATTACATTTTTTTATTTCACCTTTATTTAACCAGGAAGGGCAGTTGAGAACACATTCTCATTTACAACTGCGACCTGGCCAAGATAAAGCAAAGCAGGGCAACACAAACAACACAGAGTTACACATGAGATAAACAAACGTACAGTCAATAACACAATAGAAAAATCTATATACAGTGTGTGCAAATGTAGTAAGATTAGGGAGGTAAGGCAATAAATAGGCCATAGTGGCAAAATAATTACAATTTAGCATTAACACTGGAGTGATAGATGTGCAGAAGATGATGTGCAAGTAGAGATACTGTTGTGCAAGGAGCAAAAAAAAAAATAACAATATGGGGATGAGGTAGTTGGGTGGGCTATTTACAGATGGGCTGTGTACAGGTGCAATGATCGGTAATGTAACGATCGTCCTGGGAAGAAGGTGACCAAAACGCAGCGTGGTAAGTGTTCATTTTATAAATTTAATCAAAACTGAACACTAAACAAAATAACAACGAGGAAGAACGAAAACGAAACAGTTCTGTCAGGTAATATACACAAAACAGAAAACAACTACCCACAAACACAGGTGGGAAAAGGCTACCTAAGTATGGTTCTCAATCAGAGACAACGATAGACAGCTGCCTCTGATTGAGAACCACACCCGGCCAAACACATAGAACTAGACAACATAGAACACAACATAGAATGCCCACCCCAACTCACGCCCTGACCAACCAAAATAGAGACATAAAAAGGATCTCTAAGGTCAGGGCGTGACAGGTAAGCTGCTCTGACAGCTGATGCTTAAAGTTAGTGAGGGATATATAAGTATCCAGCTTCAGTGATTGTTGCAATTCATTCCAGTCAATGACAGCAGAGAACTGGAAGGAAAGGTGGCCAAAGGAGGAGTTGGCTTTTAGGGTTGACCAGTTAAATATACCTGCTGGAGCGCGTGCTACGGGTGGGTGTTGCTATGGTGACCACTGAGCTGAGATAAGGCGGGGCTTTACCTAGCAAACACTTATAGATGACCTGGAGCCAGTGCGTTTGGCGACGAATATGAAGCAAGGGCCAGCCAACGAGAGCATACAGGTCGCAGTGGTGGGTAGTATATGGGGTTTGGTGACAAAACGGATGGCACTTTGATAGACTACATCCAATTTGCTGAGTAGAGTGTTGGAGGCTATTTTGTAAATGACATCGCCGAATCAAGGATCGGTAGGATAGACAGTTTTACGAGGGTATGTTAAGCAGCATAAGTGAAGGAGGCTTTGTTGCGAAATAGGAAGCAGATTCTAGGAAGGAGAGTTTACAGTCTAACCAGACACCTAGGTATTTGTAGTTTTCCACATATTCTAAGTCAGAACCATCCAGAGTAGTGATGCTAGACGGGCAGGCGGGTGCGGGCAGCGATCGGTTGAAGTGCATGCATTTAGTTTTACTGCACAGTACTGTCTTTTATCGATGGCGGTTATGATATCGTTTAGGACCTTGAGCGTGGCTGAGGTGCACCTATGACCAGCTCGGAAACTAGATTGCATAGCGAAGGTACGGTGGGTTCGAAATGGTCGGTGATCTGTTTGTTAACTTGTCTTTCGTAAGACTTTAGAAAGGCAGAGTAGGATAGATATAGGTCTGTAACAGTTTGGGTCTTGAGTGTCTCCCCCTTTGAAGAGGGGGAAAAACCGTGGCAGCTTTCCAATCTATGGGGATCTCAGACGATACGAAAGAGAGGTTGAACAGGCTCATAATAGGGGTTGCAACAATTGCGGCGGATACTTTTATAAAGAGAGGGTCCAGATTGTCTAATAATTTACTGAGGCAGAAAGTATCAGCACCTACTCATCAATGTCACTTTCACAGCCTCACAAAGAGAAAGACCTGTGTTGTTTATTATCTGAACGTTGTTCGGTGGTCTGATACAGTGGTAGTGAACAACAGTGATTCTTTCAGAGTGAGATTGACAGGGAGAGATACTGAGAATGAGAAGTAATAATAACAACTGATTATTTTTCCTCTCTGTCTCAGTTTCACTTTCTCTACTTCTCTCTTGAGTCACTTGTTGGATTGGAATGAATCTCACTGAAGGAAAAAAAATGAATTGACTTGTTCAAATGACTAATGCAGGAGTCGAGCCAGCAGCACCCTGGGAGGAATATTGAAGAAAAAGAGCCAGAGGGATCAGGAACAGTTTAATGATAAACAAATTATTCATTTCATTTAAGCAAATCCTATTTGTATTCTCACAATATTTTCCCATATTTTTCAGCGCTATATTCTGAATGGCCTCAAAAGAAGAAAATAACCGTAACCGATTTACCTTATGGTCATAATGAATGGATAGATTGGAGCATGAACTTTTCATGGAAACATTACTATTTCAATTAACTTTAATAGAAATGACGGATACCTTGATTACTGTAGCTAATAATACTGTGGGCCTACAGCAGACAGGATGGAGCTGCATATTTATTCCACTTCTTGGACTCAACATATACTGTAATCAAACTTGGCATTATCAGTGAAGACAGGTCATAGAATAACTACAATATATGAGGGCAGTGTATACTTTCATAGACCTAGCATATTATATTTCACAAAATAAATATTTTACAGTGCCAAGATACATTTGCAAACTCTTGATTGAATTATTACTGCCCAACACAATACTTTGCCTCTGATGAAGTTTCACACTGTTTAGTGTGCATGCTGATGGAAGGGAATAAGAATAGTACTCAGGCACATATAGGACAGCTAACATCCACTGATGTTCTCAAAGGGCCTCAGCCAGCGAAGTTGATGAGTTGAACAGAGATTGCATTAATTGGATTGCTTATTCGACACATTTAAGGTATATATATACAGTTGAAGTTGGAAGATTACATACACTTAGGTTGGAGTCACTAAAACAAATTTTTCAACCACTCCACAAATTTCTTGTTAACAAACTATAGTTTTGGAAAGTCGGTTAGGACATCTACTTTGTGCATGACACAAGTCATTTTTCCAACAATTGTTTACAGACAGATTATTTCACTTATAATTCATTGTATCACAATTCCAGTGGGTCAGAAGTTTACATACACTAAGTTGATTGTGCCTTTAAACAGCTTGGAAAATTCCATAAAATTATGGCTTCTGCTTCTGATAGGCTAACTGACATATTTTGAGTCAATTGGAGGTGTACCTGTGAATGTATTTCAAGGCCTACCTTCAAACTCAGTGCCTCTTCGCTTGAAATCATGGGAAAATCAAAACAAATCAGCCAAGACCTCAGAAAAAAAATTGTAGACCTCCACAAGTCTAGTTCATCCTTGGGAGCAAATTCCAAACGCCTGAAGGCACCATGTTCATCTGTACAAACAATAGTGCGCAAGTATTAACATGATGGGACCACACAGCCGTCATACCGCTCAGGAAGGAGAAGCGTTCTGTCTCCTAGAGAAGAATGTACTTTGGTGAGAAAAGTGCAAATAATTCCCAGAACAACACCAACAACACCAAAGGTGAAGATGCTGGAGGAAACAGGTACAAAAGTATCTATATCCACAGTAAAACCTGTCCTATATCGACTTAACCTGAAAGGCCGCTCAGCAAAGAAGAAGCCACTGCTCCAAAACCACCATAAAAAAGCCAGACTACGGTTTGCAACTGCACATGGGGACAAGGATCATACTTTTTGGAGAAATGTCCTCTGGTCTGATGAAACAATAATAGAACTGTTTGGCCATAATGCCCATCATTATGTTTGGAGGAAAAAGGGGGAGGCTTGCAAGCCGAAGAATACCATCCCAACCGTGAAGCACGGGAGTGGCAGCATCATGTTGTGGGGGTGCTTTGCTGGATGAGGAGCTGGTGCACTTCACAAAATAGATGCCATCATGAGGGAGGAAAATGATGTTGATATATTGAAGCAACATCTCAAGACATCAGTCAGGAAGTTAAAGCTTGGTCGCAAATGGGTCTTCCAAATGGACAATGACCCCAAGCATACTTCCAAAGTTGTGGCAAAATGGCTTAAGGACAACAAAGTCAAGGTACTAGAGTCGCCATCACAAAGCCCTGACCTCAATCCTGTAGAAAACTTGTGGGCAGAACAGAAAAAGTGTGTGCGAGCAAGGAGGCCTACAAACCTGACTCAGTTACTCCAGCTCTGTCAGTAGGAATGGGCCAAAATTCACCCAACTCAATGTGGGAAGCTTGTGGAAGGCTACCCAAAACGTTTGACCCAAGTTAAACAATTTAAAGGCAATGCTACCAAATACTAATTGAGTGTATGTAAACTTCTGACCCACTGGGAATGTGATGAAAGAAATAAAAGCTGAAATAAATAATTTTCTCTACTATTGTTCTGACATTTCACATTCTTAAAATAAAGTGGTGATCCTAACTGACCTAAGACAGGGAATTTTTACAAGGATTAAATGTCAGGAATTGTGAAAAACTGAGTTTAAATGTATTTGGCTAAGGTGTATGTAGACTTCAACTGTATATAAGTTTCGCAGAATACCAGAGCCAAAACCACAACCAAACTTCACCAAATATGTTATTTCTTGATTTTACAGTATTCTGCTGTTGTTTCAGCAAGATTTTTTCTCCCTGACCTTCAAAAGAGAAACTTGATTCTTGTTTCTAGCCCGTATCTTTTTCTACAGTACTTCAGGGGTAGTTGTACAGTATAAAATGGTTGGTTAGAAGTGTGTCTCTTACCTCAATAGTAAGGAATCTGTTTTCCAGATAATCCATGAGCCCGGTACAAATACTGACCGTTGGTGAGGACTAGGGCTAAGGAGAGGAGGAAGGAGACCATCGTTGTCATGGTGGATAGTGTGTGTGTGTGTGCTGTCTCTTATACACATCTAGATGTGTATAAGAGACAGGTGTGTGTGTGTGTGTGTGTGTGTGTGTGTGTGTGTGTGTGTGTGTGTGTGTGTGTGTGTGCATTACTTTTGACTGAGAGATAAACTGTTGTTTATGGATTTGCAGCTGGAGTACAACCAAATCCCTATCATGTACTTTTGGGTGAATTCTCAGAGTTTATAGTAATCTGTCTTTGTCTATGTTTTAGCTCACAATCTCAATCACTTCTGCAACTACTCTCAACAATATTTTGAAATGAAAATCCTGCTAAACTCTATCAAGTTCACTCAGGTCAAATGTCATGAAGCAAAACTTAACTGTGGTGTACATCATCACAGTTGTTTGGTTAGAACAGTACTAGCAGCAAATCTAATACATTTCAAAAACTTGCAAAGACAAGTGCTTCATATAAGGATCTTTATAAATCCAAGGTATTTTATCATCATATTCAACAGCAATTTTCCAAACCCTTGTTTATAACGTGCTTCTCTCTATAGTTCCTTAAAAAACAGCAGGGAGTCTAAAAATACTGTAAACATGCTCCATAAGCCAACAGGTCTCTCTCAGCCAAGTCTCTGTCAGGCAGGAAAATAAAGGCTCTAGATCAAAGGCAATCATCCTGTGCAAGACATCAGAGCTCCCCCAACTGCCTCCCACTGCTCCTCTCTCTACTCACCCAAGACTCTGGAGTGCCCATCCTCCTCCTCTCCCCCTTTCTTCCTCTCCTTCACCCTGTCCTTCACCCTGTCCTTCACCCTCTCCCTTCCTCTCCTTCACCCTGTCCTTCACCCTCTCCTTCACCTCCTCCTCTGGTCCACATCCACCTTTTTAGTCTCCTTGTGGTTGATTTCAGACCGAGTGTGAGTGTTTGTGTATAGCTGTGTGTTGGAGTGTGTGTGTTTAAGGATCTTCATAAATCCAAGATATTTTATCATCCTCATCATATTCAACAGCAATTTTCCAAACCCTTGTTTATAACGTGCTTCTCTCTATAGTTCCTTAAAAAACAGCAGGGAGTCTAAAGATAAGCCTACTGCAAACCACGCTGTATTTAATCACATAGATATGTATGGAGTGGTAAGGGTATTTCAGGCCTCAATGAAGCAGGGAAGGAGGGATGGAAAGACATAGAGATGGAAGGGCAGAAATATGGAGGGATGGAGGGATAAAGAGATGCATGTGTAACATGAACAAACTTTGTGATATAGTAATTGGCTCTAGCAGGAGTGACCCCTTCTGGAAACATGGATACAACTTTGAGTGCCCCTGCATAGTATGATGTGATATATAAACATATATCACTGGAATTCTGTCTTCAATCCCTTCACAGATCCCAGGTACTGTATGCTTCGAACACCACTGAGCTACTTATTGCTCTGCTAATAACTAGATTTTAACAGGCCATGTATACAGTGCCTTGCAAAAGTATTCATCCCCCTTGGCGTTTTTCCTATTTTGTTGCCTTACAACCTGAAATTTAAATGGATTTCTATTTGGATTTCATGTAATGGACATACACAAATAGTCCAAATTGGTGAAGTGAAATGGACAAAATAACTTGTTAAAAAAAAAGATATTCTTATTTTTATATATATATATATATATATATAAAAATATGTATTCACCCCTTTGCTATGAAGCCCCTAAATAAGATCTGGTGCAACCAATTACCTTCAGAAGTCACATAATTACTTAAATAAAGTCCACTTTTGTGCAATCTAAGTGTCAACTGATCTGTCACATGATCTCAGTATATATACACCTGTTCTGAAAGGCCCCACAGTCTGCAGCGGCACCATGAAGACCAAGGAGCTCTCCAAACAGGTCAGGGACAAAGTTGTGGAGCAGTACAGATTAGGGTTGAGTAATAAAAAAATATCTGAAACTTTGAACATCCCACGGAGAACCATTAAATCCATTATTAAAAAATGGAAAGAATATGGCACCACAACAAACCTGCCAAGAGAGGGCCACCCACCAAAACTCACAGACCAGGCAAGGAGGGCATTAATCAGAGAAGCAACAAAGAGACCAAAGATAACCCTGAAGGAGCTGCAAAGCTCCACAGCGGAGATTGGAGTATCTGTCCATAGGACCACTTTAGGCAGTACACTCCACAGAGCTAGGCTTTACGGAAGAGGGGCCAGATAAAAAGCCATTGCATAAAGAAAAAAATAAACAAACACGTTTTGATGTTCATCAAAAGGCATGTGGGAAACTCCCCAAACATATGGAAGAGGTACTCTGGTCAGATGAGACTAAAATTGAACTTTTTGGCTATCAAGGAAAACGCTATGTCTGGCGCAACCCCAACACCTTCCATCTCCCTGAGAACGCCATCCCCACAGTGAAGCATGGTGGTGGCAGCATCATGCTGTGGGGATGTTTTTCATCGGCAGGGACTGGGAAACTGGTCAGAATTGAAGGAATGATGGATGGCGCTAAATACAGGGAAATTCTTGAGGGAAACCTGTTTTAGTCTTCCAGAGATTTGAGACTGGGACGGAGGTTCACCTTCCAGCAGGACAATGACCCTAAGCATACTGCTAAGACAACACTCGAGTGGTTTAAGGGGAAACAATTACATTTCTAAAAGCCCAGACCTCAATCCAATTGAGAATCTGTGGTATGACTTAAAGATTGCTGTACACCAGTGGAACCCATCCAACTTGAAGGAGCTGGAGCAGTTTTGCATTGGTCCGACAAAATTAAGGCAGTTACACCATTTTAAAAACATTACAATACAGTCGTGGCCAAACGTTTTGAGAATGACACAAAAATACATTTTCACAGTCTGCTGCCTCAGTTTGTATGATGGCAATTTGCATATACTCCAGAATGTTATGAAGAGTGATCAGATGAATTGCAATTAATTGCCATGCAAATTAACTGAATCCCCAAAAAACATTTCCACTGCATTTCAGCCCTGCCACAAAAGCACCAGCTGACATCATGTCAGTGATTCTCTCGTTAACACAGGTGTGAGTGTTGATGAGGACACGGCTGGAGATCACTCTGTCATGCTGATTGAGTTCGAATAACAGACTGGAAGCTTAAAAAGGAGGGTGGTGCTTGGAATCATTGTTCTTCCTCTGTCAAACATGGTTACCTGCCGTCATCATTGCTTTGCACAAAAAGGGCTTCACAGTCAAGGATATTGCTGCCAGTAAGATTGTACCTAAATCAACCATTTATCGGATCATCAAGAACTTCAAGGAGAGCGGTTCAATTGTTGTGAAAAAGGCTTCAGGGCGCCCAAGAAAGTCCAGCAAGCGCCAGGACAATCTCCTAAAGTTGATTCAGCTGCTGGATCGGGGCACCACCAGTACAGAGCTTGCTCAGAAATGGCAGCAGGCAGGTGTGAGTGCATCTGCACACACAGTGAGGCGAAGACTTTTGGAAGATGGCCTGGTGTCAAGAAGGGCAGCAAAGAAGCCACTTCTCTCCAGGAAAAACATCAGGGACAGACTGATATTCTGCAAAAGGTACAGGGATTGGACTGTTGAGGACTGGGGTAAAGTCATTTTCTCTGATGAATCCCCTTTCCGATTGTTTGGGGCATCCGGAAAAAAGCTTGTCCGGAGACGACAAGGTGAGTGCTACTATCAGTCCTGTGTCATGCCAACAGTAAAGCATCCTGAGACCATTCATGTGTGGGGTTGCTTCTCAGCCAAGGGAGTGGGCTCACTCACAATTTTGCCTAAGAACACAGCCATGAAAAAAGAATGGTACCAACACATCCTCCGAGAGCAAATTCTCCCAACCATCCAGGAACAGTTTGGTGACGAACAATGCCCTTTCCAGCATGATGGAGCACCTTGCCATAAGGCAACAGTGATAACTAAGTGGCTCGGGGAACAAAACATCGATATTTTGGGTCCATGGCCAGGAATCTCTCCAGACCTTAATCCCATTGAAAACTTGTGGTCAATCCTCAAGAGGCAGGTGGACAAACAAAAACCCACAGATTCTGACAAACTCCAAGCATTGATTATGCAAGAATGGGCTGCCATCAGTCAGGATGTAGCCCAGAAGTTAATTGACAGCATGCCAGGGCGGATTGCAGAGGTCTTGAAAAAGAAAGGTCAACACTGCAAATATTGACTCTGCATCAACTTCATGTAATTGTCAATAAAATCCTTTGACACTTGTGAAATTCTTGTAATTATACTTCAGTATTCCATAGTAACATCTGACAAAAATATCTAAAGACACTGAAGCAGCAAACTTTGAACATTTATATTTGTGTCATTCTCAAAACTTTTGGCCACGACTGTACATTCTTTACAGAATTCACAACACACTAAGTGTGTCCCCTCAGGCTCATACTCCACGACCACATATCTACAACACAGAATCCATGTGTAGGTGTGTGTATAGCTATCATGTGTCTGTATGCATGTGACTGTGCCTATGTTTGCGTTACTTTACAGTCCCCGCTGTTCCATAAGGTGTATTTTTACCTGCTTTTTAAATCTGATTCTACTGCTGGCATCAGTTACCCGATGTGGAATAGAGTTCTATGTAGTCATGGCTCTATGTAGTACTGTGAGCTTCTCATAGTTTGTTCTGGACTTCAGGACTGTGAAGAGACCTCTGGTGGCATATCTAGTGGGGTATGCATGGGTGTCCGAGCTGTGTGCTAGTATTTTAAACAGACAGCTTGGTACCTTCAGCTCGTCAACACCGCTTAGGCCGCCAATTGAGACTCGCTTGTCGGCGTGCTGGCAGTGTACATGGGCCATGGCAGCATATAGCGGCACATTCGATTGTGCTTCAAGAATTCAGCATAGCACGTTTGTGTGAAGGTCTGGTTATGAAATGGGTAAATAGTGTAATCCATTCTCCATTTCATGAATTTATTAACGGATAAAAAGTCATTGAAGCTTTTTAAAATGGTTAATTAAAACAGTGTTTAAAACCAGAACATTTATTTAATTCTTTATTTGAATATAATAGGCAAAAAAATATAAAAGACAATATTGACACCTTGACACCGAATGAAATGTCTTCCCGCTAATATTTAGATTTTTGGAGAGAGAGTATTTCACTATAAATAGTGATTTCATCCTCATATTGTAACGATCGTCTTCATCTTCCTCCTCCTCGGACGAGGAGGAGCATGGATTGAACCAAAACGCAGCGTTGTCATAGGACATAATGAATTTATTGAACAAGTAAAAAACGAACTATACTTGAATAACTAACAAAATAACAAACGACGTAGACAGACCTGGACATGCGAACTTACATACAACGAAGAACTCACGAACAGGAAAATGACTACACAAAAGAACGAACGTACAAACAAACCGAGACAGTCCCGTGTGGCGCGACAAACACAGACACAGGAGACAACCACCAACAACAATCAATGTGAAAACACCTACCTTAATATGGCTCTCAATCAGAGGAAATGAAAACCACCTGCCTCTAATTGAGAACCATATCAGGTCACCCTTTACCAACATAGAAACACATAACATAGACTGCCCACCAAACTCACGCCCTGACCGACTAACACATACAAAATAACAGAAAACCGGTCAGGAACGTGACACATATCTGTATTTCCATCATGATTTGCGAGGAAACTCTTGGCTATTGCCACGATCTATCAACGTTGGAACCTGTGGCGACGGCGCTCCATGTGGGTTTACCCCTCCTGATGTCCCGCAGTCGGTATGGAGAGTACCATCATCTGGCACAGGAGCTGCGGTTTGACGATGTGATGTTCCAGGGCTATTTCAGGCTTGATAAAGCCCAGTTCGATGACCTGCTGTCATCGAACATCGAACAGGATAGGACCTTGCACTGCAAGGGAAGACACAACATTTTGGCGAGCTATTTGCCCAGCTGAACGTCTCGCCATTTGTCAAAGATAAATATTGTCTAGCAATTTTAGAATCCTGACATGTTATTATTGATCGATAAATATATCATGAGTGAGTCAATAGCATCTATGAATAGGTCAGAACAATAACAAATAACATTGTAACACAAAATGTTTCATAGGCTACACTAGAAAATATTCTTTATGGGATTAATTTACATTAAATGTGTATTGACTACATCTTTGAGGTTACTGATGCTACTGTTGTATTATGGTATTTATATATTCATTTGTGATGCTATCCTTCATATGACCCTGTTGTCACATGCTACACATCCACATGTGTGTGCACATGCATCTATCTATCCAATGTTATCATGATTTGTTATGAGAGATATTATACTTAAGTCATCCACAATTACCTGTTGATGTAAAAGTCTAATAATGACATTATCTTCCATATTCCTATAGATACCTTGCAACTGGAGATTCGTTCAAAACCATAGCCTACAGTTACCGTGTAGGGCACTGCACGGTTGGGTTGATCATCAAGAGTGTGACCAGGGCCATCTGTGACTGTCTCGTGGGGGAATTCATGCCTGTCCCAACCAAGGACGACTGGAGGGCCATCGCTGCTGGCTTTGAAGAATGGGGGAACTTTCCTCATTGTCTGGGATCAGTGGATGGCAAGCATGTGGTCCTGCAAGCCCCCCCAAACTCTGGCTCCCTGATCTACAACTACAAGGGGACATTCCCCATTGTCCTCTTGGCAGTTGTGGATGCCAATTACCTCTTCCGGTTAGTGGATGTCGGCAGCTACGGGAGGACGAGTGACGGAGGCACTCTGGCCAACTCTGCCTTTGGTCAAGCCCTGGAAGATTCCTGGAGCAGAGCACCGGGGACCCCAGCCCCATGTCTTTGTGGGAGATGAAGCCTTTCCTCTCCGGAGAAACCTCATGTGGCCCTTCCCTGGAGCAAACATCCCCAGAAGGATCAGGGTCTTCAACTACCACCTCTCCCAAGCCAGGCTGACCGTTGAGTGCACCTTCGGCATTCTTGCGTCCCAGTGGCGGATGTACCGGCGAGTCATCGGGGTCCACCCTGGTAACGCAGAGGCATGTGTGAAGGCTACCTGTGTCCTCCATAACTTAATGAGGATGGACACGAGGACCAGGAAGGGACCAGCAGCTCACCGCCACATGCCAGAGGAGAGATCTGCTGCTCTGCAGGATGTTGCCAGAATGGGGACCAACAACGCTGCCCGGGAGACCATCCGTGTGCGGGACACCTTCACCTCCTACTTTTGCGGGGAGGGTGCTGTTCCCTGGCAACACCTTGTGCCATAGACTACACTATGCACAAACAAAGGCTCTTTTAAGACCACCCACATTGCAATACATTTGTATTTTTCCATTTACTTAGCTATGTCAACTGCAGTTATTCAATTCCCAGTTTCTCTACCTTTGATATCTACTTCTCAGTGAGGGTGCTGTTCAGGTAAGGGTGATGTCTGCACAACACCAAAACAGGCTCTTTTAATAACCTGTTTGGGATAGGGGGCAGCATTTTCACGTTCGGATGAAAAGCGTGCCCAGAGTAAACTGCCTGCTACTCAGGCCCAGAAGCTAATATATGCATATTATTAGTAGATGTGGATAGAAAACACTCTGAAGTTTCTAAAACGGTTTGAATGATGTCTGTGAGTATAACAGAACTCATAATGCAGGCAAAAACCTGAGAAAAATCCAACCAGGAAGTGGGAAATCTGAGGTTTGTAGTTTTTCAAGTCATTGCCTTATGAATATACAGTGTCTATGGGGTCATATTGCACTTCCTAGGGCTTCCGCTAGATGTCAACAGTCTTTAGAACCTTGTTTCAGGCGTCTACTATGAAGGGGGAGCGAATAAGAGCTGTTTGACTAAGGGGTCTGGCAGAATGCCATGAGCTAAGTCAGGTGCGCGGCCGTGAGAGCGAGCTCTGTTCCTTTTCATTTCTAAAGACAAAGGAATTGTCCAGTTGAAACATTATTGGAGATTTATGATAAAAACATCCTAAAGATTGATTCTATACATCGTTTGACATGTTTCTACGAACTGTTCTAGAACTTTTTTGACTTTTCGTCTGGACTTTCATCTGGACTTGTCCGTGCCTTGTGAATTTCGATTGGTGAACTAAACGTGCTAACAAAAAGGAGGTATTTGGACATAAATATGAACTTTATCGAACAAAACAAACATTTATTGTGGAACTGGGATTCCTGGGAGTGCATTCTGATGAAGATCATCAAAGGTAAGTGAATATTTATAATGCTATTTCTGACTTTTACTGACTCCACAAAATGCGGGTATCTGAATGGCTTGTTTTTGTGGCTTAGCGCTGTACTCAGATTATTGCATGGTGTGCTTTTTCCGTAAAGTTTTTTAAAAATCTGGCACAGCGGTTGCATTAAGGAGGAGTATATCTTTAATTCTATGCATAACACTTGTATCTTTTATCAAAGTTTATGATGAGTATTTCTGTAAATTGATGTGGCTCTCTGCAAATTCGCCGGATGTTTTCGAGGCACAACATTACTGAACATACTGCGCCAATGTAAACTGAAATTTTTGAATATAAATATGAACTTTACAAAACATACATGTATTGTGTAACATTAAGTCCTATGAGTGCCATCTGATGAAGATCATCAAAGGTTAGTGATTAATTTTATATCTATTTCTGCTTTGGCTGGAAAATGGCTGTCAGGTTTTGGCCAGGACTGTTCAGGTTTTGGTCACTAGATGTCCCCATTGCACCTTTTTTGTACCTTTTGTTTTTTCCTTGCTCTAATTATTGTTTGCACCTGTGTGTCGTTCCCTTGTTAGTATTTAAACCCTGTGTGTTCCTCAGTTCTTTGCTCAGTGTTTGTATGTTAGCACCCAGCCCCAGCCTTGTTGTGAACATATTTCTCTTATTGGATTTTCCAGAGGTTCTCTGGTTTAGTGCTTGTGTATTTTTGAGTAGTCTTTTGAGGTTTGTTTTTCCCTGCTGTTTTTACCACTTTGTGGAGTTTCTTTGTATTTTGGAGGATATCCATTTTGTGCCTCTTGGCTTTATTTTTGGACGTGGTGGATTTATATTCTTTGCCTGAAGATCTTGTCCTTTTATTAAACCACCATTTCTAGATCTGCTGAGTCTGCCTCATCTTCTGGGTTCTGCTGACTATTAGTGACTGTTTCTCTCACCGGGTCCTGACAGGCTGTATGTTTTTCTGTGACTAGGCGCTGACCTAACATAATCGAATGGTGTGCTTTCTCTGTAAAGCCTTTTTGAAAACGGACACGGTGGCTAGATTAACAAGAAGTTAAGCTTTAATTTGGTGTTTTGCACTTGTGAATGTATGAAAGTTAAATATTTCAAAAAAATATTTTTGAATTTCGCGCTCTGCCATTTCAGCGGATGTTGGCTAGGGGTTCCGCTAGCGGAACATATGTAATATGGTAATATGATACCTTCTTTCAATAAACCTTTTCACATTCTCTACTGGAATTGGTCCACATTATCTTCTGGTTAAAATTAAGTCTCATTTGATGAAATACTACAACTATCCCGTGCAGTATTTACATGATGCATAGGAAGTGCAATGACATTTATTTTAAATTCTGGGCCTATATATTTGAATTAGAAATCAGCATTTTACTACTTCAATCATGTGATTTAGTCTACTGCACAGTTTTACAATGTGTAACCATTGATGTCCCAGGACCAGGATTGGTAAACACTGTTGAAGTGTATAATTGTAATACATATCGTACATGCAGACACAGCATCATTCAAAGACTGGAGTTTGATACTCCTGTTATTGGATATGACTGCAAAATGATGTTTTACAGACATTCATACTTGAACAACAGCTTTATTTTCCAAGGCATAATAACTTACAACATTAACGACAAACACACACACTAGTGATGTGCAGTTCGCAAAAGACTCTTGACTGACTTGATAGTCATGATTCATTTTTCTGAGTGACTTCTTACTTTGAGTCATTTGTTTGACATGGATCTAGTGACAACGTGCAGCAACAGCTTGCAAAAACGAGTGGTAAACGAGTGGTAATAACTTTTGTGGATATTCAACTTTGAGGCAGGATGATGTGAATTGAACTTGAGATCAATACCATGAACACTGATAGTGAGCTCAGTACAAAAATGACAATTTCCAAAATAGTTTATGAATAGGAAAAAATAAAAGTGTAACAGGTTATAGTGTATTACATTGCAATAATTGTATCCTTGTATCCTTAATGAACATTCCAGACAGTGAATGATCACCACTAGGGAGCCAAGTGTTTCATTAAACTAGCGTTGCTTTTGTAACCATTTCCTTCAGCAAATATTCAAACCGTTTCGGAAAGATATACAGCCGGGGGCCAGATATACACATACACACACACACACACACACAGCTAGTCCTCCATGGCCTCTGCTTCATAAATTATCTTATGGATGTGGAACTTGACGGCTGCTTTTTTGGCAATGGTCTGCCTTTTCATGGATGGGCGTAAGCTTTTAGAAAAAGCTCGTCCTCATCTAGAGGGGCCTGGATAGGGCAGGCCACATCAGCATTTGTGGGTTCGATTTCAGGCTCAAAATGGCCAAAAACAAAACTTTCTTCTGAAACTCATCAGTCTATTCTTGTTCTGAGAAATGAAGTTTATTTCATGGGAGAAATTGCCAAGAAACTGAAGATCTCGTACAAGGCTGTGTACTACTCCCTTCACAGAACAGCGCAAACTGGCCCTAACCAAAATAGAAGAGGAGTGGGAGGCCCTGGTGCACAACTGAGCAAGAGGACAAGTACATTAGAGTGTCTAGTTTGAGAAACAGACGGCTCACAAGTCCTCAACTGGCAGCTTCATTAAATAGTACCTGCAAAACATCAGTCTCAACGTCAACAGTGAAGAGGCGAATCCAGGATGCTGGCCTTCTAGGCAGTGCCTTAGACCGCTGCGTCACTCAGGAGCCCCCGTATGATGGAGCCAAGTTGGATTTTTTGCCAAAAAATGTAATTTAATGTGCTCCAAAGCTTTTTACTATCATTTATATCATTTATCTTTGTTTCATAGTATATTTTATTTTTATTTAGTTTAGTCACATGATTTCTTAATTTTGAGTATGTTTGGTAATCATTTGGGCTGCCAGACTTATTTGCCATACCTTTTGCCTCATCCCTCTCAAAAATTAATGCTAAATTGTAATTATTATTATTGCTTACCTCCCTACTCTTCTACCTGTGCACACACTGTACATAGATTTTTCTATTTTTCTTTTCTTTTGTGTTATTGACTGTACGTTTGTTTGTGTAACTCTGTGTTGTTGTTTTTGTCACACTGATTTGCTTTATCTTGGCCAGGTCGCAGTTGTAAATGAGAACCTGGTTATATAAAGGTGAAATATATACATTTTTTAAACATAAAATGTTTCAATTCCTCATCAATCCAAGGGGATTTAACCGTTTTTACAGTTTTCTTAATGGGTGCGTGCTTATTAGTAACTGGGATAAGCAATTTCATAAATGCGTCAAGTGCAGCGTCTGGTTGTTCCTCATTACACACCACAGACCAGCAAATATTATTTACATCATCAGCATATTAATCACTACAAAACTTATTGTATGACCTATTATTTATACACTATATTAGGCCCAGCCTTTGGAACTTTAGTTTTCCTAGATATGGCTATTATATTGTGATCACTACATCCTATGATTTGGATACTGCTTTAAATCAAATTTCTGTAGCATTAGTAAAGATGTGATCAATACATGATGATTTCATTCATGTGCTCTTTGTAAATACCCTGGTAGGTTGGCTGACACCCTGAACCAGTTTTCAGGCACTGGTTACAGTTTGACGTTTTTTCTTGAGTGGGCAGCTTGATGAGAGCCAGTCAATTTTTAAATCACCCAGAAATATACTTCTCTGTTGATAGCACATACATTATGTCACATTCGTCGTATTGAGGAGACCAAGGCGCAGCGTGATATGAATACATTTCTCTTTTAATTAAGAAAGAACACAAAACAAACTAACAAAACAACCGTGACGCTATATAAGACGAGTGCTGACAGGCAACTACACATAGACAAGAACCCACGAAACCAAAATGGAAATGGCAACCTAAATAGGATCCCCAATCAGAGACAATGATAAACAGCTGCCTCTGATTGGGAACCAGGTCACCATAGACCTACAATTACCTAGACTTACAAAAAAAACTAGATATACAAAAACCCTAGACAAGACAAAAACAAGCATACCCACCCTTGTCACACCCTGACCTGACCAAAATAATAAAGAAAACATAGATAACTAAGGTCAGGGCGTGACACATGTGCTCCCTCTCCGGCCTCTAGGTCACCAGGGTGCTTGCTATGGCGCACACCTGTAACCATCATTACGCGCACTTGCGCGTCATAAAAGTCACCTGGACTCCATCACCTCCCTGAATCCCTTCCCTATATACTGTATGTCACTCCCTTTGGTTCCTTCACCCAGGCATTATTGTTTCTGTTTCCTGTCTGTGCGTTGTTCGTGTTTTTTGTGTTGTTCATTAAATTATGCGCTCTCTGAACTTGCTTCCCGACACTCAGCGCACATTGTTACACATTATCAAGCATTTAACAATTATTATCCAGATACTGACTGTTAGGACTTGGTCTTCTATAGCAGCTTCCCACAAGAATGGGCTTCATGTGAGGCAGATGCACCTGTGGCCATATTACTTCAACAGTATTTAACATTAGATCTTCTCTAAGCTTTACAGAAATGTGGTTCTTTATAAAGACGGCAATACCACCCCCATTGGCATTTCTGTCTTTTTGGTAAATGTTATAACCATGTATTGCTACCACTGTATCATCAAAGGTATTATCTAATTGAGTTTCAGAGATAGTCAGAATATGAATGTCATCTGTTACAAGCAAGTTATTGACTTCATGGACCTTGCTAGAAAAGCGTATTCACTCTCCGGTGAGACTTTTAAGGGGGACTATCTGTTGTTCCATGTAGTGAATCTGTTATTTAATGTGTTTGTATTGGCTAATAGCAGTAAGGCCAGATGCAGCAGTCTGGGTATTGCACACATGGCACACTGCCTATTGATATGACGCTGTCCCTTGGCTTCATAAGAAACCAGAAAAACAGCTGTGTGACTCCATCTCAGCATATTTCTGTGTCTCGAGCTAGACACACTCACAGATCACGCTTTTCTATCCCCACGGAGGGTGTCAGGGTTCCGGTTCTGCTTAACCCTACTGGGGATGATGGCTTCTGTGATGGAAGTTGTTCCCGTGGGGCTATTGTTGAGGCCGGCTTCTGCTGGTCAGAACCGACAATATGTCAGTGGTGGGCGTACATCAACAGGCGGGGAGAGACTGTTTCTCTCCTTCCTAACATTGGCTTCCTCCCTATTGCTGGGGAGAAGTGCACACATGCTCTTGCTGTGTGCGGCGCATGTCCCCGGTTGCCTCAACTCAGGAGCAGATCTTTTATCCAGGTGGGACCCTCTCTCTCAGGAGTGGAGGCTAAACCCCTGGGTGGTATACCAGCTATGGGACTTTCTCCACGTTAAAGTGTAAATAGTGGATATTTCAGCGTGTCATGTGGGAATTAATGAAGCCTCACCGGGGGCCCACCCCCTGGTGGTGCGGTTCCTGTAAGGTGTATGTCATCTCAGACCGGTCGCTAAACCTATCGTGCCTGCATGGGACTTGGCGCTGGTTTTGGAGGCATTGTGTGTGGCCCCTTTGAGCCTCTGGAGTCAGTGGATCTGAAGATCCTCTCCAACAAAATCTCCCTGCTCATGGCTTTGGCCTCGGCTAAACATGTTGGGGACCTCCACGCGTTAACCTGTACTTAGCTCGCCCCAGGCGACTTTAAGGTGACATGTATGCGACTTGAAGGTGACATGCGTCCAAATGTGGCCTTTGCCCTGAAAGTCATGTCTATGTCCTCCTTTTGCTTCTGAAGATCAACAAAGGTTACATGCCCTGTGTCCAGTGTGACCATTATCCATGTACATTGAACATTGAAAGTAAAACAGCTTTTTGTCTGTTTTGCTAATCCAGCTCACAGTAGGCACTCTAAGCAGCGTCTCTCCCACTGGATTGTGGAGGCTATCTCCCTGGCATATAGCAGCAAGGGGCAAGGGTTGCCTAGCAGTGTCCGCGCCCGCTCCTCTTGGACGTTGTTTAAAGGGTTGACTATAGGAGATATTTGTGCTGCGGCAACTTGGGCATCACCACACACTTTTGTAGAGATTTTATTGCTTGGATGTCACTGCTCCCAGTGTAGACCGCAGGGTCCTTACGGCTGGTGCAGCGGCATATCAATAGGCAGTGCGCCATGTGTGCAATACCCAGACTGCTGCATCTGGCGGGGTCAGGTCTGGGTGGTTTGCCATCTGACGTTTTTATTTAGCCCATAACAGTCTAAGCCCTGTCTAAGCCGGGGAGGGGTTCTACTAAGCTATATGGAATTGTTTTAAGAAGTGTATATATATATAATTTTTTTGTCTTACTGCTATTAGCCCATACAAACACATTGAATAACAGATTCACTACATGGAACAACAGATAGCCCCCCCTACAAATCTAAAGGATGTTTGTTTTGAAGTGTCTGTCCTATATCTGCGAGATATAAGAAAGGAAACATTTATTTTCTTTGACATATTTAACCCCTCATTTTTGGCACTAAACAGTCTCCATATACAGTACTTCCGTGTTTTTTAAAAACCGGTACTAGGGGACTGTGGGCTTCATAGAGCAACACAACCGACATGTACATGTTCGTGAGACTCTCACCTTTCCACAGAGGGATTATTGATAAGCCCAAGTATTCGGATGCTATAGACAGAAGTTGGCAGATTGGCTGTACCGACTTCAGACGAGTCCCAAGATGCTTTTAGGGGTCATAGAGCAAAACAGAGAACATCCTCGTGTTCGTGAGTCTCATCTTTCCATAGAGGGGTCATAGTTTTTAGGCCAAACTGTTCAGACACTACAGCCGATTTTGTGAGAAGACCAATTTTTGGGACGTCTCATGGTCTGACAAACACCAGTCTAGCTTTCACCGCAGTTACGGAACTGCGACATCGGCTGATGCAGTGGATTGAGACACATCCAGTGCAAAAAAACGGATATCTCTAGCTTAAACTGACAGATTTTTATGGGGAATTTGTATTATGATAATTAGATTTCCACGGGGGCGCGGACATCGGCTCTAGTTAATATCCATTGGGGTCGGCTTGGGGTGTGATTATATTTCCCCATAGTATGTTGTACCGAAGTTGACTGACTGAAAGAGAACGTAATGTTATGAATGTAACTACTGTTCCCTGAAGGAGGGAAACGAGGTACAACACCTGTTTGGCCTTGTGCCGCCCGTTCCTGGGCTCGGTGAAGAGTGGTATTAAGTTGAAGGAATTAATCAAGCCTCATATTTTTCACCTGTGGAAGGCGGTGCTTCCAGCAAGGTGAGGATTTCATTGGCCTTGTCAGGCGTGATTGTAGATCCTGTAACAGAAGTCGCAAGAATGCAACTCCCCATAGTATGCTGTACCTCGTTTCCCTCCTTCAGGGAACAGTAGTTATAGTCATAATGTTACGTTTCCTTGATCCAGCAGCATTCTTTATTACTATTATTATTTTTCTATAACTTTTATTTATCACAGATTGTCTAGAAATAAATGTTAACAGTTGTAGGTGCAAATATGTATGATGAAAGCACTAACCATAAGTCGCTCTGGATAAGAGCATCTGCTAAATGCCCCTCTCCCCACCGGTGTGATTACTACCTCTGAGGGTTTAGAGCTTGAGGTAGTCACCTCATACAAGTACTTGGGAGTATGGCTAGATGGTACACTGTCCTTCTCTCAGTACATACCAAAGCTGCAGGCTAAGGTTAAATCTACACTTGGTTTCCTCTATCGTAATCGCTCCTCTTCACCCCAGCTGCCAAACTAACCCTGATTCAGATGACCATCCTACCTACCCATGCTAGATTACGGAGACGTAATTTATAGATCGGCAGGTAAGGGTGCTCTCGAGCGGCTAGATGTGCTTTACCATTCGGCCATCAGATGTACCTCCATTGCTCTTTATAGGACACATCACTGCATTCTATACTCCTCTGTAAATTGGTCATCTCTGTATACCCGTCGCAAGACCCACTGGTTGATGCTTATTTATAAAACCCTCTTAGGCCTCACTCCCCACTATCTGAGATACCTATTGCAGCCCTCATCCTCCACATACAACACCTGTTCTGCCAGTCACATTCTGTTAAAGGTCCCCAAAGCACACACATCCCTGGGTCGCTCCTCTTTTCAGTTCGCTGCAGCTAGCGACAGGAACGAGCTGCAAAAACACTCAAACTGGGCAGTTTTATCTCCATCTCTTCATTCAAAGACTCAATCATGGATGATGTATTGCATGATGTATGCATGATGTATTGTTGTATCTACCTTCTTGCCTTTGTGTTGTTGTCTGTAACTAATAATGGTTGTACCATGTTTTGCGCTGCTACCATGTTGTGCTTCTACCATGTTGTGTTGCTACTATGTTGTGTTTTCATGTGTTGCTGCCATGCTATGTTGTTGTCTTAGGTCTTTCTTTATGAAGTGTTGTGGTGTCTCTCTTGTCGTGATGTGTGTTTTGTCCTATATTTTTATTTTTAATCCCAGCCCCGTCCCCATAGGAGACCTTTTGCATTTTGGTAGGCCTTCAGTGTAAATAAGAATTTGTTCTTAACTGACTTGCCTAGTTAAATAAAGTTTAAATATATATACACTATATATACACTTAGAAATGTCCTTGTTTTCCATGAAAACCTTTAAACTTTGCTTTCATCAAAGAATCCTCCATTTGCAGCAATTACAGCCTTGCAGACCTTTGGCATTCTAGTTGTCAATTTGTTGAGGTAATCTGAAGAGATTTCATCCCGTGCTTCCTGAAATACCTCCCACAAGTTGGATTGGCTTGATGGGCACTTCTTACGTACCATACGGTCAAGCTGCTCCCACAACAGCTCAATAGGGTTGCGATCCGGTGACTGTACTGGCCACTTCATTATAGACAGAATACCAGCTGACTGCTTCTTCCCTAAATAATTATTACACAGTTTGGAACTGTGCTTTGGGTCAATGTACTGTTGTAGGAGGAAATTGGCTCCAATTAAACAGCGTCCACAGGGAATCGCATGGTGTTGCAAAATGGAGTGATAGTCTTCCTTCTTCAAGATCCCTTATACCATGTACAAATCTCCCACTTTACCACCCCCAGACTGTCTTGTTTTGCACGCTTTGTACAAAATAATAAAATGCAGTACAATAGGATATTTCTTAATGTAGCTCTTTATTAGCTAGCTATAACTGGCATGTTCACGTGTCTCATACCATGATCAACTGACCATGACCTCACCACCTGGGTGGTCTTAACCAATCATAGCGCAGTATGATACGGCGGTAAAATGCATCCAATTACAATTCAGTATGTTTACACATATGAATATTACATCCCCCTTCTTTTAAAACAAACTAAAATGTTTTACATATTCTAAGCGTTTCTTTTGAATACATGCTCTGTAGTTTGAACTCAAGGTAAGTAACCATTTATACTGCATACTGCACCAACTGAATCAACATAACAGACTCTGAAACAATGATTCAACATACTGTTACTTTTAGAACAAAGGATTCTCACCAACTCAGTTTTCACTGTAGCAATGGCATCTTAACATTTCAAACAAATACAATACCAAAGCATTTCAAGTCAACTTTTCAATAACAAGTTTACAGTCTGGAACTCTTTTAGGGCAGCGATCCACCTACACCCTTTGACATTTCACAGGTCTAGGACAGCTCTGGGCTTGACCTCTCTTCCTCACCTTGTGTGATATGATGCTGAGCATGCTTCTGTGTCAGTCAACAGTTCTTGTGGTGTTGCAGGTAAGTATGGTGTATGTTGTGCTGTGTGTGTGTTTAGTCCATCACGTTCTCTTTCAGGTGAACAGTTCATCTCATCAGTGTATTGTTCTTTTGTGTTCAGTAGGTGATGACGATTGCGGCGGTACACCGCTCCTTCTGCGGTGAGGACGTGCTATGAACGTTCAGTGTCAGCTGGCTGGATGACGACTGCTGGCTTCCAGAGGCCATGCTCTTTGATTCTAACTGACTCTCCGTCGTTCAGTGGTGGCAGTGGTCTAGCTGACCTGTCGTAGTATCGCTTTTGTTGTTGTTGTCTCTGAGCACGTTTTTCATGCATTTCCTTGTAGCTGTAATGTGGGCTTGTGGTGACGTGTGAACTCACATGCTTTTGTGAAGGATTCAAACTCAATTGATTTCTAACAGGGGCCATTGTCAGATATTAAAGTCTCTACAATGCCATGCCTGGCAAAGATTGCTTTCAGCTTGTGTATCACAGCTGTAGATGTGGTGCTGTGAAGCTTGTCGAGTTCGTAGTATCTGATATAGTAGTCCACTGTTACAATGTAGTACTCGTTGTTTCAGGTAAATAGATCGGTTGCCACGATCTGGCAGGGTCGGTCTGGGATACAGTGAGGTAACATTGGCTCTTTGGTGTTTGAGGGGCATCATTCAATACAGGTGGAGCATTTACCAACAATGTCCTCTATTTGTTTGCACATTCCGGGCCTAAACAAAATGTCCTGTGCTCTCTGTTTGCACTTTTCCATGCCCATGTGTCCAGCATGGATCTTTATCAAAATCTCTTCTCTGAGACGGGTAGGAATGATGATTTCTCTCCTTTGAAAATGATTCCATTGATCTGTGATAGTTCATCACGATGGTTCCAGAACTCTGAGATGCTCTGAGGGCATTTTCTCCTCTCCTCAGGCCATCCTGTATGACTTTCCTCAGCTGTGTGAGTTGTGAGTCCTTTTCTGTTTCTGCTCAGATCTCTTTCAGTTGTGTCACTAACTGGTAAGTTGATGTACACAGTGTGCACTTGCATGTCCATGCCTTCACTGAGGATGCTGTCCTTGTAGGTAAGAAACTTCCTGGAGAGTCTGTCTGCGACAGTGATGTCTTTGCCTGGACAGTGAGTGATTGTGAAGCCGTATTTTTGTAGTTGAAGGATCATTCTCTGTAGCCTTGGCGGGGCTGCAGCTAGCGGTTTCCTCATGATTGACTCAAGGGGTTGTGGTCGGATTCCACAATGACTTGTCGTCCATATACACGTACTGATGGAAAAGCTTACATGATTTCACAGTCTGTGAGAGATTTGGAAGCATAGCCAATGGGCTTTCCTTCTTTTTTTTCTATTTTTTTCTTATTTTACCAGGTAATTATTATTTGACCAGGAACACGTTCTCATTTACAGCAACGACCTGGGGAATAGTTACAGGGGAGAGGAGGGGGATGAATGAGCCAATTGTAAACTGAGGATTATTAGGTGACCGTGATGGTTTTGAGGGCCAGATTGAGAATTTAGCCAGGACACCGGGGTTAACACACCTACTCTTACGATAAGTGCCATGGGATCTTTAATGGCCTCAGAGAGTCAGGACACCCATTTAACGTCCCATCCGAAAGACAGCACCCTACACAGGACAGTGTCCCCAATCACTGCCCTGGGGCATTGGGATATTTTTTTTAGACCAGAGGAAAGAGTGCCTCCTACACCACTTCCAGCAGGATCTGGTCTCCCATCCAGGGACTGACCAGGGCCAACCCTGCTTAGCTTCAGAAGCAAGCCAGCAGTGGTATGCAGGGTGGTATGCTGCTGGCATTAACTACTTCTTGCAGTAGCACTGCCCCTAGTCCATACTTCGACACGTCCACTTGGAGTCTGAGTTCTTTGTTGGGGTCGTAGTAGGCAAGGATTGGTCCTGGTTCTCTCGTGATCAAGTCTTTCACTCTCTGGAAAGCAATGTCGTGTTGCTTGTTCCAGAGAAACTCACTGGACTGCTTTAGCAGCTGATGCAAGGGTGCATTAGCACTGAAGAGGCTGGGTGCGAACTTGGCTAAGAAGTTGACCATGCCAAGCACTGTTTCCAGCTCTACACAGTTCTTTAGTGTCCATTTCTTTTATGGCTGAGATCTTCTGTGGATCTGGATTGATTCCATTCGCTGTGAGAAGATGTCCGAAGTAGCTGACCTCTGTAGCACCGACTGTGCTCTTCTCGGGACCTTTGCAGCATTGCGCGGAGGTTTCTGTCGTGTTCCTCTGGTTTGACCATAGACAAGGATGTCGTCCATAATTGCCACATCTCCGTCGAGGCCTTCGTACACTTCGTTGACCTTTCGCTGAAACTCGTCTTGGGCTGAGATAATCCCAAAAGGCAGGCGACGGAACCTGTAGAGTCCAACACGTGAGTGTTGAAAGTTGTGAGCTTAGATGACTCTTCTGTGAACTTGACAGCCCAGTAGTCTGATCTGGCGTCCATGACACTGAAGTAGCGTGCTAACTTGTGTGTGATGCCATCTAGCGTCGGTATAGGGTAATGGGGGGTGTTTGATACTGTGAGCTTGCCTGTGCGTGTTTTCTCCACCACCACTAACGCATTTACCCAACCTGTCACTTCTGTAACCTTGGTGACTATGTCAGATTGCTCCATGCTCTCCAACTCTTTCTTCAGACGGGTGCAGAGAGCAAGGGGAATCTTTCTCTGTGGGTAGACCACAGGGGTTGCATCTGGGTCAAGGAGAATGGTATATTCTCCTGGGAATAGTCCTATTCCTGTAAAAACATCAGCAAACTCCTCCAGTACATTTTCTGTCTCTACTGGTGCTGTCACTGATAAAACTAGCTTGATGAGGTCCATGTCTAAACATGCTTTAAAACCTAGCACTGCAGATGCTCGAGTGTCAACAATGTAAAAGTCCAACACCATGTCACTTTCCTTGTATTTGCATTTGAAAGTGCCTTTTACTGGGAGCTGTTCACCACCATAACCAGTCAGTCAAATCAAATCAAATTGTATTGGTCACATACACATGGTTAGCAGACTGCTCGTGGTGGGCTGTAGCTCACGCTCAGATGTCAAGCTGCAGTACTTATTCAGAGGAATAATGTTTACTTGTGCACCAGTGTCTAGTTTGAACTTTAGCTCTGTGCCTTGTGTTCCTATCTGAATGTCAGCAAAGGTGTGCTCTGTCTCTGACATTTGATTTTTCTGTGTCACTGAATCAATAAACAGTTCATCAGCATTTGACTCTGACTGACATTTCATCTTCAATCACTGCGTGTACTGTTTTTCCACGGTAAGATCTGCACACTTTTGCAAAGTGATTCCATTTTCCCAAATGCAGACACAGGAGGCAGATGGTTGAGCTCCGATATTTATTACAACAAAAGGGGTAGGCAAAAGGCAGATCGGGTACAGGTGAGAGTTCATAAACCAGGTCAGAGTCCAAACGGTACAAGATGATAGGCGGGCTCGAGGTCAGGGGCAGGCAGAGTGGTCAGTCAGGCGGGCTCAGAGTCAGGACAGGCAAAGGTCAAAACCAGGAGGGCGAGAATGGGGAGTTAAAGCAGGAGCTGAGACACAAAAACGCTGGTTGACTTGACAAACAAGACGAAATGGCACAGAAAGACAGGAAACCCAGGGATATAGTGCCTTGCAAAAGTATTCACCCCCTTGGCGTTTTTCCAATTTTGTTTCATTACAACCTGTAATTTAAATTGATTTTTATTTGGATTTCATGTAATGGACATAGACAAAAAAAGTCAAAATTGGTGAGGTGAAATGAAAAAAAAAAACGGGAAAGTGGTGCGTGAATATGTATTCACCTTCTTTGCTATGAAGCCCCTAAATAAGATCTGGTGCAACCAATTACCTTCAGAAGTCACATAATTAGTTAAATAAAGTCCACCTGTGTGCAATCTAAGTGTCACATGATCTGTCACATGATCTCAGTATATATACACCTGTTCTGAAAGGCCCCAGAGTCTGCAACACCACTAAGCAAGGGGCACCACCAAGCAAGCGGCACCATGAAGACCAAGGAGCTCTCCAAACAGGTCAGGGACAAAGTTGTGGAGATTACAGATCAGGGTTGGGTTATAAAAAAATATCAGAAACTTTGAACATCCCACGGAGCACCATTAAATCCATTATTAAAAATTTGAAAGAATATGGCACCACAACAAACCTGCCAAGAGAGAGCTGCCCACCAAAACTCACAGACCAGGCAAGGAGGGCATTAATCAGAGAGGCAACAAAGAGACCAAAGATACCCCAAACTTCGCTGTGGAGCTTTGCAGCTCCTTCAGGGTTATCTGTCCATAGGACCACTTTAAGCCGCACACTCCACAGAGCTGGGCTTTACGGAAGAGTGGCCAGAAAAAAAGCCATTGCTTAAAGAAAAAAATAAGCAAACATGTTTGGTGTTTGTCAAAAGGCATGTGGGAGACTCCACAAACATATGGAAGAAGGTACTCTGGTCAGATGAGACAAATTGAGCTTTTTGGCCATCAAGGAAAACGCTATGTCTGGCGCAAACCCAACACCTCATCACCCCAAGAACAGTGAAGCATGGTGGTGGCAGCAACTGGTCAGAATTGAAGGAATGATGGATGGCGCTAAATACAGGGAAATTCTTGAGGGAAACCTGTTTCAGTCTTCCAGAGATTTGAGACTGGGACGGAGGTTCACCTTCCAGCAGGACAATGACCCTAAGCATACTGCTAAGGCAACACTCGAGTGGTTTAAGAGGAAACATTTAAATGTCTTGGAATGGCCTAGTCAAGCCCAGACCTCAATCTAATTGAGAATCTGTGGTATGACTTAAAGATTGCTGTACACCAGCGGAACCCAACCAACTTGAAGGAGCTGGAGCAGTTTTGCCTTGAAGAACACAATAAAAAATATTTTGCATCTTCAAAGTGGTAGGCATGTTGTTTAAATCAAATGATACAAACCCCCCAAAAATCAACTTTAATTCCAGGTTGTAAGGCAACAAAATAGGAAAAATACCAAGGGGGGTGAATACTTTCGCAAGCCACTGTACATACACTGGGGATAATAAGCGACACCTGGAGGGGGTGGAGCCAAGCACAAGGACAAGTGAAACAGATCAATGCGTGGCGCATTTTGTACACTGTTTGCCTTTAGCTGGGCAATTTCCCTGTTCGCCATGCACTTTGTATCCACAATATCCACATGTTTTGGGGCGTTTTGAGTCTGTGTCGTTCTGTTTTGGAGTTAT
This sequence comes from Salvelinus sp. IW2-2015, assembly GCF_002910315.2. Taxonomy (NCBI): domain Eukaryota; kingdom Metazoa; phylum Chordata; class Actinopteri; order Salmoniformes; family Salmonidae; genus Salvelinus; species Salvelinus sp. IW2-2015. Next base: position 26,761,581 of record NC_036847.1, on the reverse strand, counting down.
GTCTCTCTCCGCTCTGAAGCGCGCTGTCTGGGCACCGGAGGTGTGCTTTGATGTCTGCCTGACTGCATGCACTGCTTGTTCACGTGATGCGCTCGTGCTGCTACCCAAAATGGCTTTCATCTGAGCCTGTGCTAGCAGGTGAGATCTGGCTATGTCGATAGCTTTGTCCAGTGTTAGCTCAGACCCAACATTCAAAAGTTTCTCTCTCACTCGCGGTGAGTGTATTCCAAATACAATACGGTCCCTGACCATCTCATCCTTGTTAGCATAATCACAGTCTTTCACAAGCAGATGCAGCTCAGTCACAAACTGTTCAAACGATTCGCTAGCTCCCTGTACTTTCTCATGGAATTTGTACATAGCAAAATCGTATTGGTCTTCGGCACAACATATGCTTCAAAACGATCGTAGTCTGTCTTCAGTACCTTTGATTCAGCCTCGTTACGTGTCCATCTGTTGTAAATATCTCTCTTTTTCACCGATCCAGAGGAGCAGGTAGCTGCACTTTTCCAATTCTCCTCTTTCCTTCAGAGGACCTGTGAACATCAACTCCACATGCTGTTTGAACTTACGCCATGCATCGGGTAAGTTTGTAGACTCCCAGTCCATTCGAGGTGAAGGAACTCCAGCAAAATCCATCTTTTAGTTCTTTAGTCCTTGTTTTGCATGCTTCTCCAGCAGTGGAGAAGGTGAAAAGTTTTAAGTTCCTGGGTGTACACATCACAGACAAACAAAGAGGACAGCGCCCCGCTTACAAAAGCATACAAACATTTTCAAGCCAAGTAGAGGAGTCACGAAAGTCAGAAATAGCGATAAAATTAATCACTTACTTTTGATGATCTTCATCTGGTTGCAGTCACAAGAGTCCCTGTTACACAATAAATGTTTGTTTTGTTCGATAAAGTCCCTCTTTATATCCTAAATCTCTGTTTTGTTGGCGCGTTTTGTTCAGTAATCCACTGGCTCAAAGGCGGTCACATCATGCAGACGAATACATCCTAATAGTACCGGTAAAGTTCGTCGAAACATGTCAAACGATGTTTATAATTAATCCTCAGGTTGTCTATTGTCTAAATAATCAATAATATTTAAACCGGACAATAGCGTATTCAATAGAAAGGAAAAACAACGAAGGGCACGCAATCGGTCAAGCGCTCAAACCAGCTCTGCTTCATTCTACAGTCCACTGACAAAATGGCCTCATTCTTCCTAATTTTTCAGAAAACAAGCCTGAAAACAAGCCTGCATCTAGTGGAAGCCATAGGAACTGCAATCTGGGTCCTAACCCATTACATACTGTATAGGCATTCAATTGAAAAGTACCCACATCAAAAATATCCAACATATTTGCTGACATTGAAGAGGCGCAGCAGCGCCTCTTCAACCTCAGGAGGCTGAAGAAATTTGGCTTATCACCAAAAGCACTCAAACTTTTACATATGCACAATCGAGAGCATCCTGTTGGGCTGTATCACCGCCTGGTATGGCAACTGCTCCGCCCACAACCGTAAGGCTCTCCAGAGGGTAGTGAGGTCTGCACAACGCATCACCCGGGGCAAACTACCTGCCCTCCAGGACACCTACACCACCCGATGTCACAGGAAGGCTATAAAGATCATCAAGGACAACAACCACCCGAGCCACTGCCTGTTCACCCCGCTATCATCCAGAAGGTGAGGTCAGTACAGGTGCATCAAAGCAGGGACCGAGAGACTGAAAAACAGCTTCTATCTCAAGGCCATCAGACTGTTAAACAGCCACCACTAACATTGAGTGGCTGCTGCCATACATGTACAAAATGTATCACTAGCCACTTTAAACAATGGCACTTAATATAATGTTTACATACCCTACATTATGCATCTCATATGTATATACTGTACTCTATACCACCTACTGCATCTTGCCATCTTTATGTAATACATGTATCACTAGCCACTTTAAACAATGCCACTTAATATAATGTTTACATACCCTACATTACTCATCTCACATGTATATACTGTACTCGATACCATCTACTGCATCTTGCCTATGCCGTTCTGTACCATCACTCATTCATATATCTTTATGTACATATTCTTCATCCATTTACACTTGTGTGTATAAGGTAGCTGTTGTGAAATTGTTAGGTTAGATTACTCGTTGGTTATTACTGAATTGTCGGAACTAGAAGCACAAGCATTTCACTACACTTGCCTATACCGGTCGGTCATCGCACATCCATATATTTATATGTACATATTCTCATTCACCCCTTTAGATTTGTGTGTATTAGCTAGTTGTTGGGGAATTGTTAGATTACTTGTTAGATATTACTGCACTGTTGGAACTAGAAGCACAAGCATTTCGCTACACTCGCATTAACATCTGCTAACCATGTGTATGTGACCAATAAACTTTGATTTGTACAAAATAATAAAATGCAGTACGACAGGATATTTCTTAACGTAGCTCTTTATTAGCTAGCTATAACTGGCATGTTCACGTGTCTCATACCATGATCAACTGACCATGACCTCACCACCTGGGTGGTCTTAACCAATCATAGCGCAGTATGATACGGTGGTAAAATTACAATTCAGTATGTTTACACATATGAATATTAGACAGACCATCACATTGCCTCCGCCATGCTTAACAGATGGCGTCTAGCACTCCTCCAGCATATTTTAATTTTTTCTGCGTCTCATTAATGTTCTTCTTTGTGATCCGAACATCTCAAATTTAGATTAGTCTGTCCATAACACTTTTTTCTAATCTTCCTCTGTCCAGTGTCTGTGTTTTGCCCATCTTAATATTTTCTTTTTATTGGCCAGTATGAGATATGGCTTTTTCTTTTCAACTCTGCCTAGAAGGCTAGCATTCCCGGAATCGCCTCTTCACTGTTGACGTTGAGACTGGTGTTTTGCAGGTACTATTTAATGAAGCTGCCAGTTGAGGACTTGTGAGCCGTCTGTTTCTCAAACTAGACACTCTAATGTACTTGTCCTCTTGCTCAGTTGTGCACTGGGGCCTCCCAATCCTCTTTCTATTCTGGTTAGGGCCAGTTTGTGCTGTTCTGTGAAGGGAGTAGTACACAGCATTGTACGAGATCTACAGTTACTTGGCAATTTCTCTCATGGAATAGCCTTCATTTCTCAGAACAAGAATAGACTGATGAGTTAGACTCTCACTCCCTTTGTTTTGTATTGTTCAATGTTTTTTTGTATTATTAAATTCACCCCCTGTACTTGCTTCCTGACTCCCAGCGTCTGCGTTATATCCCTATATAGGATGCTGATGCTCCAGATACTCAACTAGTCTAAAGAAGGCCAGTTTTATTGCTTCTTTAATCAGAATAAGTTTTCAGCTGTGCTAACATAATTGGAAAAGGGTTTTCTAATGATCAATTAGCCATTTAAAATGATAAACTTGGATTAGCTAACACAACGTGCCATTGGAACACAGGAGTGATGGTTGCTGATAATGGGCCTCTGTACGCCTATGTAGATATTTCATAAAAAATCTGCCATTTCCAGCTACAAAAGTCCTTTACAACATTAACAATGTCTACACTGTATTTCTGATCAATTTGATGTTATTTTAATAAACAAAAAAAATAGCTTTTCTTTCAAAAACAAGGACATTTCTAAATGACCCCAAACTTTTGAACGGTAATGTATATATTTTTTAAATGGCTAAAGTGTCGAATGTATGCGCTGCGAAGCAGTCTGCTAGGGTGTTATACAGTATATCTGCCATAGACATGTATTAAGCACCTGTCCAGACTCCAAAAGCAAAAAATAATGAGGTCTCGCCAAGAGAATTGTCAGCCTCTATTAGCTAACTTTACCACACCTGATGTGAACTGTGAAACTCAGTCAAAGGTAAGCCCTTAAAAGGGTAGCCCAGTGTTATTTGAGGAGCCACAACTGGCTGCACTCTTCAGCACCATAATAATTCACAAACCCACACACTGTCTAACGCAGGGCTTATCAATGTCGGTCCTGGAGGGCCGAAACACTTCTGTTTTTCTTCCTCTCCTTCTAATAAAGGACTAATTCAGACCATGAACACCAGGAGAGTGCAATTATCTACCAGGTAGAAACAAAAAAAAAGTGTTTCGGCCCTCCAGGACAGGAATTGAACAGCCCTGGTCTAATGAGACGCTAGCCTCTGATTGTCTGCTCCTGAAGTGAACCTTGCCACAACATTCCTATTTTTATGCCCACAGAGAGTTAGACCAGACGGTTGAGTGTCGCCATGGCAACAAAGTGCCAGCCTAGGCAGTTGCCTGTGTGTGAACCCCTTATATGGATGTGTGATCTGCACCCATCTGTCTGGCATGCAGACTGGCCAGTGTCTGGCTAGCTTACACACTGGCTGTGTCTGACATGGCACCCTAATCACTATACTGTAGTGCATTACATTAGACCAGGGCCCATAGGGCTCTGGTCAAAAGGGGTGCCCTATATAGGGATATAACGCAGACGCTGGGGGTCAGGAAGCAAGTACAGGGGGTGAATTTAATAATACAAAAAAACATTGAACAATACAAAACAAAGGGAGTGACAGATATAGAGGAGGTAATCATAGAAGTGATGGAGTCCAGGTGAGTCTCATGAGGCACAGGTGCGCGTAACGATGGTGACAGGTATGTGTAATAATAAGTAAACTGCTAGCAATGAGCACCAGAGACAGGGAGCGGGAGTAGAGATGACAAGGGAACTGGGTGCCATTTTGGATGTCTCCACTGTGTTTATTCCCCTGGACGTGTGTGTGTCTCTGTTCAAGTTTAGCATGTGATTGACGTGAATTACTAGATTCTAATATCGTTTTTATCCCTCACTGATTTAATTTTCAGGCGTACAGTTTCATAGTGTCTATGTTTGTATATGTGCGTGTGTCTGGGTCTATTTTGATATTTTATCGGCATAATTGCATCATTTATTTTGTTTGACGTGGTAAACATACTTTAATAATTCATTAGTCTATTTAGGCATATTACATGAACCTATTACCCCCTGGCTGTGTGCAGATGTGTGGTGAATGCTGGAGATGTATCACCAGCTGAGATGCGGTTTGTATACTGAGTGCTTCAGTATATTCTGATCTGGGGTGTTTTCTCCTTCTCTGCATGAATGGGTGCTACTAAGGGGACATGACTGGCCCTAAACCCTAAACCCTAACCCTAACTTCATGTCCACACACCGGCTCAACCCTAACCCTAACTTCCTGTCCACACCTCAGCTGAACCCTAACCCTAACTTCATGTTCACACCACACTCTGGCTGAACCCTAACCTTAGCCATAACACTTGTTCCAACACTAACTTCATGTCCCCACCACACCCTGGCTCAACCCTAACCATAACCTCCTGTCCACACCACACCCCGCCTCGCCTCAACCCTATCCCTAACCCTAGCCCTTTTTTCATGCATGAATAAGAAGTATATATATCCGTGCACCTTCCACTGCTCTCCACTAGATGGAAGTAAAGGGTTGACAGATTTTTATATTTAACTAGGCAAATCAGTTAAGAACAAATTCTTATTTACAATGACGGCCTACCCCGGCCAAACCCGGATCAATTGTGCTCCGCCCTATGGTACTCCCAATCACGGCTGGTTGTGATACAGCCTGGAATCAAACCCGGGTCTGTAGTGACACTGAGCAGCACTGAGATGCAGTGTCTTAGACCGCTGCGCCACTTGGGAGCTCTAATGGTGTGTAGCAACTATGAAAACAGCTGTTAATTTTGTTTCTGTGTAAAAATGATCTGGTGTTTTGGCTGTTCAACAATCGTTTTAATCTGAAGGAAAATAAAGAGATGAATGATGCAGATGAAGAGGTGCTTTGTGTGATTCCGTAGACCTATGTCTTCAGAAGGTGTTTAGAGCCTTGACTGTAACCTTCATTCAGAAGATGTTTGGAGCCTCGACTGTAAACTTAATTCAGAAGTTGTTTGGAGCCTCGACTGTAACCTTCCTTCAGAAGATGTTAGGAGCCTCGACTGTAACCTTCCTTCAGAAGATGTTAGGAGCCTCGACTGTAACCTTCCT
>NC_036847.1:26738557-26753557 GCF_002910315.2 Salvelinus sp. IW2-2015 | reverse complement strand
AGCCAACTGTGTCTGTTGAACCTCAGATTTTTTCTGGGTAGTTTCATAATAGGGACAAGCGGTAACACTTTTAATAACAGCATGTAATTGCAGTCTGTAATTACAGAGGTGTAACAACGAATGCTTGTTGCCATGCTTGTTACGAATATTAAAGTTTCTGATAGCATCCCAACACACTATATTTCAGCCTGCACAAACCACATAAGTGTTTGCCAATTGAAAACCGACCACCTCATTTACACAACTCTGCAATAAAGATCTGGAATCTGATGCCCAGGTACAATGCCAAAAGCAGGTTCACAAACGGTTCACACACATTTTTTTCTTTTTTTATTGTTAAATAATTGAACGATCCATTTGACAATGGGTCAATTACTTTAACCATCTTTTTTTTTTAAATCCACACATTAATAAACAGTTATGGTTAAAATTGTGAGATAGTCATTTGTGCTTGCCAAATTGTAAGCCTATTAAGCTTGGTTGAGTAATGGTTCATAAATGCACTTAAAATGGTCATAAGACAAACTCTTATTCCATCATGTAACCTTGAAAGGGTTTCACTGTTGAGGAACATTCTCACTTTTGGATGGGATGCATTGGTGCAATTATTTCTTTATCCCAGGAATTATCATGTGTTGACACTGACATGCGGAGAAACACATAATTATGTCTAACAGTCGTCTGGCGCCGAACTGCGCATGTGCAGGCCATCAAATCAAAGGCACTCCTTTGATGTAAAGTTGTTTTTGACAAATATTAAAACATGTCAGTTTGTCACTTTCACGAGGTTGGAATAATAACACGTTCAACTTCTTAAGACATTGGCTCGAATCTAGGTTGTGCCTTTCGATTTCGAGAAAATGAACAACTATCGGGAAAAAAATCACTTCTCTCATTGACTTCTCAAACCCCAGCCTGGTCTGTTTGGTCTGTTTAGCAAGTCTCACAATGTTGCTCCTCTGGATTTAGAAACTCTGTGAGCTAGTTTAGTGTTGGCTAGATAGCTAACTGTAGCTAGCTAGCAAACATTAGCTGGCGTTTTTGTTTGGTCTACCAACTAGGCTTGCTAGCTAGTTACCATCTACAGAATAGACTTTACATGCAATCTGTTGAGTTTTTTGGGATTAGCTAGCATCCTAGCTAGCTAGTTTTCTAACTTTGATGAGCTAGCTAGCTACCTAAAGCTGGCAAATATGCTATGGTCACTACTTGCTAGCTAACTACCCAGTTAACCTTAACTGGGCTTGATGGTCTTGTCTTCCATGAACCTTGTTCTCTGGGTATTACGTGAGACACACCCAGCATGTTAACATTAGCTAGCTCGCTCGCTAGCTAGGTAGCTAGCTATTTGTGTCAACACAAGCACTATTATTGCTAGCTGGATAACACAACAACTAGCTACCCAACTAGCACAGTGGATATGGGCCGATTCCGTCTGAGAGTCGGGGCACTCAGCTGAGAGTCAGACTCGGCCGCCTTCGGCAGTATTACTTATGGCTAGGATGCGGGGATTGAGCTCGGGATGATTCTAGTGTGAGTTATTTTACCCAAATCTATTACTTGGGGCTCGGGCCGATTCCGGTGAGAGTTATCTGGCCCAAATGTATTACTTGGGCTTGGGCCGATTATGGCTACTCTCTGGCAGATGATTACATGGCTGCTTTTACTAATTAACATTTCATTATTTATTTTTCCATATTTTCTCATTGTTTCTGTGATCAAAAAATAAAATTAACATTTAAATGAAATTATTTAATTAAGAGTCCTGTGTAGTATTTTAGTATTTTGATTATTTGATAGGCATTAAAAACTTTGCGGCCGGAGCCTCAGGAATAGCGCAGCGGTCTAAGACACTGCTTTACAGTGCAAACTACATTGCTACAGATGCTGGTTCGAGACCCGTGCCGGCCGCGACCGGGAGACACACGAGGTGACGCACAATTGGCCCAGCGTCGTCCGAGTTATGGGAGGGTTTGGCTGGCCGGGATGTCCTTGTCCCATCGCGCTGTAGCGACTCCTGTGGCGGGCCAGGCGCATGCACGCTGACGCAGTCACCAGTTGTATGGTGTTTCCTCTGACACAAAATGATTTTTTGTAGATGGGTATAATTTGTATGTATAAAACGTATGATAGTAATATTCATAATGATTACATCTGGTAATTTTGTATACATTTATTTTAATTTGCATCAGGCCGCTTTTGGAGGGATTCTGGTAAGATGCCGGCAAAGTCGGCATTGTCGGCATTGTGGAATTGTTAGGTTAGATTACTTGTTGGTTATTACTGCATTGTCGGAACTAGAAGCACAAGCATTTCGCTACACTCGCATTAACATCTGCTAACCATGTGTATGTGACAAATAAAATTTGATTTGATTTGAATTCCGGTGGACAGAAACGGCTCGATGTACTTGGGTCGATTCTGGGCAGTCATTCATTTTGATTCTGGGCTGAGTCCGACACCCGATTCCGGGCCGATTCAATCAGTTCGCTTCTGGGCCGATTCCTCATTGCTACCTGGGTAAGTAGCTAGCTAGGCCTAGCTAGCTATATGCCTAAACAATAGAAATCATGATGATGATGACTAGGGGTAATGTAGTCTATGCTTCTCTACCACAGATTTCCACAAGATCTCAGACTCCAGAATGGGAAAATGCTTGCAAGAAAGAAACCGATGAGTACATAGCCAAAGACAGAGTTGTCGGTTTCCATTGTTACTTGTAATGATAAAAAGGGAAGAAAAAGGCAATCCCATTTTTCTAATTTAGCTAGCTATCTAGGCTACTCACCGTACTATAGGCTGCAGATTTGAGTCAACACCAAAATTATAATTTTTATATTATTCAGAAGGCCTATATCTTTGTTTAATCAAATTTTTTAATTATTAATCTAACAATAAAAATTCTTATTATTTTTAAGAAATGTAAGCTCTTTTTATATGTTGCTATAAAGTTGACTAAAGTAGAAGCTCATCTTTTGTTTGTAGGTATTTTCACTCGGTAATGAGTAATAAGTAATTATATAGAAGTTGCTCATAGGTAACAATAAAGTTACACTTCACTTTAAATACTGTAGCTAACTGTGTAACAACTAGCGACAACCATATACTTATGCAGATTTTAAAGATATATACTGTGTTACTGTGTTTATTTTCTCACTTGCATGGTGCTTTCAGAAGCTGACGATTAGATTGTCAGAATTGGTAACGTACTTTGTACGTACACAATAATTACAAGTACACCTCAAGACACACTTAATTTTAAATAGCTAAATCCTGTGTAACACCAAGTAATTGCATTGCACTTATGCAGATATTACATGTACTCTATGGTATACTAATGTGTTTTCTCACTTGGATGGTGCTTCCGGAAGCTTTAAAATAAGGGCCAGGTTGTCAGGATGGGTAACGTACCATATAAGTACACATTAATTACAAGTTAGTACCCCTTCGAGATACACTTTATTTTAACTAGCTAAATCCTTTTTAACATCTAGTAATTGCATTGTACCTATACAGATATTACATGTACTCTGTGGTGTACTTGTGTGTTTATCCTTGTATGGCAAGGAGGTTCAGGTTGTCATAATGGGCAACGTACACATTAATTATGTTGTTGTTGTTTTTTTATAACCTGGGATGACACCCGTATGGTAGACCCAAGTCAATGAGGTTGACCTATAGCTGATCTGTTTTTGTTCAACTCAACAATGTTAACCCAGATGGTATACTTTTGTGGGTCTAGTTCAAGCAACAACATTGAGTGGAGATTTTGAAGAGTGCACATTCACAGGTAGATAATTAGACCCTATTGAGCCTCCGGCCTTTGTAATCTCTGACACCCAGCGCATTTGTCCACAAGAGATTACAACCTTGTGACATTTATTACCAAATCAGATGCAGCTGAGAAGAAACTAAACACAAAATTGGTGGATTTAGTGGCAACTTGCCCATTTGTAACAAGCATAATAACAAGCATTTGTTGTTACACCTCTGTAATTACAGACTGTAATTACCACCAGTTAGTTACATGTTGTTATTATAGTGTAACTATGAGTTATTTCAATTAACTACAATACTTGTTACAATGTAATTGCACATGTAATTACTCCGTAATAAGGACCCCTTAAAATGATGTGTACCGGGGAAGCAGAGTGAATTAGTGTACAAGAAGCATTTACAGTCAGTCTAAACAGCTGTAAACTACACTGATTTGCTGCTTCATATGCTTATTACAAATGGGCAAGCTCAATGTAACGGAAGTGGTTTCTCTAAGCGAAACTCATATTATTAGTAACCTTACCCAATACCTGAAGACTTGTGCTAGCTCCCTAAGATAATGACTAGGCTTTAGCTCAGCAGGCTAAGAGTCTTGTGGCATGCATGAAATGGGACTTTGAACCCCAGTCGATCACATAGGCATGGACCTTAAAGTTATCTCAGTTATACTGCTGTGTAATGCATCTATAAGATCACTTCCCCACCTAGGTGGCGTGACACACAACTAGGGTTGCAAAGCTACCGGTAATTTATCGGAATCTTCTGTAATCTGTGGTAACTTTGGTAATTTATACTTTAATAACTTTTTTACAAATTATTCAATATATTTTACATTTTTTGTTTATCTGTGTCTATATTGTCAATGAGTTTCTAGTTGATAGACCATATGGTTCAAGTGAAAATAGCCAATTTAACTCTGCAACTCTTTCAGTGATTTACTTTTTTCACAACTGCCACCAGTTTGGCACCAAAACATTTACAACACAGACATATTGACATGGTAAAATAAATAAAAGTGTGTAAAAAAAGACAAAGGATATTTCATGCTGAAACCCTAATATTAAACACCAATGGTATTCACTGAGTCGATGGTTAATATTTAGGATAATGTTTTACAGCTTTGTAATTTTATATTTTAAAAGGATCTTATTTCATTATTTTATATTTTTTACATGTGATAAGGCCACACAGAAGGGCAGAGATCATTACAGACACCCAAAATGGCAAAAATGTGTTTACTGGTGAAATACCTTTTCCTTTGTTACCCTAAACACAATGTTGAACGAGAGTGTTCTCCCCATGTCTCCCTTTCACATCAGCCTGCTTGACATGTCTCAGCATTGTTCTGGTTTCTCTTTCTCCCCTGGGAGTCGACTGAGTGGAGAAACATGGGCAGGAGGCGGGCCTACATGTGCATACCATTATATCTCACAAAGCACTCATTACAGAAGAACTCTCATCTCCTTCTATACCAGCAGAACATGTCACCTCATGTTCTCCTCGGCCTGTTCCAAGCACCTCACCGCAGCTCATCCCCACAGTGCACATCCCTAGGACCTCCTTGGCAAGGCTCTCCGTTCCTTACTATGACTCACCTCAGTGAAATGCCTCCATCTCTGATTAATGATGGGTGCCAGGTAGGTTGTGAAATTAACAGTGTTGTATATGTATGGGGAAAGCTGCCTCTTCCTGTAAGCAAGTTAGACGTGTGTCTCTCCTCTCCAGCCCCCCTAGATCACCTTTAGGCCCCTTTTCATAAAAACATAGATAAACATCATGTTTTGCCATCATTTATCAGATAATAGGAGAATAAATTATTTACAAGGTTTCAAGGTTCCTTTTACAAGGTTTCAATTACATGGTGTGTGCCACCATGTCTGGGACAGTGAAAGTATGAAAGTATTCACCCAGGTGATTTAACCATAGTAATTACTGCATGTCTCTTATTCAAAACATCCACTAGAACCTGTTACCTCACAGCAAGGTGAACGCTGGAATCACATTGACCAGCAATGGGGACGTTTTTTTTGTCATGGTCAATCAGGCTTATATCTCAATCAATAGGGGATCAAGAGCAAGAAAACCTGGAAGAAATATCAAGAGGGTCTAGAGCAGTCCAGAGCCCGAGAGAGCTTAGTCTCACTTGCCAGACTCATGGTACAGTACATACAGCGGCTGTGGGAACAGACAGACTGTAATGGTGGATGTCTTTCTCCTGAGCTATGGCTGGGCCTAGGTAGGAATCTCTCATGTGAACACCAGTGTCACAACAACAGCATCCCTTTAGACTGGTCTGGAGCAGAAGACGTGGGGAGAGAGAGACTTGTCAGCAGCTGTTTCAGCCTGTTGGACGGTGTGGAAAACCTCTGTCATAGCCTACCTAATGGTAATTGCCAGGAGCGCTAAGAGCCCAGTGTCTTTTCTGCCTTGTCTGTGAGTAGGGGACACATCATCTCACAATGTATTGGGGGGTTAGGTGAGGAGACCGACAGAGGCATGGTTTCCTGGTAGGGTTCAGTCTGCTATAGTATAAGGGAACTATGTAAATCGGGGTGCTGTTAACTAAGTGAACAAGAAAGACAGAGCGAGGTAGAGAGTAAGAAATTAGAGAGAGAGAGTGAGAGAGAGAGAGAGAGAGAGAGAGAGAGAGAGAGAGCAGGTCTTAAGAGCAAGGACCCAGATTTGAATAGAGAAATAGGAAATTCTGATATTATTGTTTTGCAGGAGACGTGGAGTAGAAGAGATGGATTCACTGGCTGTCCACTAGGACACAGGGAGATGGTGGTCCCATCCACCAAATTGTGATGAGTCACCCAGGGGAGGGATTCAGGGGGAATGGTGATTTGGTTCAAAACACAGCTAACACACTCAATATAACTAATCAAAATAGGATAATTTTTAATTTGACTGAAAATCAAAAAGGAGGCCATCTCCACTGACCAAAATGTCTTCCTGTGTGCTACATATATCCCCCTATCAGAATCCCCTTACTACAAGGAAGAGTGCTTCTCCATTCTACTCTGAACACGTCCCCAATTTTGCAACAATTTCAAAGATTTTGCTGAGTTACAGTTTAAATAAATACATTTAGCCCTAATCTATGGATTTTACATGACTGGGAATACAGATATGCATCTGTTGGTCACAGATACCGTTGAAAAAAGGTAGGGCCGTGGATCAGAAAACCAGTCAGTATCTGGTGTGACCACCATTTGCCTCATGCAGCGCGACACATATACTTCGCATAGAGTTAATCAGGCTGGTGATTGTGGCATTTAAAATGTTGTCCCACTCCTCTTCAATGGCTATGCGAAGTCGCTGGATATTGACAGGAACTGGAACATGGTGTCGTACACTTCGAACCAGAGCATCCCAAACATGCTCAATGGGTGATATGTCTGGTGAGTATGCAGGCCGTGGAAGAACTGGAACATTTTCAGCTTCCAGGAATTGTGTACAGATCCTTGTGACATGGGGACGCACATTATCATGCTGAAACATGGGGTGATGGTGGCGGCTGAAAGACACGACAATGGGCCTCGGGATCTCGTCACTGTATCTCTGTGCATTAAAATTGCCATCGTTAAAATGCAATTGTGTTCTTTGTCCTAGCTTGTGCTTGCCCATACCATAACCCCACCGCAATGATGGGGCACTCTGTTCACAATGTTTACATCAGCAAACCGCTCGCCCACATGATGCCATACACGCTGTCTGCCATCTGCCCAGTACAGTTGAAATTGGGATTTATCCGTGAAGAGCACACTTCTCCAGCGTGCCAGTAGCCATCGAAGGTGAGCATTTGCCTACTGAAGTCGGTTACGATGCCAAACTGCAGTCAGGTTAAGACCCTGGTGAGGATGATGAGCATGCAGATGAGCTGGTAGACATTCCTGCAGTCAGCATGCCAAAAACTTCCTCAAAACTTGAGACATCCGTGTCATTGTGCAGTGTGCCAAAACGGCACATTTTAGCGTGGCCTTTTATTGTTCCCAGCACAAGGTGCACCTGTGTAATGATCATGCTGTTTAATCAGCTTCTTGATATACCACACCTGTTTTATTTCAGCTCATGAAACATGGGACCAACACTTTTCATGTTGAATTGATATTTTTGTTCAGTATAGAAGAGATCAATCATTTCCAGACCCAGAGAAATGTTCTGATCTATGGTGATTTTAATGCTAGTACTGGAGAAGAACCAGATACCATTAGCTCACATGGAGACAAACACATACCTGCAAACATTAGCATTCCGCTGCCTTCATATCCCCCCAGGAAGATCTTTGGTAAAAACAACAACAGAAATGGGAACTATCTACTGCAGCTCTGTCGAATGCTGGATCTGTACATAGTCAATGTAAGGCTACAGGGGCGGTATACAATGTAAGGACTCTTTTGGGAGGTATACACACAGCTCATCTCCTGGCAGTAGTACTGTAGATTATGTTGTCACAGATTTAGATCCAGTGTCTTTCAGAGCATTCATGGTTAGCCCATAAAAACCACTATCAGATTCAGACCATAGCAAAATTACAGCAAATCTAAAAAGGGCAGAAAACCAACCACAAGGGAGAAGAGCCCAGTAAGTTACACAATACCAATCAGTCCTATAGATGGACTAAGAATAGCATAGAAAACTATGAGTAAACTATTGGCAATTACAAAATTCAATCCCTCCTAGGCAACTTTCTGGTCCACATACAGTATATCATCACAATAAGGAAGGTTGTGAAAAAATTCAACAACCTTTTTATAGAAATTGGCATCCTTATGCAATTTAAAAAAGACACTTTAAAACAATGAAAAATGGTTTGATTATGAATGCATATCTATAAGAAAAACATTTTGGAATCTATCCAACCAAAAACATAGAGAACAAGGCAACCAGGATCTATGCCTTCAGTATTGGGCAACCCTAACAGAATCCAAACACACAGAACAAACAGACTACTTCTGGGAAAATTGGAAATCCCCAAACAAACCATACCGAGAATAATTGGTCATCCAAAATGGTGACCTATGGAACACTCACTTTAAAAAGCTATATAGAAATATTCAAATAAATTCGGAACAAAAATAAATATATGAAAAACTGCATTCTTGAATCAGCCATTATTAAAGACAACCAGAACCCTTTGGATTCTCCAATAACAGAAAAATAACTATTGTAAAAAATACAGGCACTGCAACCCAGAAAGGCCTGTGGTACAGACGGAATAGTGAACGAAATGTTAAAATACACAGACCACAAATTTAGTAGTGCTATGCTCAAACTATTTAACAAAGATTTGAGTGTAGGCTATTTCCCTGACATCTGGAACCAATGACTAATAACAAAATAAAATGAAAATGGAGACAAATTTGACACAAACAACTACCGTGGCATTTGTGTGGGAAAATATTAGGGAAAATAGGGAAAATATTGAACAGCAGATTACTGCAATTTCTCAATGAATGTAATGTCCTGACCAAAAGTCAAATTGGATTCCTACCAAATTCTGGAACATCAGGCCACATTTATACACTTCACACCCTAATTGATAATTGTGAATGAAAACATTTTTCTCCTGCTTTGTGGATTTCCAAAAAGCCTTTGATTCAATTCGGCATGAAGGCATTTTTCTGAAATTAATTTAAATTGATGTGGGTGGGAAAAAATATGATGTCATCAAATCAATGTACTCAAATAAGGAATGTGCAGTCAAAATTGGAAATAACATAAACATTTACTTTTCCCAAGGGTGTGGAGTGAAACAGGGAAACAACTTGAGCTCAAGTCTATTTAATACATACAGTGCCTTGCAAAAGTATTCACCCCCTTGGCGTTTTTCCTATTTTGTTTCATTACAACCTGTAATTTAAATTGATTTTTATTTGGATTTCATGTAATGGACCTACACAAAATAGTCCAAATTGGTGAAGTGAAATGAAAAAAATTATTGTTTAAAAAAAATTGAAATCAATTTAAAAAGGGAAAAGGGGTGTGTGCATATGTATTCACCCCCTTTGCTATGAAGCCCCTAAATAAGATCTGGTGCAACCAATTACCTTCAGAAGTCACATAATTAGTTAAATAAAGTCCACCTTTGTGCAATCTAAGTGTCACTTGATCTCAATATATACACCTGTTCTGTAAGGCCTCAGAGTCTGCAACACCACTAAGCAAGGGGCACCACCAAGCAAGTGGCACTATGAAGACCAAGGAGCTCTCCAAACAGGTCAGGGACAAAATTGTGAAGATTACAGATCAGTGTTGGGTAATAAAAAAATATATCAAACTTTGAACATCCCACGGAGCACCATTAAATCCATTATTTAAAAAAATGAAAGATTATGGCACCACAACAAACCTGCCAAGAGAGGTGCCGCCCACCAAAACTCACAGACCAGGCAAGAGTGGAATTAATCAGAGAGGCAACAAAGAGACCAAAGATAACCCTAAAGGAGCTGCAAAGCTCCACAGCGGAAATTGGAGTATCTGTCCATAGGACCACTTTCAGCTGTACACTCCACAGAGCTGGGCTTTACAGGAGAGTGGCCAGAAGAAAATAATCAAACATGTTTGGTGTTCACCAAAAGGCATGTGGGAGACTCCCCAAACATATGGAAGAAGGCACTCTGGTCATGAGACTAAAATTGAAGGAAAACGCTATGTCTGGCGCAAACCCTACACCTCTCATCACCTCGATAACACCATCCCCACAGTAAAGCATGGTGGTGGCAGCATCATGCTGTGGGGATGTTTTTCATCAGCAGGGACTGGGAAACTGGTCAGAATTGAAGGAATGATGGATGGCGCTAAATACAGGGAAATTCTTGAGGGAAACCTGTTTCAGTCTTCCAGAGGTTTGAGACTGGGAAGTAGGTTCACCTTCCAGCAGGACAATGACCCTAAGCATACTGTTAAAGCAACACTCAAATGGTTTAAGGGGAAACATTTAAATGTCTTGGAATGGCCTAGTCAAAGCCCAGACCTCAATCCAATTGAGAATATGTGCTATGACTTAAAGATTGCTGTACACCAGCGGAACCCAACAATCTTGAAGGAGCTGGAGCAGTTTTGCCTTGAAGAATGGGAAAAAAATCCCAGTGGCTAGATGTGCCAAGCTTATAGAGACATACCCCAAGAGACTTGCAGCTGTAAATGCTGCAAAAGGTGGCTCTACAAAGTATTGACTTTGGGTGGGGTGGATAGTTATGCACTCTCAAGTTTTCTGTTTTTTTGTCTTATTTCTTGTTTGTTTCACAATCAAAAATATTTTGCATCTTCAAAGTGGTAGGCATGTTTTTTAAATCAAATGATACAGACCCCCCCCAAAATAAATTTTACTTCCAGGTTGTAAGGCAACAAAATAGGAAAAATGCCAAGGGGGGTGAATACTTTCGCAAATTAATGAATTGGCAAAAACACTAGCACCATCAACATCCCCCGGTCTCACACTTAATGACACAGAAATAAAATGGCTCCTGTATGCAGATGACCTGGTGCTGCTGTCCCCCACAAAAGAGGGGCTACAGCAACAGTTAGATCATCTGCAACAGTTCTGTCAGGCCTGTGCCCTGTCAGTAATCTCAAAAGGACAAAATGTATGATATTCCAGAAAAGATTCCGATGTCAGGGAAAACCGATATATTTTACTGAGCTCCACTGAACAGATACAGTGACTTCGGAAAGTATTCAGAGCCCGTATCTTTTAACACATTTTGTTACGTTACAGCCTTATTCTAAGATTGAATGAAATATTTTTTTCTCTCATCAATCTACACACACTACCCTATAATGACAAATCTAAAACAGGTTTGTAGAAATGTTTGTAAAAAAGTTCAGGCGCATCCTGTTTCCAATCGATCATCCTTGAGATGTTTCTACAACGTGATTGGAGTCCACCTGTGGTCAATTCAATTGATTGGACATGATTTGGAAAGGCACACACTTGTCTATATAAGGTCCCACAGTTGACAGTCATGTCAGAGCAAAAACCAAGCCATGAGGTCAAAGGAATTATACGTAGACCTCCAAGACAGGATTGTGTAGAGGCACAAATCTGGGGAAGGGTACCAGAACATTTCTGCAGCATTGAAGGTCCCCAAGAACACAGTGGCCCTCATCATTCTTAAATGGAAGAAGTTTGGAACCACCAGGACTCTTCCTTCAGCTGGCCAAACTGAGCAATTGGGGGAGAAGGGCCTTGGTCAGGGAGGTGACCAAGAACCCAATGGTCACTCTGACAGAGCTCCAGAGTTCCTTTGTGGAGATGGGAGAACCTTCCAGAAGGACAACCATCTCTGCAGCACTCCACCAATCAGGCCTTTATGGTAGAGTGACCAGACGGAAGACGCTCCTCAGTAAAAGGCACATGACAGCCCGCTTGGAGTTTGCCAAAAGGCACCTAAAGACTATGAGAAAGAAATCCTCTGGTCTGATGAAACCATTGGCCTGAATGCCAAGCGTCAAGTCTGGAGGAAACCTGGCACCATCCCTACGGTGAAGCATGGTGGTGGCAGCATCATGCTGTTGGGAGGTTTTTCAGCGTCAGGGACTGGGAGACTAGTCAGGATTGAGGGAAAGATGAATGGAGCAAAGTACAGAGACATTCTTGATGAAAACCTGCTCCAGAGCACTCAGGACCTCAGACTGGGGCAACGGTTCACCTTCCAACAGGACAATGACCCTAAGCACACAGCCAAGACAATGCAGGACTGGCTTCGGGGCAAGTCTCTGAATGTCCTTCAGTGGCCCAGTCAGAGCCCAAACATGAACCCGATCGAACATTTCTGGAGAGAAAATAGCTGTACAGAGACACTCCCCATCCAACCTGACAGAGCTTGAGAGGATCTGCAGAGAAGAATGAACCCAATACAGCTGTGCCAAGCTTGTAGCATCATACCCAAGAAGACTCAATGCTATAATCACTGTCAAAAGTGCTTCAACAAAGTACTGAGTAAAGGGTATGAATACTTATGTTAATGTCATTTCCACTATTTTTTTTTTAACATATGCTACATTTTCTAAAACCATGTTTGTGCTTTGTCATGATGGGTTATTGTGTGTAGAACTGGAACTGGAACTATTTAATCATTTTTAGAATAAGACTGTAACGTAATAAAATGTAGAAAAAGTCAAGGGGTCTGAATACTTTCCCAAATGCACTGTACACACACTTACATATATTTGGGACAAGAAATCTGCTCCACAGTCAACTTCAACCTGGCCATGAATGAACTGAAAGACAAAGCAAGGAAGCTATGCCATTAAAATATCTATCAAATTAGACATAACAATTAACAATTAAAAAATATTCAAATCAATAATATATATAACCAATTACACTATATGGCAGGGAAGTGTGCAGTCAGCTTACAAAACAAGAATTTGCCAAATGGGACAAACACCCAATTGAAACCCTGTATGCGGAATTCTGTAAAAGCATCCTCAGAGTACAGAAAAAATATGTAAACAACGCATGCAGAGCAGAATTAGGCCAATTCCCTGGTCTGATTAATATCCAATCCCCCGCTCCGACCACTACAAGGCCCTCAAAAACCAAGAGGTGGCCATAGAGAAGAGTCCCCTCAGCCAGCTAGTACTGAGGCTCAATTCACTAACCACTACCAACCCAACAAAGCCTCATGACAGCACTCAGAAAATCTGTCCCAATCAAATAATCACATAGCAAAAATAAAAATATAGCACCTATTGGAAAGACACTACAAAAGAATCTAAGGAAACTCAATGCTAATTGGCGCTAAACAGACATCACATGGTGGTAGACTAGCTGACTACTGTGACTGATAGGAAACGGAGGAAAACATGAACTCTTTTTTTGTACAGACTCAGTGAGCCCAGAGAGGACAGGCTGTGCTCATTCTGCCCCCAGAAAGATATAAAGACAGAACTGCATTTTCTGTCAAATTGTGACAAATATTCTGACATAAGAAATAACTTCTTCCCCCAAATAATAAAACAATATGAAGAATTTGAAAACCTAAATGATGAAGATCAAACTAATACTATACATACTTACTGAAACAACAAAATGCTGTGTTTTGGCAGCCTCCTGCCACAACCTGAGGGACAGACTGTGAAAAGTAGAGTATATTCATATTGGCCTATACTTTATTATTATTTGTTGCAACTTTTGTTCATATGGCTACCACTATCTCTATTATGCTTGCAGTCTAATATGTATGTTCCTGTCTTTCCGCATTATTGTTATACACTGACTATACAAAACATTAAGAACACCTGCTCTTTCCATGACAGACTGACCAGGTTAATCCAGGTGAAAGCTATGATCCCTTGTTAAATACACTTCAATCAGTGTAGATATATGGGAGGAGACAGGTTAAAGAAGGATTTATAATCCTTGAGACAATTGTACTGGGTATACAGTGGGGCAAAAAAGTATTTAGTCAGTCACCAATTGTCCAAGTTCTCCCACTTAAAAAGATGAGAGAGGCCTGTAATGTTCATCATAGGTACACTTCAACTATGACAGACAAAATGAGAAAACAAAATCCAGAAAATAACATTGTAGGATTGTTTAATGAATTTATTTGCAAATTATGGTGGAAAATAAGTATTTGGTCAACTACAAACAAGCAAGATTTCTGGCTCTCACAGACCTGTAACTTCTTCTTTAAGAGGCTCCTCTGTCCTCCACTCGTTACCTGGATTAATGGCACCTATTTTAACTTGTTATCAGTATAAAAGACACCTGTCCACAACCTCAAACAGTCACACTCCAAACTCCACTATGGCCAAGACCAAAGAGCTGTCAAAGGACACCAGAAACAAAATTGTAGACCTGCACCAGGCTGGGAGGACTGAATCTGCAATAGGTAAGCAGCTTGGTTTGAAGAAATCAACTGTGGGAGCAATTATTAGGAAATGGAAGACATATAAGACCACTGATAATCTCCCTTCTCCCAGGCCCTCTTTTCTCTCTCTCTCTCTCTCTCTCTCTCTCTCTCTCTTCTCTCTCTCTCCTCTCTCTCTCTCTCTCTCTCTCTCTCTCTCTCTCTCTCGTCTCTCTCTCTCTCTTCTCTCTCTCTCCCTCTTCTCTCTTTCCTCTGTTCTCTCTTTCCCTCTTCCTCTCCCTCTCTCTCTCAATTCAATTCACTATACTTTATTTGACATAGAAACACTTACATTGTCAAATTAAACATACACTGAGTATACCAACCATTAGGAAACACCTCTAATATTGAGTTGCACCCC
>NC_036847.1:26718668-26737566 GCF_002910315.2 Salvelinus sp. IW2-2015 | reverse complement strand
CAGCATTCTTTGTCCTCAACAGACGAGTGAGTTTTTACCAAAGTATATTTGTTTATCTGACATATGACATCTCCAATCTCTTCTGGATCATCCAATGCTCTCTAGCAAACTTCAGACGGCTGGAATGTCTGGCTTAGCAGGGGACACGTCTGCACTGCAGGTTTGAATCCCTCCGCGTAGTGTGTACTGATGGTGCTTTGTTACTTTGTCCAGCTCTCTGTAGTCATTCACTAAGTCCCCGTGTGTTCTGATTTTGCTCACCGTCTTGTGATCATTTGACCCACGGGGAGTCTTGCTGGAGCCCCACGATCGATACAGAGAGAGAGAAAGTGTTAGGGAGAGATACCGCCCGCTCACCTCAGCCAGTCAGACTGTCTGGCTGCACGAGGATCTCCAGCACTCAGCGTCATATGATTCCCGGGGTCAAAGGTTATCCCTACTGATGAATATCGGGCCAAGGCCAGTCTCTCACTCCGCGCTCACAAAAAAAAGGGAGTTGTTTTCATTCCTGGGGTCTGGAAAGTTTATTTCAGGAATTCATTCTGCCAGCACGAGACTGTAAACCTGTCTCTACCCAGGAGAGTTATGTCCACAAATATTGGATTTTTAGAAATGATTTTATCAGCCTGCCAAGCGATCTAGGCAGTCTTTTTCATATAAATACATACATGTGTAATCATCCTGTTGTGGATTGGAGTGTAGGAGGAGGTGAATGGTAAATGTGTGTGCTTTCTGCCACAAAATGTATTTCAACAAGATTCACAAGGATTAAATTGAAGACTGTATGCAGTGTGAGCATACACTGCACATATCTTTTTCATTTACCTCCAGGACTCATCCCACACCCTATCGCACTAGAGCCCATGTCTTAGCCAGCCTTGCTAAGATATGTAAACCTCCCCAAACAGAATAATCACAAGGGTATTTCAAATAACACTGTCAGCAGGATTTCAACTAAAAGCTTCTGAAGATTACAGCCGTCTCTGAAACAGAGACCTTATGTATGGGATCTGACATGTGTACAAATGAATGGTAGAGCAGCTAGGGCATTTATGGGGCTAGAATATACTCAGGTTATATATATATATATATATATATATATCAAAGCTGTCATTATTATATATATATATATACAATCATGACAGCTTTGATTTTAAGGACTGAAATACTATTGCTGGTTCATTCCACCCTCTGGACTAGAGTGAAAAAGAGTGGTATTCGTTTGGACAAAAGTATCAAAATGTTATGCAACGGAAAACAAGTGTTTTTTTATTGGCCAAGTTTAGATAGTACCTCCCTGTTCCTCCATTTCATGCCGAGTGAACACAACCCTGTTGTTGTACTCTCGGCCCAGCTCTTCCATCCCTTTATACCTTCCTCTCCATCCCTCCTCCCGGCCCGATAGAGGGAGCGCCTGGCTGGGCGGAAGCCCCGTCATCAACTAGCACAGGATTGCCTTTCCTCCCGGCCCAAAACCAAACCGAGGGATGGCGCTCACAAATTTTCACGAGGCAGGGTGTTGCCAGGTATGCGGTTTGCAGTTTATTAACACGATAACAAGGAGAGGAGTGAGTGATGGCGGGTTGTGGGGAGATTTGGGAGGTGAGGGAGATGGCATGAAGGCTGTACAAAGCCGCATCAAGCCCACTCCACATTCCATCACCAACCGGAGAATGAGAACTCTAGTTGGATTGTTGACAGTGAACTTTGTGGAGCGGTGTAGTGGCAACCTCTCAGCTAGCTCAGTTAACTTTCACAAACTTTTGCCCTCTTTCTTGTAACTGCTCAGGGATTCTGTAAGTCATTTTTACCAAAAAGATCATAGAAAATTGGCCCAAAATAGATACTATTTGACATAATATGGGATGCCAGACAGAAAGTCCCTCTCCTTTTTCCCAGCGCCCCCAACCCTTACTACCAGCCCCCTAATACCAGGCCCATACCCCAGGCTCAGTCCCAGTCTCTGTACTCAGCCCCTCTTCCTATTCCCAGCCCCCCAATCGCTCTTATCAGTCAGGGGAGACATAATGATGGGGAGATTTAGCCATATTAGTGCCATTAGTTCTATTCCCTGTCTAGTCATAATCAGGCCAGTGAAGATGCTTGACATGTTTTTCATAACGACACAGCTTAGTGGCGCTGTCAAATGAGGTAACCGGCTGGTGCCTGTAGACTCACGGTTGAGTGAAATCCATTCAAAATAACAACTCCATTGTCAGGGCCGTCTCTAACCTTTTGGGGGCCAGTCATGTCCTGACCATAGAGAGCCTTTATTTGCTATGGTGGAGTAGGTCAGGGTGTGACTGGGGGTTAGTCTAGTTTATTATTTCTATGTGGGGTTCTAGTTTAGTTTTTCTATGTTGGTGATTTTTTATGATTCCCAATTAGAGGCAGCTGGTAATTGTTGTCTCTAATCTCATATTTAGGTAGCCTTTTTTCCACCTGTGGTTTGTGGGATATTGTTTATGTGTAGTTGTGTCAGCACTCCATTGTCGTCACGTTTCATTATTCTTTATTGTTTTGTTATGTGGTTCACTTACTTTAAATAAATAAAGATGTGGAACCCAGATCATGCTGCACCTTGGTCCGATATTTATTCCAGCGAACGTGACAGAATATCCCACTTTAACAGGACCAAGCAGCGTGCCCAGGAGGAGATGGCATCCTGGTCTTTGGAGGAGATCGAGGAGAGAATATCCTGGACTTGGGAGGAAGTCTTGGCAAGACACGAAAGCCTGCCGTGGAAACAGACGACAGGAGAGAAGGGAGGACAGCGACGACGCCGGGGTTCGCGGCCACAAGGAAAGCCCAAAAGACAGCCCAATTTTTTGGGGGGTGGCACATGGGGTGGTCGGCGGAACCTGGGAGTGAGCCAGAGCCTGTGTGGGAGTCGATAGAAGAAGGTAATGAGAGATACCGGAGAGAGGTTGTGGAAAGGAGTATGCTACAGCGCAGGCGCGTTGAAAAGCGCCTTCTCAGCCCGGCACCATCTGTGACAGCTCTACGTACCAAGTCTCCAGTACGCCTTCACAGCTCAGTACGTCCTGTGCCAACTCCTTGTATTTACCGTGCGAAGTGTGTTAAAGTTCTGGTACAATTGATGCCTGCTATACGCACCAGGTCTCCAGTGCGCCTTCACAGCCCAGTACATCCTGTGCCTGCTCGCCCTGAGGTGCGTTTCACCAGTCCGGTACCACCAGTGCCGGCCCCACGCACCAGGCTTCCTGCGACGATCCCCAGTCCAGAGCTTCCGGCGACAGTTCCCAGTCCAGAGCTTCCGGCGACGGTTCCCAGTCCAGAGCTTCCGGCGACGGTTCCCAGTCCAGAGCTTCCGGCGACGGTTCCCAGTCCAGAGCTTCCGGCGACAGTTCCCAGTCCAGAGCTTCCGGCGACGGTTCCCAGTCCAGAGCTTCCGGCGACGGTTCCCAGTCCAGAGCTTCCGGCGACGGTTCCCAGTCCAGAGCTTCCGGCGACGGTTCCCAGTCCAGAGCTTCCGGCGACAGTTCCCAGTCCAGAGCTTCCGGCGACAGTTCCCAGTCCAGAGCTTTCGGCGACGTTTCACAGTCCGGAACCTCCAACGACGGTCCACAGTCTGGAACCTCCAACAGAGGTCCACAGTCCGGAACCTCCAACGACGGTCCACGGTCCGGAAACTCCGGCCACGGTCCGGAACCTCCGGCGACGGTCAACAGTCCGGAACCTTCGGTGAAGGTCAACGGTCCGGAGCTTCCAAACACGCCGTCCAGTCCAGCTCCATGGCAGGAGCCCTCCTCTGCGCCGATGCCCAGTCCAGACACGGCGTCCAGTCCCGCTCCATGGCAAGAGCCTTCCTCTGCACCGAGGTCCAGTCCAGGCACAGTGTTCAGCATGGGTCCATGGCTGGATCCGCGGGATGAGCGGGTTCTTGGGCCCGCACCAGAGCCGCCACCAAAGATGGTGGATTCACGAGCTGAGCGGGTTCATCGACCCGCACCAGAGCCGCCACCGACACTAGACACCCCCCTAACCCTCCCTTTGGTTTCAGGTTTTGCGGCCGGAGTCCGCACCTTGGGGGGGGGGGGGGGACGTACTATCACGTCCTGACCATAGAGAGCCTTTATTTTCTATGGTGGAGTAGGTCAGGGCGTGACTGGGGGTTAGTCTAGTTTATTATTTCTATGTGGGGTTCTAGTTTAGTTTTTCTATGTTGGTGATTTTGTATGATTCCCAATTAGAGGCAGCTGGTAATCGTTGTCTCTAATTGGGGATCATAGTTAGGTAGCCTTTTTTCCACCTGTTGTTTCTGGGATATTGTTTATGTGTAGTTGTATGTCAGCACTCCATTGTCGTCACGTTTCATTATTCTTTATTGTTTTGTTATGTGGTTCACTTACTTTAACTAAATAAAGATGTGGAACCCAGATCACGCTGCACGTTGGTCCGAGTATGCTTCAAACGATCATGACAGGGCCCTAAGCGAGATTTGGTTGTGATCGTGAATTTAATCTGGAGTGCCAGAGTGTGCTCTGGGCATTCGTAAAATCAGAGTTTGTAAATTCAGAGCGTTCAGAGCGCACACTGGACGCTCTGGCCGAGGAGTAGGGTTGATCCGAGCGTTCTGAGCTAACAGCAGTCAAGCACCCAAGCTAACTGGCTAACATTGGCTAGCTTGCTAGCTGCTTCCAGACACAAAATAGAGAACAGCTAACTCTGACCATTGTACCCACACTAGCAAAGCTGGCTAGGCTGTTTCTATGTCATCCAGAGCGTTGGTGACTACAACTGTGCTGCTGGCAACAATTTAATTACGTTTTTTTTTGCCAACGTGTACTGACACCGGCCATATTCAACCGGTTTAGAGCGTTTGTAAATGTGTCAGTTATTCTGCGCTCTGGCACACTAAGATGAGAGTGCTCTGAAATCGGAGTAGACAGTCAGAGCAAATTTACCAGCTGCATCTATCGACAGTTGTCACAGTGAGATCATGAACATTCTATTTAAATGGTTACTTGCATAGTGGAGTCTTTTGGTTAGACATGTAGCTAGCTAGGTAAACAATGAACCATAATCCCAACTCATAACATTACTACCCTGCATGAATCTGCAAGTAGCTAACCAACCAGGTTCAATGTTAGCTAGCTAACATTAGGCTATAACTAGCAATGCAAATGGATCTGAGATACAAATAACATTACTACTCAGATCATACACATAACATTAGCAAGGGAGCCAGTGAGCTAGCTAGCTAACAGTACACTTTAACTTGAAATGAAAATGACTTTCTGACAAAATTACAAACTGTAATATCTGAAAATGTAGCTAGCTAGACTCTCTTACCCATATACATGAATGGCTGCTTCTCCCTCTCTGTCACGGATGCCATGGTTGCCTTAGTTTAAAGATGTACTCCAGAGACAGGTGTTTTATGCAACAGCCTTCTGTGTGTTCTCTTTTCGACTCTGTCTGCATATTCACCAGAATTTTATCCATCTCCTTAGCTATCATACTCTAATTCCACTGATTTCAAAACTCGACCCTCGAGAAAGTGGAGAGCAACACTTATGCAGTTCCACTACGTGATAGCTATCAAAAAAGCCGTGTTAGAAAGGATTACCTACACATACTGACCAGCTCATGTTTCGACAGAAGTGTGCAACATGACAGACCAATCCGAACTCATCTCTCGGCATGTCCAGCCCAATCATTATCTCAGCCAATCATGGCTAGCAGGAAGGTTGCTGGATTTTTCTGTGGCTAAACCAACTAGGCTCGTAATTTAACAATTT
Organism: Salvelinus sp. IW2-2015; assembly: GCF_002910315.2. Taxonomy (NCBI): domain Eukaryota; kingdom Metazoa; phylum Chordata; class Actinopteri; order Salmoniformes; family Salmonidae; genus Salvelinus; species Salvelinus sp. IW2-2015. Next base: position 26,731,801 of record NC_036847.1, on the reverse strand, counting down.
TATCCGCATTTACAGATGGCACACAAGTTTGCTATTAAGGCACATGAAAGCTCAAAGTTCAGAAGGCATTTCTGACAAAAAATACATTTTGATTTAAAAAAAGTTTACGTTCAAATGGCTCTCCTGTGAATTAGTGACGCGCAACATACGCCTACTTTCCTGAAGCAAGTCACATTATGGTGGAAAAATAAGTACGTTTTAAAGTTAATTTCATGCAATTCTACACATTTTGCCATTGGGCGTAGAGAAGATGTTTCAGTTTAAAAGCAAGTTTTCTGCAGTTCTTGCCATAGGGCAGATAGACATTTTATACATTTTATAACAAATTTCATGCAATTCTACTCATTTTGCCATGGGGAGAGAGACATTTTTGTGCTTTTAAAGCACATTTTCTGCAGTTCTTTACATTTTTCCATGGGGCGGGGAGGGACATTTTCTGCAGTTCTACACATTTTGCCATGTTAATGATATGTGAGTGAGAGTGACTAACAAAATCTAACGGTGCCCCCCTGGAAGTCAGGGCCCCTGGGCACATGCTCTGCGTGCCCAATTAGTATTTGGCCATGATTACTACAAGTTTGGATAACTGGCTATACCAGGGGTCTTCAACCTTTTCTTGCCCAGGGACCAGGGATGTACTGCTGCCGTAGCGCAGGGGAGCGGTGCTCCCTCACATTTTACAAGAGAATACACAGAGCTGGTAAAAATATTTCTGTAAAATGTATTCTGATGAATTCTAAATAAATTATATTTAATTACCACAAAAATTCTATGAAAATTATAGAATGACAAACTAAATAAATATGTAGACTATACCAGCCTATAGGTAGGTAAATGGTGGTTTCTCTCTCTCTGACGGTGGCACGAATGATGAATAACTGTAGGCATGTGTGCAGAGGCAGAGGCTTGCCCACTTTGAGCATGCAAAATCCGACCTAACAAGAACAGACAGAAAACTCTACCAGGGGTCGCTAAAACGACTATCCTCAAAACAGTTTGTTAGGGGCTCGTGTACGTGTACGACGCACTTGAACTCGCACTACTGTCTGAGTACTTAGCTTACAGAAACGTACCACCGCATATGCACACAAACTGATCTACCTCATCAGTTTGTCTGCATGTGTCTTGGAGGCTCCCATTAACACGATACCAATCTCACCAATGGCTCCAGTCAGTATGGGCCACTAGCTCTCCCATGGGCTCCTCAAGCCAACCTTTCCAACTCCAGTCTAGGGGGATCCAAACATCCCCCTCCACTCCCCAAGGAGGTGGGCATCAGGACAAACAATCAATATCACTGACAGATCCACGTCAGACAGATGAGATAGAGGATAATTATGGGAATGTTCTGAAAGACACTCTCTGTGTCGTTATGACCCAGGACAGGAGGAGCCTTGTCTCAACCTGGGGTAAGAGAGCTGGGGACAAATTACCTTGTTTTGCTTCATTAATATCATTGACTTCTTGTCCTTACACAACTTGGGTAGTAAGATAGTGGATAGTAGTGGCATAGTTAAACCCAGAACCATGGTGTAGAGAAGCTAGGTGAAGGGATGGATGGCTTGGTTTGTTGTACTGTTTTAATTCTTATAATACACATGGGAATGATCTAGAGATTGCTTTGTGTCCTTCCTCTGTTTAGTACATAGTAGTGACAATCACAGACTACAAATAGGTATGAGGAGACCGGAGAGAAGTGGATGTGGGAAGGAAAGAGGCATGGTTGGAGCATAACAAGCCGGCCGTGTGTGAATGTACAAAGCTATAAATGCACTTGACAGCTGTGTAAATTGAGAATAAAATTATAGAAAGTTACCCTAATATTACTTTCTGCTCATAAATAAATAAAAATCGTCCACAGAATGGCAGAAGTAAGACAGATTATCTAAATTAAGATATGACAGATAGGACAGTTTGAATTAATCATGGCAGGGAAGGGAAATTTTGTTGTAGAATTTGGAGCTACATTGCAGGTATGTGTGACCACGTGCAATTACCAGTACTTTCCCCTACTAAAGCCACAGAAAACTTTGCAGAAGCAAAATAAAATAATGAATGATAATGAACTTGCAGTTAGTACATAGGTGTAACCTATAGTTTTGTAAGCCAGACCCTATAGTTTCGTAAACCAGTTCCAGGGACTCTCCCAACAAATCACAAGGCAGACATTCCACAACGTCACAATTCAAAACCTTTGCAGTGGTTTTAGTTAAGGTAGTTGATGCAAACTAGCAAACTAGCCCTTTGTATTTTATTCAAGCAAATAAGGTGGTGACGTAGGTAGTGATGTAGCTCCTCTATGCCAAATAGTCCATCATTGAAACCCGACCCTAGTCACTGTGTTGCCTGGGGTCAGGTTTTCGAGACTATGTAACTTAAACAAGGTATCTACAGTGCATTCGGAAAGTATTCAGACCCCTTGACTTTTTCCTCATTTTGTTACGTTACAGCCTTATTCTAAAATCGATTTTCTTTTAAAAATCCTCATCAATCTACACACAATACCCCATATTGACAAAGAAAAAAACAGTTTAGACATTTTTGCAAATGTATTCAAAATAAAAAACTGACTCAGTACTTTGTTGAAGCACCTTTGGCAGCGATTACAGCCTTGAGTCATCTTGGGTATGACGCTACATGCTTGGCACAAGCTGTATTTGGGGAGTTTCTCCCATTCTTCTCTGCAGATCCTCTCAAGCTCTCAGGTTGGATGGGGAGCGTTGCTGCACAGCTATTTTCAGGTCTCTCCAGAGATGTTCGGTTCAAGTCCGGGCTCTGGCTGGGCCACTCAAGAACATTCAGGTACTTGTCCCGAAGCCTCTCCTGCGTTGTCTTGCCTGCGTGCTTAGGTTCGTTGTCCTGTTGGAAGGGGAAGCTTCACCCCAGTCTGAGGTTCTGAGCGCTCTGAAGCAGGTTTTCATCAAGGATCTCTTTGTACTTTGCTCCGTTCATCTTTCCTTCAATCCTGACTAGTCTGCCAGTCCCTGACGCTGAAAAATAGCAAACTCTAAGAAGAGTCTTGGAGGTTCTAAACTTATTCCTTTAAAGAATGATGGATGCCACTGTGTTCTTGGGGACCTTCAATGCTGCAGAAATGTTTCGGTTCCCTTCCCCAGATCTGTGCCTTGACACAATCCTGGTTCGGGGCTCTAAAGACAATTCCTTCGACCTCATGGCATTGTTTTTGCTCTGACATGAACTGTCAACCTTTCCAAATCATGTCCAATCAATTGAATTTATCACAGGTGAACTCCAATGAAGTTGTAGAAACAAGCTCAGTTTTGAGTCTCACAGCAAAGGGTTTGAATACTTATGTAAATAAGGTATTTCTGTTTTGTATTTTAAATACATTTCTAAAAACCTGTTTTTGCTTTGTCATTATGGGGTATTGTGTGTAGATTTTATTTTATTTTTTATTTTTTTTAAATAATTTTATCCCCTTTTCTCCCCAATTTTCGTGGTATCCAATCGCTAGTAATTACTATCTTGTCTCATCGCTACAGCTCCCGTACGGGCTCGGGAGAGACGAAGGTCGAAAGCCATGCGTCCTCCGAAGCACAACCCAACCAAGCCGCACTGATCTTAACACAGCGCGCCTCCAACCCGGAAGCCAGCCGCACCAATGTGTCGGAGGAAACACCGTGCACCTGGCCCCCTTGGTTAGCGCGCACTGCGCCCGGCCCGCCACAGGAGTCGCTGGAGCGCGATGAGACAAGGATATCCCTACCGGCCAAACCCTCCCTAACCCGGACGACGCTAGGCCAATTGTGCGTCGCCCCACGGACCTCCCGGTCGCGGCCGGCTGCGACAGAGCCTGGGCGCGAACCCAGAGACTCTGGTGGCGCAGCTAGCACTGCGATGCAGTGCCCTAGACCACTGCGCCACCCGGGAGGCCCTTATTGTGTGTAGATTGATGAGGAACATTTTTTATTTAATCCATTTTAGAATAAGGTTGTAACGTAACAAAATGTGGAAAAGGGGAAGGGGTCTGAATACTTTCAGAATGCACTGTATATCTGTAGGAGCTATGGTTATGGTAAATAAATGACATCACGTACACAAATCTCTACTTTTCTGTCTGACTCTGCATATTGACTGATGCGGACAGACAGAGGGGTTAGGTGCTGTTAGCGGAAAAACATCTCTCACTCCTCCTGGCAAAGTCTGGATGCTTCCCTGGAACCTCCAGGTCTGAAGAACAACCGCTGCTTCTGAACTTATGCATGCAGAGCACATTTTATAGGAAAATCTAGCGTTGCTCATTGTCTGTGTACTTTGCTCATTCCAAATCTTCACTGAACTGCACGTTGTAATGTAAGCTATGAGTAGGAGACGGAGTCAGGATAATTTACCTGTCTCCCCGAAATAAAAAAAGAAAGAAAGAAGTGACTGGGAGGAAGAGAAAGAGAGACAGAGACTTCCAAACAGAAAGAAAGTAGAAAATCTTCAGAAATGCCACGTGACACCTCTGTTTCATTTTCTTTGCACCTTCTCTCTTTTCTTACAGAGAGACAAAAGAAAGGACAGAGCGACTAAACTGGTATCATAGCAACAGTTGTGTTTAGAGTATCCTGCCTAGGCATCAGTGGGTCTTGGACTGAGTAACTGTTTGAGTAACTTAGGTTACTGTGAAAAAATTTAAAGCATGCGCAAAACATAATATACAGGAGCTTGGCGTGTGTCTCCAAGGGAGAGACGGTCTCTCTGGCTGTGTCCCACATGGCACCCTATTCCCTTTATAGTGCACTACTTTTGACTCGGGCCCATGGTCAAAAGTAGTGCACTATGTAGGGAATAGAGTTCCATTTGGGATGCAGATTCTCTGTCTGCTCTGCTCTCCACAGGTAGCCTTGTTTGGAAGTGATGATAAACAGGAGAGAGACAGAGAGCATGGGACCACGTCTCATCCAAATAATGCCCCCTCTGCATTGTTCTGCTGCAATCTAGTTTCTGGATCATTCCCATTTGTCTTGTATTATTGGGACAAATAGTGTAAACCACTTTGCTTGTTACAATAAAGCGAGTACAGAGACCCTGTCTAAAAACGCTAGCTACTTCACCAGATAAGAAGTGAATAAGTAAGCAAAATTATGGGCACTATAATTGTTCTCTGTGGCAAGAAGTCGAATAAAACCCTCACAACTCTGCAATTCAATGTAAATTAACCATTTTGTGTTTAGGACTCAACCATTAGGGTTTAGTTTCTATCAAACATGTCTTGATATATATCTTGCAGAGACAATAATGAACAACATTGATAATGTTGCATTGGCACTTGTCATACTTGTAGGTTACCATTGTCACGAGCTGCCATAGTCTCCTGGTGTGGACGAGCTGCTATTAGTCTTCTGGCGTGGACGAGTTGCTATAGTCTTCTGGCGTGGTCGAGCTGCCATAGTCTTCTGGCGTGGACGAGCTGCCATAGTCTCCTGCGTGGACGAGTTGCTATAGTCTTCTGGCGTGGTCGAGCTGCCATAGTCTCCTGGCGTGGACGAGCTGTGATAGTCTTCTGGCCGGTGACGAGTTGCTATAGTCTTCTGGCTGGACGAGTGCTATAGTCTTCTGGCGTGGACGAGCTGCCATAGTCTCCTGGCGTGGACGAGCTGCCATAGTCTCCCTGGCGTGGACAAGCTGCCATAGTCTCCTGGCGTGGACGAGCTGCTATAGTCTCCTGGCGTGGACGAGCTGCCATAGTCCCTGGCGTGGACGAGTTGCCATAGTCTTCTGGCGTGGACGAGTTGCCATAGTCTCCTGGCGTGGACGAGCTGCCATAGTCTCCTGGCGTGGACGAGTTGCTATAGTTTTCTGGCGTGGACGAGTTGCCATAGTCTCCTGGCGTGGACGAGTTGCTATATCTTCTGGCGTGACAGTTGTATAGTCTCCTGGCTGGACGAGTTGCTATAGCTCCTGGCGTGGACGAGTTGCTTTAGTCTCCTGGCATGGACGAGTGGCCATAGTCTCCTGGCGTGGACGAGCTGCCATAGTCTCCTGGCGTGGACGAGTTGCTATAGTCTTCTGGCGTGGACGAGCTGCCATAGTCTCCTGGGTGGACGAATATGCTATAGTCTTCTGGCGTGGACGAGTTGTGATAGTTTTCTGGCGTTGACGAGTTGCTATAGTCTCCTTGCGTGGACGAGTTGTGATAGTTTTCTGGCGTGGACGAGCTGTGATATTTTCTGGCGTGGACGAGTTGCTATAGTCTTCTGGCGTGGACGAGCTGTGATAGTCTCCTGGCGTGGACGAGTTGCTATAGTCTTCTGGCGTGGACGAGCTGCCATAGTCTCTGGCGTGGACGAGTTGCTATAGTCTTCTGGCTGGACGAGCTGTGATAGTCTCCTGGCTGGACGAGTTGCTATAGTCTTCTGGCTGGACGAGCTGTGATAGTCTTCTGGCTGGACGAGTTGCTATTATCTTCTGGCGTGGACGAGCTGCCATAGTCTTCTGGCGTGGACCAGTTGCCATAGTCTCCTGGCGTGGACGAGTTGCTATAGTCGAATAAAACCCTCACAACTCTGCAATTCAATGTAAATTAACCATTTTGTGTTTAGGACTCAACCATTAGGGTTTAGTTTCTATCAAACATGTCTTGATATATATCTTGCAGAGACAATAATGAACAACATTGATAATGTTGCATTGGCACTTGCATACTTGTAGGTTACCATGTCACGAGCTGCCATAGTCTCCTGGTGTGGACGAGCTGCTTTAGTCTTCTGGCGTGGACGAGCTGCCATAGTCTCCTGGCGTGGACGAGTTGCTATAGTCTCTGGCGTGGTCGAGCTGCCATAGTCTTCTGGCGTGGACGAGCTGCCATAGTCTCCTGGCGTGGACGAGTGGCCAAGCCTCCTGGCGTGGACGAGTTGCTATAGTCTTCTGGCGTGGACGAGTTCCTATAGTCTTCTGGAGTGGACGAGCTGCCATAGTCTCCTGGCGTGGACGAGTTGCTATAGTCTCCTGGTGTGGATGACTGTAAAACCTAATCAAAGTTTATTGGTCGTGTACACAGATTTTCAGATGTTAGCCCAGGTGCAGCTCCAAAAGTGTAGTAATAATAATACCTTGAACAATACAAAACAATAAGCATGAATACAAAAGTAAAATGAAAGAAATTAAGAAATATCAGAACGAGCAATGTGCACCATGGAGTAACTCTGCTGAAGCCATCACACCATCACCCCACAGACCCAGTTCGTTTCTAAACAGGGAGGAATCGTGCTATCTAATTAAAGCCTCATGATAGCTATGATAGTTATACAGTCCAACTATGCTCATTTACACAACCTTGGTACAGACAGAACAACAAAAAGACAGAAACCTCACACGTTCACAATGAGCCCCTTCATAAACCCAACCTCACTTCTCTGGATAGGATAGGAGCAGGAAAAGGAGAAAAAACGGTTGCTCTTAGCATTTGGGCAGATGCAACTGCGATCACTCAGCTCGTCTGATGCTGATAATGGGGCGATGGGAAATTCCTGTCAGGGAGTCTCAGTTCGAAGACGTGGTGTAGCGCGGCAGAGCTGTTTCACAACCGCTTTGGCAGGCTGCATAGTGTGTGTGTGTGTGTGTGTGTTGTGTGTGTGTGTGTGTGTGTGTGTTGTGTGTGTGTGTGTTGTGTGTGTGTGTGTGTGTGTGTGTGTGTGTGTGTGTGTGTGTGTGTGTGTGTGTGTGTGTGTGGTGTGTGTGTGTGTGTGTGTTTGTTGTTAGACGCTAGGGCAGAGAAGAGTCACGGCATGCTCACATAACTGTCATTAAACACATTTAGAAAAACATAAGACAATCAAAACACTCAAGTATGTGTCTGGCATGGCATTCAATTATGAGCAATACGATAGAAGGAGAAAATGTGGTGTGGAAATACAGTGCCTTTCTCTCGCCCCATTCTTTGTAACTCTACGGTATGGTACAATGGTGGTATGACGAATCTGATTTGACTGGTGGCTAGTGACCCTTTGCACCCCATCAATTCCTTCTGAAGCATATATAGTACCTTTAGCAAAACTTGCGTTATCATCAAATCAAGGCCTACCCCTGCCCTCCCTTCAGCAAATCAGATCACGACTCCATTTTGCTCCTCCCTTCCTATAGGCAGAAACTCAAACGAAAATACCCGTGCTAAGGAATATTCAACGCAGGTCGACCAATCAGAATCCATGCTTCAAGATTGTATTGATCACGCAGACTGGGATATGTTTTGCGTGGCCTCTGAGAATAATATTGACATATACTCGGACACGGTGGCTGAGTTCATCAGGAAGTGTATAGGGGATGTTGTTCCCACTGTGACTATTAAAACATACCCAAACCAGAAACTGTTGATAGATGGCAGCATTCACGCAAAACTGAAAGAGCGAACCAACACATTTAACCATGGCAAGGTGACTGGGAATATGTTGAATGCAAACAGTGTCGTCATTCTCTCCGTAAGGCAATCAAACAGCAAAACGTCAGTACAGAGTTTCTATTCAATGGCTCAGACACGAGACGTGTGTGGAACGGTTCACAGACAATCACGGACTACAAAGTGAAAACCAGCCACATCGCGGACACCGACATCTTGCTCCTGGACAAGCTTAACACTTTCTTCGCCTGCTTGAGGATAACACGTGCCACCGACACGGCCCGCTCCCAAGGACTGTGGGCTCTCCTTCTCCTTGGCCGATGTGAGTAAGTCATTTAAGCGTGTTAACCCTCGCAAGGCTGCCAGCCCAGACGGCATCCCTAGCCGTGTCCTCAGAGCATGCGCAGACCATCTGGCTGGAGTGTTTACGGACATATTCAATCTCTCCCTATCCGAATCTGCTGTCCCCACTTGCTTCAAGATGTCCACCACTGTTCCTGTACCCAAGAAAGCAAAGGTAACTGAACTAAATGACTTTCGCCCCATAGCACTCACTTCTGTCATCATGAAGTGCTTTCAGAGGCTAGTTAAGGATCATATCACCTCTACTTTACCTGACACCCTAGACCCACTTCAATTTGCTTACCGCCCCAAATGATCCACAGACGATGCAATCGCCATTGCACTGCACACTGCCCTATCCCATCTGGACAAGGGGAATACCTATGTAAGAATGCTGTTCATTGACTATAGCTCAGCATTCAACACCATGGTACCCTCCAAACTCTTCATTAAGCTCGGGCCCTGGGTCTGAACCCCGCCCTTTGCAACTGGGTCCTGGACTTCCTGACGGACCGCCCCCAGGTGGTGAAGGTAAGAAACAACACCTCCACTTCGCTGATCCTCAACCCTGTGTGTGCTCAGCCCCCTCCTGTACTCCCTGTTCACCCTCGACTGTGTGCCATGCACGCCTCCAACTCAATCATCAAGTTTGCAGATGACACAACAGTAGTAGGCCTGATTACCAACAATGACGAGACAGCCTACAGGGAGGAGGTGAGGGCCCTGCCAGAGTGGTGAAAGGAAAATAACCTTTCACTCAACGTCAACCAAAACGAAGCAGCTGATCGTGGACTTCAAGAAATAGCAAAGGGAGCTCCCCTCCTCGGTGTACATGGCTGTATCACTGCCTGGTACGGCAACTGCACCACCAACAACCGCAGGGCTCTCCAGACGGTGGTGTGGTCTCCCAACGCATTACCGGGGGACATTGCGTGCACTCCAGACATTCACAGCACCTGAGTCACAGAAGGCCAAAGAGATCATCAAGGACATCAATGACCATGGCCTGTTCAACTTACTATCATCCAGAAGGTGAGGTCATACAGGTGCCTCAAACTGGGACCAAGAGACTGAAAAACAGCTTCTCTCAAGGCCATCAGACTGTTAAATAGCCATCACTAGCTGACCACCACCCGATTACTCAACACTGCACCTAGAGGCTGTTTGACCTATATACATAGACATGGAATCACTGGCCACTTTAATAATTTAACTAGTCACTTTAATAATGTTTACATAGTGCTTTACTCATGTTCATATGAATACACTATTTCTTCTACTGTATTTTAGTCAATGCCACTCCAACATTGCTCATCCTATATATATATTTCTTAATTCCATTCTTTTACTTTAGATTAGTGTGTATTGTTGTGAATTGTTAGATAATACCACTGTTGGAGCTAGGAACACAAGCATTTCACTACACCCACAATAACATCAGCTAAATATGTGTATGTGACCAACACATTTTGATTTGATTTGAAATCCTTTGTTTTCTTTTCATTTGAAAAACATTCTCTCGTATTAGGTTGACTTTGCCTAGTGCAGGACCAGGACCAATGTTCCAAGAACACCACAACAGAAAACTGCGTTGGGCTGTCAAATCGGTGAGCGAATGCTCTTTTTGTCATTATTGACAAAAATGATGTCGGACAAACGATGATGGAAACTGTTTTTCGAATAAAAATGATTGCCGAATAGTTTTGAAGGTACACAGGGACACGATGTCATCGCATAACTATAATGTTCCACTCCACTTTAATTCTAAATGCAAAAACTATTTTTTTTTAAACATTACAAATTTTGTTTCTTTGCAGAATGCCTGAATTGCTTTGCCTTGCTTTTCTGGTTGGCTGACAAGTTTCACCATCCAATTATTCAGGTCCACAGGAGTGGAAGTTTCCCCATTGCAAGGACCGTTGGCGATTCGTTGGCACATGATAATTATTAGACTATGGCAAATATAGTCAATTCTTGCATTCTATCAGTGCTGGCTTTCGCGGGCTACCTGAGACATGAAACAGATAGGTAGGAGGGACAGGCTGTCGCCAATTTATTAAGCGGAATTTGCCTAAATGGGTAATGGAAGCACTTCAACCACTACACATTTATTCGATGCTATAGGTTTTTGGTGATTTATTGTTATTTTTTAGGTGTGATGTCATTACGTACAGCTAGTTAAATGGAAAACTCACCCTAGAAGGCTATTGTCGCAATATTTTCTAACTATTTAAAATGTTATATCCAAATGTGCGACAAAAGATCACTGGACAAGTTAATGGAAACATAAACATGTTTCCATCCGAAAAAAAATCACGACAGCTGTGATGGAAATTTTATAAAAGCTGACAGTAATTTGTTCGTTTAACATGGTGGGATCTTTTTTGTGTCGGTAAATATATTATGAAGAAATGGTTGTGGAAGCTCCTTTATGCGCATATATTGATATAAAAACATCATATGGAAGTAAACTTGGAATAACGAGATAATATGGTGTGTGGTCTCCCACTACGACTCGGAAAACCATGCAGTGACTAGGCTACAGATGAAACAAATGACTTCACAAGGTGGTGAGTCTTATCTGGTGATATGATGATCGATGCTTGACTGACATTTGACAAATAAAACAATTCTCGCTTTTATCCATAGTTAATCCATCATGTACAGTAGATTAGCCTACAATGGTTCGAGACCAGAGTAGGCACATTTGTTATTTAACACAACAGTTTTTGTTTGGAAACACATTGAATTAAGATTTTTAATCATTCATGAAAACGTAAGCGAAAAAGTACATTTGTGTTGCACTATGTCATAATGCACTGCTTTTTAAATCAGTTTGGTGGAAACACCACTGGAGGGGAAAATGTGCTTTATGCTGATTTTAGAATATCGCATGAACATCTTCTCCCAATTGGATGGAAACCTAGCTAGAGCTAGTGTCACAGAACCACACCCGTCCTGTCATGAATCCCGCCCGAAGATGGTGCCTCTTCCTGTTCGGGCGGCGCTCGGCGGTCGTCGTCACCGGCCTACTAGCTGCCATCGATTCCCTTCTTTTGTTTTCTGTTAGTTTGGGCTGATTGGGTGCACCTGTTTTGAGTTTAGTTTTGTGGGATGGCTATTTAAGGCAGTAGGCCCGCCGGCTTTTGTGCGGGCTTGTTTTCTTTATTTGGTGTTGGTATTTAGTGGGAGCTATTTTCCGGACAGTTTAGTCCTGTGTTTGACTGGGATTTTCATGCGCCTGTTGTGTTGGGCATGATCGTTGTTACTGTCGACAGGAAAAAAAAATCCACGTCCTGAACTAACCTGCTCTCTGCGCTTGACTCCTCCACCCAGTACTCCTAGAAGCTCTGACACGTCCTTAAATTGTTGGAGTTTCAGAACGAGAAAGAGTAGGCTATATAGAAATAATGACACTCAAATTGAAATATTAAACAAAATAATAAGCATTATATCAGACTAATTGAGATGTAGATTACAACACACATTCCAACTGTTCGAACTGGCAACAAGGCCAGTAACGGTGCGTGCGTAAAATCACTGGGGAAGCCAAGCCCCCAAAAAAGCCATATTACAACGTATGTGTTGTGATAATTGCTTTGTTTGCCTATTAACCTGTTAGTTCATATGCCTTGACACCATGATATATAGGCCTAAGGCCGAGACAATAAGAAGAGGCACAGTGGCAGAAAAAATTCAACCACACATTTGTTCATTACATAACCGGAAAGCAGGATCTGTCTGGTGAACAAAGAGTTACATGACCTACAGCATGGTCAAGCAAGGTAATGTTTCCGAAATTTCGGACTACTAAACAACTATTGATTTAAAATCAGGAAAGTTACTGCAAGTCGCAAAGAAAACAGGAGCTGCTTCCACTATTTCAACTTCAACATAATTTAATTACCTGTGCTTAGTCTAATACAGTGACAAACTAAAATATACTGATTTCTGTGTGTGTGTGTGTGTGTGTGTGTGTGTGTGTGTGGGTGTGTGTGTGTGTGTGTGTGTGTGTGGTGTGTGTGTGTGTGTGTGTGTGTGTGTGTGTGTGTGTGTTGTGTGTGTGTGTGTGTGTGTTGTGTGTGTGTGTGTGTGTGTTGTTGTGTGTGTGTGGTGTGTGTGTGTGTGTGTGTGCGTGCCCGCAAGTAGAAAACAACATGTTAACTTCCCTACTTGTAGAGAAACGCCCATGCCATCCTCCTCTTTCATGTTGCCTATATGGTCTATACTCTGTCATACAGTACACCACTTTTAGTTTTTGCTGTCCTAGGCTACCTGGCTAAAATGCTTGCTCGCTAGCCTAACTTCCTTTCATGGGCAACGATGCGCCAGGCCAGCTAGTAACGTTAGCCTAACGTTACTACATCTAGCTACATGTTGAACTTCATCCTCTCAGGCCAGGGGCACAATATATGAATTTCATGGTTGGATCAGAATCACCGTCTATAAT
>NC_036847.1:26597506-26718643 GCF_002910315.2 Salvelinus sp. IW2-2015 | reverse complement strand
CTGGCGTGGACGAGCTGCCATAGTCTCCTGGCGTGGACGAGTGGCCATAGCCTCCTGGCGTGGACGAGTTGCTATAGTCTTCTGGCGTGGACGAGTTCCTATAGTCTTCTGGAGTGGACGAGCTGCCATAGTCTCCTGGCGTGGACGAGTTGCTATAGTCTCCTGGTGTGGATGACTGTAAAACCTAATCAAAGTTTATTGGTCGTGTACACAGATTTTCAGATGTTAGCCCAGGTGCAGCTCCAAAAGTGTAGTAATAATAATACCTTGAAAACAATACAAAACAATAAGCATGTAATACAAAAGTAAAATGAAAGAAATTAAGAAATATCAGAACGAGCAATGTGCACCATGGGAGTAACTCTGCTGAAGCCATCACACCATCACCCCACAGGACCCAGTTCGTTTCTAAACAGGGAGGAATCGTGCTATCTAATTAAAGCCTCATGATAGCTATGATAGTTATACAGTCCAACTATGCTCATTTACACAACCTTGGTACAGACAGACAAACAAAAAGACAGAAACCTCACACGTTCACAATGAGCCCCTTCATAAACCCAACCTCACTTCTCTGGGATAGGATAGGAGCAGGAAAAGGAGAAAAAACGGTTGCTCTTAGCATTTGGGCAGATGYAAYTGCGATCACTCAGCTCGTCTGATGCTGATAATGGGGCGATGGGAAATTCCTGTCAGGGAGTCTCAGTCGAAGACGTGGTGTAGCGCAGGCAGAGCTGTTTSWSWRYSKSTKTGKSWGKSTGYRTGTGTGTGTGTGTGTKTGTGTKAGACGCTAGGGCAGAGAATGAGTCACGGCATGCTCACATAACTGTCATTAAACACATTTAGAAAAACATAAGACAATCAAAACACTCAAGTATGTGTCTGGCATGGCATTCAATTATTGAGCAATACGATAGAAGGAGAAAATGTGGTGTGGAAATACAGTGCCTTTCTCTCGCCCCATTCTTTGTAACTCTACGGTATGGTACAATGGTGGTATGACGAATCTGATTTGACTGGTGGCTAGTGACCCTTTGCACCCCATCAATTCCTTCTGAAGCATATATAGTACCTTTAGCAAAACTTGCGTTATCATCAAATCAAGGCCTACCCCTGCCCTCCCTTCAGCAAATCAGATCACGACTCCATTTTGCTCCTCCCTTCCTATAGGCAGAAACTCAAACAGAAAATACCCGTGCTAAGGGAATATTCAACGCAGGTCTGACCAATCAGAATCCATGCTTCAAGATTGTATTGATCACGCAGACTGGGATATGTTTTGCGTGGCCTCTGAGAATAATATTGACATATACTCGGACACGGTGGCTGAGTTCATCAGGAAGTGTATAGGGGATGTTGTTCCCACTGTGACTATTAAAACATACCCAAACCAGAAACTGTTGATAGATGGCAGCATTCACGCAAAACTGAAAGAGCGAACCAACACATTTAACCATGGCAAGGTGACTGGGAATATGGTTGAATGCAAACAGTGTCGTCATTCTCTCCGTAAGGCAATCAAACAGGCAAAACGTCAGTACAGAGTTTCTATTCAATGGCTCAGACACGAGACGTGTGTGGAACGGTCTACAGACAATCACGGACTACAAAGTGAAAACCAGCCACATCGCGGACACCGACATCTTGCTCCTGGACAAGCTTAACACTTTCTTCGCCTGCTTTGAGGATAACACAGTGCCACCGACACGGCCCGCTCCCAAGGACTGTGGGCTCTCCTTCTCCTTGGCCGATGTGAGTAAGTCATTTAAGCGTGTTAACCCTCGCAAGGCTGCCAGCCCAGACGGCATCCCTAGCCGTGTCCTCAGAGCATGCGCAGACCATCTGGCTGGAGTGTTTACGGACATATTCAATCTCTCCCTATCCGAATCTGCTGTCCCCACTTGCTTCAAGATGTCCACCACTGTTCCTGTACCCAAGAAAGCAAAGGTAACTGAACTAAATGACTTTCGCCCCATAGCACTCACTTCTGTCATCATGAAGTGCTTTCAGAGGCTAGTTAAGGATCATATCACCTCTACTTTACCTGACACCCTAGACCCACTTCAATTTGCTTACCGCCCCAAATGATCCACAGACGATGCAATCGCCATTGCACTGCACACTGCCCTATCCCATCTGGACAAGGGGAATACCTATGTAAGAATGCTGTTCATTGACTATAGCTCAGCATTCAACACCATGGTACCCTCCAAACTCTTCATTAAGCTCGGGCCCTGGGTCTGAACCCCGCCCTTTGCAACTGGGTCCTGGACTTCCTGACGGACCGCCCCCAGGTGGTGAAGGTAGGAAACAACACCTCCACTTCGCTGATCCTCAACCCTGTGTGTGCTCAGCCCCCTCCTGTACTCCCTGTTCACCCTCGACTGTGTGGCCATGCACGCCTCCAACTCAATCATCAAGTTTGCAGATGACACAACAGTAGTAGGCCTGATTACCAACAATGACGAGACAGCCTACAGGGAGGAGGTGAGGGCCCTGCCAGAGTGGTGAAAGGAAAATAACCTTTCACTCAACGTCAACAAAACGAAGCAGCTGATCGTGGACTTCAAGAAATAGCAAAGGGAGCTCCCCCTCCTCGGTGTACATGGCTGTATCACTGCCTGGTACGGCAACTGCACCACCAACAACCGCAGGGCTCTCCAGACGGTGGTGTGGTCTTCCCAACGCATTACCGGGGGGACATTGCGTGCACTCCAGGACATCTACAGCACCTGATGTCACAGGAAGGCCAAAGAGATCATCAAGGACATCAATGACCATGGCCTGTTCAACTTACTATCATCCAGAAGGTGAGGTCAGTACAGGTGCCTCAAAGCTGGGACCAAGAGACTGAAAAACAGCTTCTCTCAAGGCCATCAGACTGTTAAATAGCCATCACTAGCTGACCACCACCCGATTACTCAACACTGCACCTTAGAGGCTGTTGACCTATATACATAGACATGGAATCACTGGCCACTTTAATAATTTAACTAGTCACTTTAATAATGTTTACATAGTGCTTTACTCATGTCATATGAATACACTATTCTATTCTACTGTATTTTAGTCAATGCCACTCCAACATTGCTCATCCTAATATTTATATATTTCTTAATTCCATTCTTTTACTTTTAGATTAGTGTGTATTGTTGTGAATTGTTAGATAATACTGCACTGTTGGAGCTAGGAACACAAGCATTTCACTACACCCACAATAACATCAGCTAAATATGTGTATGTGACCAACACATTTTGATTTGATTTGAAATCCTTTGTTTTCTTTTTTCATTTGAAAAACATCTCTCGTATTAGGTTGACTTTGCCTAGTGCAGGACCAGGACCAATGTTCCAAGAACACCACAACAGAAACTGCGTTGGGGCTGTCAAATCGGTGAGCGAATGCTCTTGTTGTCATTATGACAAATGATGCGACAAACGATGATGGAAACTGTTTTTCGAATAAATAATGATTGCCGAATAGTTTTGAAGGTACACAGGGACACGATGTCATCGCATAACTATAATGTTCCACTCCACATTTAATTCTAAATGCAAAAACTTATTTTTTTTAAACTATACAAATTTTGTTTCTTTGCAGAATGCCTGAATTGCTTTGCCTTGCTTTTCTGGTTGGCTGACAAGTTTCACCATCCAATTATTTCAGGTCCACAGGAGTGGAAGTTTCCCCATTGCAAGGACCGTTGGCGATTCGTTGGCACATGATAATTATTAGACTATGGCAAATATTAGTCAATTCTTGCATTCTATCAGTGCTGGCTTTCGCGGGCTACCTGAGACATGAAACAGATAGGTAGGAGGGGATACAGGCTGTCGCCAATTTATTAAGGCGGAATTTGCCTAAATGGGTAATGGAAGCACTTCAACCACTACACATTTATTCGATGCTATAGGTTTTTGGTGATTTATTGTTATTTTTTAGGTGTGATGTCATTACGTACAGCTAGTTAAATGGAAACTCACCCTAGAAGGCTATTGTCGCATATATTTTCTATACTATTTAAAATGTTATATCCAAATGTCGACAAAAGATCACTGGACAAGTTAATGGAAACATAAACCATGTTTCCATCCGAAAAAAATCACGACAGCTGTGATGGAAATTTTATAAAAGCTGACAGATAATTTGTTCGTTTAACATGGTGGGATCTTTTTGTGTCGGTAAAATATATTATGTAAGAAATGGTTGTGGAAGCTCCTTTATGCGCATATATTGATATAATAACCATCATATGGAAGTAAACTTGGAATAACGAGATAATATGGTGTGTGGTCCTCCCACTACGACTCGGAAAACCATGCAGTGTACTAGGCTACAGATGAAACAAATGACTTCACAAGGTGGTGAGTCTTATTCTGGTGATATGATGATCGATGCTTGACTGACATTTGACAAATAAAACAATTCTCGCTTTTATCCATAGTAATCCCATCATGTACAGTAGATTAGCCTACAATGTGTCGAGACCAGAGTAGGCACATTTGTTATTTAACACAACAGTTTTTGTTGGAAAACACATTGAATTTAAGATTTTTATTCAGTTCATGAAAACGTAAGCGAAAAAGTACATTTTGTGTGCACTATGTCATAATGCACTGCTTTTTAAATCAGTTTGGTGGAAACACCACTGGAGGGAAAATGTGCTTTATGCTGATTTTAGAATATTCGCATGAACATCTTCTCCCAATTGGATGGAAACCTAGCTAGAGCTAGTGTCACAGAACCACACCCGTCCTGTCATGAATCCCGCCCGAAGATGGTGCCTCTTCCTGTTCGGGCGGCGCTCGGCGGTCGTCGTCACCGGCCTACTAGCTGCCATCGATTCCCTTCTTTTTGTTTCTGTTAGTTTGGGCTGATTGGGTGCACCTGTTTTGAGTTTAGTTTTGTGGGTAGGCTATTTAAGGGCAGTAGGCCCGCCGGCTTTTGTGCGGGCTTGTTTTCTGTTATTTGGTGTTGGTATTTAAGTGGAAGCTATTTTCCGGACAGTTTAGTCCTGTGTGTTTGGACTGGGATTTTCATGCGCCTGTTGTGTTGGGCATGATCGTTGTTACTGTCGACAGGAAAAAAAATCCACGTCCTGAACTAACCTGCTCTCTGCGCTTGACTCCTCCACCCAGTACTCCTAGAAGCTCTGACACGTCCTTAAATTGTTGGATGTTCAGAACGAGAAAGAGTAGGCTATATAGAAATAATGACACTCAAATTGAAAATATTAAACAAAATAATAAGCATTTATATCAGACTAATTGAGATGTAGATTACAACACACATTCCAACTGTTCGAACTGGCAACAAGGCCAGTAACGGTGCGTGCGTAAAATCACTGGGGAAGCCAAGGCCCCCAAAAAAGCCATATTACAACGTATGTGTTGTGATAATTGCTTTGTTTGCTCTATTACCTGTTAGTTCATATGCCTTGACACCATGATATATAGGCCTAAGGCCGAGACAATAAGAAGAGGCACAGTGGCAGAAAAAATTCAACCACACATTTGTTTCATTACATAACCGGAAAGCAGGATCTGTCTGGTGAACAAAGAGTTACATGACCTACAGCATGGTCAAGCAAGGTAATGTTTCCGAAATTTTCGGACTACTAAACAACTATTGATTTAGAATCATGGAAAGTTACTGCAAGTCGCAAAGAAAACAGGAGCTGCTTCCACTATTTCAACTTCAACATAATTTAATTACCTGTGCTTAGTCTAATACAGTGACAACTAAAATATACTGATTTCTGTGTGTGTGTGTGTGTGTGTGTGTGTGTGTGTGTGTGTGTGTGTGTGTGTGTGTGTGTGTGTGTGTGTGTGTGTGTGTGTGTGTGTGTGTGTGTGTGTGTGTGTGTGTGTGTGTTGTGTGTGTGTGTGTGTGTGTGTGTGTGTGTGTGTGTGTGTGTGTGTGTGTGTGTGTGTGTGTGTGTGTTGTTTTGGTGTGTGGTGTGTTGTGTGTGTGTGTGTGTGTGTGTGTGTGTGTGCGTGCCCGCAAGTAGAAAACAACATGTTAACTTTCCCTACTTGTAGAGAAACGCCAATGCCATCCTCCTCTTTCATGTTGCCTATATGGTCTATGACTCTGTCATACAGTACACACTTTTAGTTTTTGCTGTCCTAGGCTACCTGGCTAAAATGCTTGCTCGCTAGCCTAACTTCCTTTCATGGGCAACGATGCGCCAGGCCAGCTAGTTAACGTTAGCCTAACGTTACTACATCTAGCTACATGTTGAACTTCCATCCTCTCAGGCCAGGGGCACAATATATGAATTCATGGTTGGATCAGAATCACCGTTATAATCATTGGCCAGTACGGAGAATTAAGTAAAACCACAAGTCCAAATCCTTATTTCCATCCATGGCTAATTTAGGAAAGGGCTGATTTTAGCTAGCTAGCTAGCCACCGGAGGACAACAATACAACAAGATGCAACAATTCAAGTTTTTTCTGTAAATGACACCTGGCTTCTGATGTGATGTGATTGGTTTGAAGCCAAATCCAAACTGGATTCCCTTGACACTTTTTTTTGGTGCGCCAGGGCCATTCGCAGCTGAGCTCACTCCGTTTAGCTCAATGCTGATTGACTATTATTTGTATTTATTTTTTATCAAGGGTAGCCAAATGCTCGCTGGCTTCACTTGCATTCAATGCTACGGGTGGCAACAATATCATACTCTTTTTGACCAGACAGCATCAGATAGATATGCTAAGCATACTGAGACAGAGGGGTGCTGTTTCGTTCACTCGGATGCTTTCTCCGGTAAGATATATTCATCCTGTTGTGAATTGAAGGAAACACAGAGAAATAGAATAAAAATATATTTCTTTATTTTTTTATTTTGGGGAAGCCTGGCTTCCCTTGGTATCCATGAATGCACAGCACTGTACAAGGCTGAGATTATACCTAATTGCAAGGTCCGCGATAGGGCCATGAGCCGCTTGCTGATTTGACAACTCCAACTCCAACGCAGTACACCTCTGACATTGCCTAAATAAAAACAATGAAACTGTTATGCAGTTGTTGGTTGTCGCGGGTTAAGGTAGAACTGATTGAGGTCTAGGGGCTCTATTCAGTCCGCATCACGGAAGTTCAGCTTTACAGCGTGATTGAAATTTAAAGGCAATGTTCCCGCTTTAGTGGAGACTTCATTCACTGTAAACACTGCATTTGTCGGCTGAATCAGAAATTACCTTTACATTTCTATCGCCGAATCTGTAATACTAGAGAGGAAGATCTATTGTTAGGGCGGAGACATGAGCATTTTGTCCTTATACAGTGGCAAGAAAAACTGTGTGAACCCTTTGGAATTACCTGGATTTCTGCATAAATTGGTCATAAAATTTAATCTGATCTTCACAACAACAATACAACAATACACAACAATAGACAAACATAGTGTGCTTAAACTAATAACACACAAATTGTTGTATTTTTCTTGTCTATATTGAATACATCATTTAAACATTCACAGTGTAGGTTGGAAAATGTATGTGAAACCCTAGGCTAATGACTTCTCCAAAAGCTAATTGGAGTCAGCTAACCTGGAGTTCAATCAATGAGACGAGATTGGAGATGTTGTTTAGAGCTGCCTTGCCCTCTTAAAAACACTCACAAAATTTGAGGTAGCTATTCACAAGAAGTATTGCCTGATGTGAACCATGCCTAGAACAAAAGAGATCTCAGAAGACCTAAGATTAAGAATTGTTGACTTGCATAAAGCTGGAAAGGGTGACAAAAGTATCTCTAAAAGCCTTGATGTTCATCAGTCCACGGTAAGACAAATTGTCTATAAATGGAGAAAGTTCAGCACTGTTGCTACTCTCCCTAGGAGTGGCCGTCCTGCAAAGATGACTGAAAGAGCACAGCGCAAAATGCTGAATGAGGTTAAGAATCCTAGAGTGTCAGCTAAAGACGTACAGAAATCTCTGGAACATGCTAACATCCCTGCTGACGGGTCTACTGTCACATGGAATGACGCTGGAGAAACGAAGCAGGTACGGGGAGTCAACCATTTAATAAAGAACGGACATGGAACGAGACAGGAACAGCGTCAGCAAACTAGTAATACAAACAAAAAACAATTAATGCAGAAGTGGGGAACAGAGCTGGGGAACTGACAAATATAGGGGAGGTAATAACAGGCTATGAGTGAGTCCAGGTGAGTCCAATATCGCTGATGCGCGTGACGAGTGGGAGCAGACGTGATATCTACGATACGTAAAACACTAAACAAGGATGGTGTTCATGGGAGGACACCACAGAAGAAGCCACTGCTGTCAAAAGAAAAAACATTGCTGCACGTCTGAAGTTTGCAAAAGTGCACCTGGATGTTCCACAGCACTACTGGCAAAATATTCTGTGGACAGATGAAACTACAGTTGAGTTGTTTGGAAGGAACACACACTATGTGTGGATAAAAAAAGTAAAGTAAAGTAACTGTAAAGTATGGTGGAGGGAGCATCATGGTTTGGGGCTGTTTTGCTGCCTCAGGGCCTGGACAGCTTGCTATCATCGACGGAAAAAGGAATTCCCAAGTTTATCAAGACATTTTGCAGAAAATGTTTGCCAATTGAAGTTCAACAGAAGTTGGGTGACGCAGCAGGACAACGACCCAAAACACAGAAGTAAATCAACAACATAATGGCTTCAACAGAAGAAAATACGCCTTCTGGAGTGGCCCAGTCAGATTCCTGACCTCAACCCGATTGAGATGCTGTGGGATGACCTCAAGAGAGCGGTCACACCAGACATCCCAAGAATATTGCTGAACTGAAACAGTTTTGTAAAGAGGAATGGTCTAAAATTCCTCCTGACCGTTGTGCAGGTCTGATCCGCAACTAAAGAAAACGTTTGGTTGAAGTTATTGCTGCCACCCTGCACTGTGAATGTTTACACGGTGTGTTCAATAAAAACATGAAAATGTGTAATTGTTTGTGTGTTATTAGTTTAAGCAGACTGTGTTTGTCTATTGTTGTGACCTAGATGAAGATCATATCAAATTATGACCAATTTATGCAGAAATCCAGGTATTTCCAAAGGGTTCACATACTTTTTCTTGCGACTGTATACAGATCTCTGGCAACAATTCGGTTTTACAGATTTTTTTGCAGCTGCGCCCACATGCAGGAACATGCTGGAATCGAGGCCTGAATATATCCCTAGAAGGCATGTCTGATTCACCTGTATAAGAAATTATAGGTTAGTGGTTAGTCTAACACAATAAACTCATGCAATATAAATATTAGTAGAAGGGCCTGGTTCGGGCTTGATGAATTACAATGTTTTTTCCCATGGATCAGCAGATTACTGTAGTTTGACTGGTGTAGGTAAAGTCCTTGTGTTTGGTCTGTGGGTACAGTGTGTGGCTGGCACTTTGGGCTCAACAACGCTTCCATGAGCAGAGCTCTCTTATTAAGGCATTCATGCATTGATGCTAACAAGCTCATACAAGTGACTGGACAGGCATTTGTGCAATGGAGGCTCAAAGCTTCTTATTATGGCCTTGTGACACGCAGACCACCCAAAATATATACAAAAATATTTATAACCGCATTATAACTCCCTTATATGACTGGTCAAGGCACTAATCTAACCAACAACTGGGCGGTAAGGTCTTATGACGACGCCCTGTTCCTAATCTATAGACCAGCACAAATGCTTGCAATTCTCTCCGTAAAAAGCATTGTTTGCTGATACTTGTAACCTTCTCCAATATAAATGTTAAGCTTTACGCAGCACTTACATACAGTATATTGAGTAAATACAGAAATAACATAATGTTTTACCTTAGTTTAATTTTGATCATACTAGCTATTAAAAAAGCTAATCAGTATAAAACATAATGATACTCCAATCTGTGGTGGTCTTGGAACTGTAAATTGATCCCTACGGTGATAAAAGATATTCATGTCCATTTTTCATTACATGTGTGGATACATTTGAACGTATACTCTATTTATGTTCAAATTCAACTCTTAACAATGTGTATTAATGAAATATTATCATCGTTTAAAGACAACTTCATCAACTATTTGGCAAAAAAACTTAGAGATATACACACCACAAAAATGAACACGTGATTATTTTCTAGTTGAATAAGATAACATGGTCAGTCTCTTTTGATGAAACAACTGCCATTTTATAAAACAGTAGGCAAAAATGTTCTGCTTGACCATGGCATTTATATAATTTGGCATAAGCGTTACGTGGAAACACTGTATATTAAATACTGTGCCTTCAGAAGTATTCACAACCATTTACTTTTTCCAGATTTTGTTGTATTACAGCCGGAATTTAAAATGTATTCAATTGAGATTGTGTTACTGGCCTACACACAATACCCCATAATGTCAACGTGGAATTATGTTTTCAGAAATGTTTACAAATGAATTCAAAATAAAAAGCTGAAAAGTCTTGAGTCAATAAGTATTCAACCCCTTTGTTATGGCAAGCCTAAATTCAGGAGTATACATTTGCTTAACAAGTCACATAATAAGCTGCATGGACTCAATAATAGTGTTTAACATGATTTTTGAATGATTACCTAATTTCTGTACCCCACACATACAATTATCTGTAAGGTACCTCAGTCGAGCAGTGAATTTTAAACAAAGATGAGAGCGGTTTTCCAATGCCTTGCAAAGAAGGGCACTTATTGGTAGATAGAAAAATTAAAAAGCAGACATTGAATATCCCTTTGAGAATGGTGAAGGTATTAATAACACTTTGGATGGTCTCTCAATACACCCAGTCACTGCAAATATACAGCCATCTTTCCTAACTCAGTTGATGGAGTGGAAGGAAACCGCTCAGGGATTTCACTATGAGGCCAATGGTGACTTTAAAACAGTTACAGAGTTAAATAGATGTGAGAGGAGAAAACGGGAGATGGATCAACAACACTGTAGTTACTCCACAATACAAATCTAAATGACAGTGAAAAGAAAGAAGCTTGTACAGAATACAAATATTCCAAAACATTCATCCTGTTTGCAACAAAACACTAAATTAAAACTGAAAAATAATTATCAAAGAAATTAACTTTATTTCCTGAATTCAAAGCGTTATGTTTGGGGCAAATCCAACACAACACATCACTGAGTACCCCTCTTCATATTTTCAAGCATGGTGGTGGCTGCATCATGTTATGGGTATGCTTGTCATCGGCAAGGACTAGGGAGTTTTTTAGGATAAAAATAAACTGAATAAAGCTAAGCACAGGCAAAATCCTAGAGGAAAACTTGGTTCAGTCTGTATTCCAACAGACACTGGGAGATAAATTCACCTTTCAGCAGGACAATAACCTAAAACACAAGGCCAAATTTACAGTACACTGGAGTTACTTAACAAGACGACATTGAATGTTCCTGAGTGGCCTAGTTACAGTTCTGACTTAAATTGGCTTGAAAACCAATGACAAGACTTGAACATGGCTGTCTAGCAATGATCAACAATCAACTTGACAGAGCTTGACAGATATTTCTGTATTTAATTTTCAATAAATAAGCAAACAATTCTGAAAACATGTAATTATTGGGTATTGTGTGTAGAAAAAAAAATATTTATTCCATTTTGAATTCAGGCTGTAACAAAATGTGGAACAAGTCAAGCGGTATAAATACTTTCTGAAGGCACTGTACAGCGGTATGAAACAGAATGGCCAACATACTTGCATTTCATTTCAATGCTCTAACCACATTCCTTAGTTTGGGTTTGAATTCCACAAAATGGTTCCATACAGAGGCCAATGTTTCCTCTATTTTGTTCAGTGGGCTGTAGACTCCACATGAGACATACAAAGTCCCCCTAGATAGAACATACAGTAGAGGTCACTTTGCTGAGAATAGGGTTGAAAATTCCGGTAACTTTCCCAAAATTCCCTTGTTTTCAAAAACTACTGGTTGGATTTTCCTAAATGCTTCTGAATTTCTTCAACCTTAGCTGAGAAGTTGGGGCACCCATTCAATGCATACTGAGCATCTTTGCATCATCCAGTGTATATACACACTCACAGAGTCTATGTACTGTACTTTCTTAGCTACTGCCATTCCATTAAAGAGATTAATAAAAACCTTTCAATTTCATGAATGATATTCATTATAGCATTTTTCCTATCAGGCTATTACTGTATTAAAAATACGTATATGATTCAGGTTTTTTTCTTTCTCAAATTCAAAATGTTCATTGAGTGATTTGAAGATGTGAATTCTTGTCTATTAAGATTGTCTGTTGGTATGCACAAGTGTCTTTCTTGGCCCATAGGAGTGCTTGCTTTCATGGTGTCTGGGGAGAGACACAGTCCTTTAGCTTTCAAAACGGTTCTTCCAGGATACACCAAGTAGAGAAGTTCAATGGCTGCAAATGCTGCTCATGCCTTTTGCTTTCTCCTCCATGGATGGGGATTGGCAGATAGCATCTGTTAGTAATCCAAACAGATACAGGTATGACAGGTGCCTTGCATGGCCAGGGCCCTGGTGTCCAATGGGAAGAGGGAAGGAATACCCCGAGCCCCAATGGCAGGACGTGAGGCTATACACCCAGCAACATCCCCATGAAGTCAGAGCCATTCTGTATTGTGATGGATGCCCCAGCACCATTGTCCACAAATATGGAGGTGTACTGTCCAATCTGAGGAGATACAATAACATTTTAAATACAGTAATATAATGACTGATTGTTTTGCTATAGTGATATTAAAACCCATTATAGTGTAAAGAAGTAATTGTACTTCATAACACTTCTTAAAGGCTTTTTGGGGGGCAATATCTTACTCTATATTCAGTTTGACCCTATTGGAAAATCTTCATGCCAAGCGTTGTGATGATCAGTTTGATAAATGTAAGCCCACCTGTAGCTCCAGCAACCCTTGCACATACACTGTGAAGATCTTGCTGTTACTTTCCAATCCAACAATCATCTCTAACGACCTGTGATGAAGAGAAAAACAGACAACAAATGTTAATTAATCATAATCTTGTCACCTGATCTTTACGTTTGTTCAAAATAACTTTACTATATCTATACACACCTAACCTGATATTTCATGCAAAATTTGTTTTCGTACACATGAAATAAACATGTCATTGCTTCATTCTGAGTCTTGAATCACCATCATCATTACAGTGAGCCTTTAATGAAGTCTGCAGTGTAGACAGTAATATTGCAGGCGTGGAGTCTTGTCCTACAACTCCTGCTGAGACCACTGGCTCCTGTTTAGTGGAAAATGCTGCATTTTTATGGTGAATCAATCATGTTTGTCTTCACTTAACTACCATCGCAATGAGGCTCATTTTACATTCTCTGCATTTTCATGTGTGGGAGAGCCAGACAGGCTGGAGGCTTTGGGGTGGAAAAGCAACAACAATGAGCCCACTTTTTCGGGGTAAGGTAACCATCATAACAATATTATTTATATATATTTTTGATAATACCAGGTTGTGAAGCAAGGTTGTTGGCCTTTACACATTCTGGAGATATTGGGTGCCGTTCGTTTAAAAAAAAATTGCTTACTTTATATAAACAGAAATGGCAAAAATATGTGAACAACAGTACTCGAAATATTTTGGTATCTACAAACGAGTGTGTAATATTCTGGTATCTACAAACAAGTGTGAAATATTTTGGTATCTACAAACGAGTGTGAAATATTTTGGTCTCTACAACGAGTGTGTATATTTGGTATCTACAAACGAAAGTGTGTAATATTCTGGTATCTACAAACGAGTGTGTAATATACTGGTATCTACAAACAAGTGTGAAATATTTTGGTATTACAAACGAGTGTTAATTTCTGGTTACTACAACGAGTGTGTAATATTCTGTTACTACAAACAAGTGTGAATATTTGTGTCTACAAACAACTGTGTAATAAACTGGTATCTACAAACGAATGTGTAATATTCGGTTCTACAAACAAGTGTGTAATATTCTGGTATCTACAAACGAATGTGTAATATTCTGGTATCTACAAACGAGTGTGTAATATTCTGGTATCTACAAACGACTGTGTAATATTCTGGTATCTACAAACGACTGTGTAATATTGTTGTTGGTTCTCTTCATCCTTCACACATCCCAAAAATAAAATGTCTCTATTCAGGGTTGTGTTCAATAGGCACCAAATGTCCAATAAGAAATGTTCCTTTACATTTTTTCATAGTAAAATGTTTTCCTACGATTTGCTCAAATTAATACGACCCTGGCCTGTGGTGCTGGAAGCAGCATGGTATCCCAGGCGTCAAAGGTGAGTCTATAAAGAATTTAGAGGCGACAGGGACCAGGAGAAGGGGTGAGAGGACATTTCTTTCAAAGACGTGTTCCACTTTAACACAGGAAATGCCTAACTGGTTCCACACAATGTATAATAGACAACATCTTAAACAGCTCGTAAATACTAGCAAAAGTAAAACTGGCATTAAACACTGATTATCAGGCACGGATTCAATGACTGCTGTAAATATAATGCCTTAACAACACATCAGAAAGCCTGACCTGGCAGACAATAAAAAATGGTTATGATATTGTTTTGTTTGTCAGGGATAGTTTTACCTCATTCCATGTAACAGCGTTGCAAAAGACGGAACAAATAAGAACCATATGGTTTTCATGCCAAGGTGAAAACGTGTGGAGTGGACTCATTTGAGTTTGTTTCATAGGGTGACTAGATATTGGAGGCATTTTCAAACTTCATCATGCAGATTTGTTGATAAACGGTAGACGATCAATAGACTGGGACTGAGGGTAGGCCTACTCACGTATATCGATGGCACAGGGATTCGATGCAGATCAGCACTCGTACATTATCCCTGGCTCTCAGCTGACTCTTACTCCTCTTTACCTCGCTGTGGTCTTCAGGGAGGAAACATAGTTACTCTGAGGTTATACATTATCCAGCTCAGAAACACCTCTCTGAAGAAAAGGTCACAGAGTCCTCTGAAGATGTACAATATTTTAGCAAAATCTCTGAATAAATTGTGCCTCAATGCCCCTCATGCATTGTCTTGATATTTGATATCCAACTTCCAAATCAATACATTTCCCAAGATGATTTTCTGATAATTGGGTTTCCCTAAAGTAGAGAAACATTCCTTACCAATATGAACATTAGCAGAGAGCTGGTAGATCCCTGTAACGGGAGCTGTGAATCGTCCTGTGGATTGGTCCATTCCTGTCCCTCTGAGGAAGGCACCTTTAGCAGGAGGCTGGAAGGACAAATACAATGTGACTTGCAGAATGGAGTTGTACAATGACTCACAGATCATTTGGACTCAATTGATATTTAGCTAAAGTGAATCGAGGAGCTACAAAATGTAAATGTATGTCTGCCAAAGGGAACACCCGAGCAAATAATCCAAACTTTTCCAACAGACATTGGAATACTAGCTATTTATTCCATTGCCTGACTAAGTCACTACCCACTTTATATATGTAAATACAGTGTAACACATTCCATTATTACTATTTATGCAATGGGTGGGTCTAATCCTGAATGCTGATTGGTGAAAACCGCATTCCAGCCGGTGTCTATTCCACAAGTTACCACTGGCTAAATATAGGACGTTAAAATGCCTATTTACTCTGTTCCATCTGACTGCGCAATCCACTGTCTCATCAGCCCAGCCAGGCAACTTATAAACTTGATCTGCACTATAAAAGCATCTAGACATTATCTCACATTGCTTTTAGACAAACAGTTTTTTTAGTTTTCAACAGCGGAGATTTGTATAAACCTTGCAACATTTTGCAAGGTTGTTTCAATATTCAAATTCGATCTCCAGCTGTCCCATAGTAATGAATGTCTCGGGAATCAGGATGAGACAGACAGGCAGGCAGCTTTTCTCAGCCAGTCTAAATCATGAATCAGAAGAACGCACGAACAGGAACAGACTAAACAAACGAAACAGTCCCGTGTGGTACATACACTGACACGGAAGACAATCACCCACAAACAAACGGTGTGAACAGCCTACCTTAATATGGTTYTCAATCAGAGKAAACGTCAAACACCTGCCCCTGATTGAGAACCATATAAGGCTAATTAACAATGAACCTAAACAAGAAACAAATAACATAGACTGCCCACCCAGCTCACGTCCTGACCAACTAAACAACGCTAAACAAAGGAAAATAAGGTCAGGAACGTGACAGTACCCCCCCCCCCAAGATGCGGACTCCGGCCGCAAAACTGAACATATAGGGGAGGGTCTGGGTGGGCATCTGTCCACGGTGGCGGCTCTGGGCGTTGTCCCCACCCCACCATAGTCAATCCCCGCTTCCGTAGCTTCCTCCTACTGACCACCCTCCAAATTAACCCACCTGGATTAAGGGCAGCACCGGACTAAGGGGCAACACCGAATGAGGGGCAGCACCGGACTGAGGGGCAGCACGGACTGAGGGCAGCCGAACACAGACCGACTGCGGGGCAGCACCGGACTGAGAGGCAGCACCGGGCGGCGGCGCGACTGGCTGCGGCTCTGGTCTGGTCATGGCTGGATGACGGCTCTGGCTGGTCATGGCTGGATGACGGCTCTGGCTGGTCATGCTGGATGACGGCTGGCTGGCTGTCATGGGGGACGGCTCTGCTGCTCCTGTCTGGCGGACGGCTCTGGCTGCTCCTGTCTGGCGGACGGCTCTGGCTGCTCCTGTCTGGCGGACGGCTTCTGGCTTGCTCGTGCTGCGACGCTCGTGCTGCCTGTCTGGCGACGGCTCTAGGCTGTCCTGTCTGGCGGACGGCTCTGCTGCTCCTGTCTGGCGATGGCTCTGGCTGCTCCTGTCTGGCGGACGCTCTGGCGGCTCGGGACAGACGGGCAGCTCTGACGGCTCGGGACAGACGGGCAGCTCCGACGGCTCGGGACAGACGGGCAGCTCTGACGGCTCGGGACAGACGGGCAGCTCTGACGGCTCGGGACAGACGGGCAGCTCTGACGGCTCGGGACAGACAGGCAGCACTGGCAGACGGGCACACTGTAGGGAGGAGACGGAGAGACAGCCTGGTGCGTGGGGCTGCCACAGGACCCGCCAGGCTGGAGACCTACAGGAGGCTATGTTAAGAGGAGGCACCTGAAGGACCGGACTGTGGGGGAGCACTGGAGCTCTGGTGCGCAGCCTTGGCACACATCCCCAGGCTGGAATACTACTCCAGCCCGGACCCTCCAGAGTGCAGGCACAGGTTGAACCGGGCTGTGGATGAGCACTGAGATCTAGTGCCTACTACGCGACTCTCCCTTGGCTCACTCCACATTTGCCGGTATGAGCGGAGCGTAGGCATAGGATGACCTGCACCCTCCCAGCGCCCGGAGACACAGCACGCAGAGCCGGCACAGGATACCCTGGACCGAAACGCGTACGCGGAGACCAGACGCGCTGAGCAGGCCAATACGCCGGCTGGATGCCCACACTCACATGAAACTTTCGGGGGGCTGCCCTATAGCGCACCGGGCTATGGGCACGCACTGGCGACACCGTGCGCTTAACCGCATAACACGGTGCTGACCAGTAGCGTTGCTTATGATAAGCCGAGGAGTGCGCTCAGGTCTGTTACCTGGCTTAGCACCTACTCCTCTCTAGCCCCCCCAAAACAATTCTGGGGCTGCCTCTCGTACCTGTCGCGCTCGGTGCTGCCTTCTCATATCGCCGCCGCTCAGCTTTCGCTTCCTCCAGCTCAGCTTTGGGGCGGCGATATTCCCCAGCTGTGCCCAGGGTCCTTCTCCGTTCAAAATCTCCTCCAAGTCCAGGAGTCCTGGGATTTCTGCCGCTGCCTTCTCCACGCTGCTTGGTCCTTGTTGGTGGGTGATTCTGTAAACGATTGTTCTCCTCCTCGTCTGAGGAGGAGCATGGATCGGACCAAAACGCAGCTTGTATGGAATACATGATGAATTTATTTAAACAAGACGAACACGAAACACACTTGATAAATTACAAAATAACAAAACGACGTAGACCGACCTGAACATGAGAATTACAGACACGAAAACGCACGAACAGGAACAGACTAAACAAACGAAACAGTCCCGTGTGGTACATACACTGACACGGAAGACAATCACCCCAAACAAACGGTGTGAAAGCCTACCTTAATATGGTCTCAATCGAAGGAACGTCAAACACCTGCCCCTGATTGAGAACCATATAAGGCTAATTAACAATGAACCTAAACAACTAAACAAAATAACATAGACTGCCCACCCAGCTCACGTCCTGACCAACTAAACAACGCTAAACAAAGGAAAATAAGGTCAGGAACGTGACAGCCTCAGAATGTCCCAGGGAATAGTTCTTCCTCTACATCATGCCGTTTCAAACAGTGTCTATTTTTGTCCACTCCGCACCATATTCCAAGTCACAGACAGAGTGCCTTTTGTATGCCACCCAGAAAGTGATGTGGAGCGTTGTAAAAGGAGATCTTTTTTTACTAAGGACTAAGAAGCCAGTCTAAACTCAAAGCAGGGTACTGCTTTGTCAGACTTTAGGGAAGCCTTAAGATTCCTGGCTTCATTCTTATACATCAGGTGGATATAACCAGAATCATTGCTGGTTCAAACTTCAAACCTGCGGTTAAAACAAAGTTAAAAGAAAGAAAATAGAAAGAAAGAAAAGTGATTGTGGAGATTAATAGACAGCTTAATGGTGAGTAAGACAAGAGGATAAAGAAGATGGTTAAGGGGGTGACCAAATACTTCACAAACTCCTACATTCTTTACAAACTTCTCAATTGTTCCTCCAAAACGTACCGTCTGAAAGTTTTGTAGCTCCATCAGTGTCTTCTTGTCGACAACCACAGGTCCTATGAGTTTACAGTGGAAGGCTTCCTCTATCCTCCTGTAAGAGGTCATTCCTTCCAGGGCAATGAGGGCCATGGGTATCTGACTAGGACTGGTACTGGTCTGCTTGTCCACTGCAGCAGCTCTCCTCTCTGTAGCTTCTGGTGAAAACACAGAAGGAATATGGGAATCTCAACTAGAAAGATGACAAGAACATGGACTTGACTTTGAACTATAGGAAAAACTTTCTCTGAGTACTACAGTAGAGCAATAGAGTAGTGAGTTTGCAGTCAGTCAGACCTGATATCTCCCCCGGATGGTCAGTTACTAATGAAATACTTCAGCCTTCACAGAAACAATGATCCATCAGCAGTAGCAGTTGATCAATCACCAATGTTTTGGAATCAACATGTATTTTTATACTCAGCGAAGGACCAGATCAGACTTTATAACATGTTGTGTCTTTATATGACATTTTATGACTTTATATGATATTACCTTTTATCATCTCTTTGAACTCCTGGAGGAGGACCTCCTGGGTGACCTCTGCCCCGGGGAATCCAGGAGGCCCCTGGGGGCCTGGAGGACCAGGAGGACCTGGTGGTCCTGGCTGACAGAGATGAGGAAATAATAACACATCACATAATAATATAGGATCATCATACATATACTCTACACATGATTTGACACAGAAAGCTGTTTCAATATTAAAACGATCCATATTCTACTTATGTATTGTACTAGATGCTTCGTGACCAATGTAATGAACGGACCAGTGCTTGATCAGCTAGCTTATTTGAACCACTACTGAAGACATTGTTATATTTACCAGTGGCCTTTTGCGTTTGCGGCATTTCCCAGGGAAGTTGTCTACGGGTCGTTTCACAAAGTCCATCCATGATCCCAGGGGATCTACTCTCTGGTTGTCAGGAATCTATAAGACACATGAGAGAGAAAACCCATGAAATGTTTTTCATTCAAATAGACGGCATAGCTGTATCTAAACAGAAGATGGCATGGGACACGGTTGGACTCCCGATATTAGACCACTTTTAAGGTCTGATTTTGGAATGAACACAGTTGAATGAATGAATACCATGTTGGCATTTAGGATTATGCTTTGAACACAGGCCTACTATGAATCAATGAGACACCAAGGAGAGCCAGATGTAGTTTAATTAACCTGGCTGATTAATAGTGAGCACTAAACAAGTGCCTAGTAAAATAAAGTGGGAAAAAGGGTGCGGGCAGAATGTACTTAGAATCAAGCTAGCCCCAAACTGTTACACTGTGTTCGTATTCCTCAATAACAAATGCTCTTTGAGGAGAGCAGTGCTAATTGCAAGATTCATCAGATATTTCAGGCTGGAATCATTTCGCCCACTGTCACACAATGCAAAGTATTGTAACTA
This sequence comes from Salvelinus sp. IW2-2015, assembly GCF_002910315.2. NCBI lineage: Eukaryota > Metazoa > Chordata > Actinopteri > Salmoniformes > Salmonidae > Salvelinus > Salvelinus sp. IW2-2015. The sequence continues at coordinate 26,698,460 of NC_036847.1, read as the reverse complement.
AGTAACTGAATCCAATGAGTCATATTTTCTGCTTACCGACCATAATTGGAAAATCTTGCCGTAAGATACTATTAAATGGTGCCAGACATCAAGGCAGGTCACACTATGAAGTGAACTCTCTTTCTTTCTCTCTCCCTGTCTCTCCTTGCCGGTCTACTACCATTTCAGAGAGAGAGAATAAGCCTTTTTGTGTCATACCTTTCACTTTGCCAACTATGTTCAGTCACTTTTTCTGTCCAAGACTTTCCCTTTTTGCTTGTTTTTTCTCTCCAGATAATTCACTCAAGTGTCACGTCAATTATTATTTGCCCAATAGGGTCAGAGGAAAATAAACAAGACGTCTCAAGGGATTTTTTTCAACACATGGACATTTCCATGATCATACTGTGCATTCAGGACCATGTAAAACATCTCTATCCATGGGCTATTTTAGTGCCCAATTAGTCTACAACAACATTTATAAACACCCAACAACACTTTCACCTATACCTACAAACATACTTACAGTATATCAGGAGTGTAATGACCGTATTGAATATGATAATAATTATAGTTGCATACCATAAAAGTCAACAGCGGCTGTTGAAATTGACTTGCCAGTAAAGTTCATTGCCTTATGCTAGTGATGATGATTGTAGACCTTTGCTTGATATGCAGGGATTCTGAATGTGTGATGATGTCATCCTTTTGTTGATAAAAAAAACCTCCTGACATATTACCTTGATCCAAATGAAAGGCCTCTGCCACCCAATCATTCTAACCCTAGCTGTGTGAATTCCAGTAACCGCAAATGCCTTGAATCCTCCCCAAGCAAAGCCCTCCTTCCTCCTCCCCAAACGTCAAGTGACTGTGGCAGAGATAGAAGAGGAGATTAGGACGAGCCATGAAGGTGAGCTGTCTGAAATGGAATTTGTTTAGGTTTGGCAGGAGGACACAGATCACTTATCTGCAAAACTAACATGCCGTCTTTTCTTCACACAAATAGAGACTCGCCCTTCGTTATATTCAACAGTAACAAAGTAACCCATTGTTTGTCTTGTCTTCAATATTCTAGAATGAAAAAGGTTTCATATTTGGGGTTTGTGTTTTTTTTTCTCTGTGTCTTCTCCCTTTTCTCTTTCCTTGTGACAGCAGACAAAATAAACAAGTTAAGTAACACAGTGCCTCCTGCATGTTGGATGTTTGTGGGTTTTTGTTGTGCTTTTGAAGCCTGGAGACAGATAAAAGGCAGACAGATTTTGTCAAGCCAAAGATACTGTTACTGCATAATCTGCCAAAAATGTTCCACAACACTGCAACACAGCCAGTTAATTATACTGAATCCTTTTCTTTATTGTACCATTCATGCTGCATATAAATTCTGTCTTAATATCTCTCACTTTCATACAAACCTTACAAGAGCACATGAAAAATCTTTTGAATTTGAGATTTAATTAAATCTTAAACATCTATTCCATAAACTACACTTTTAATGATTAAAAGTTTAATGATGAGTGTGATGATTTAAACACTGACGATCACCACTGAAGAGCCTCTCTGGCGACTCTGTTTGATTGAAGTGATGCACGCTGAACATTGACAACAGAGTAAGGCACAAAACAAGGAGCTTAACGCTATGCTTGACTGTTAACACCTAAGGACTCAAAATAACTGCACCTCTTCTGCACCTCTCCTTTCATATTGATGTCATACGTAGATCATCTTATGTGTTTTTTTTAAGACCAACTCAAGTAAGCCCAAACATGCAACTTATAATTATATACTGTACCAGTCAAAAGTTTGGACACACCTACTCATTCAAGGGTTTTTCCTTAGTTTTACTATTTTCTACATTGTAGAATAATAGTGAAGACATCAAACCTTGAAATAACACATATGGAATCATGTAGTAACCCAAAAAATAGTTAAAAAATCTAAATATATTTTATATTTGAGATTCTTCAAAGTAGCCACCCTTTGCATTGATGTCAGCTTTGCACACTCTTGGCATTCTCTCAACCACCTTCACCTGGAATGCTTTTCCAACAGTCTTGAAGGAGTTCCCATATATGCTGAGCAATTGTTGGCTGCTTTTCCTTCACTCTGCGGTCCAACTCATCCCAAACCATCTCAATTGGGTTGAGGTCAGGTGATTGTGGAGGCCAGGTCATCTGATGCAGCACTCTATTACTCTCCTCTCCTTCTTGGTCAAATAGCCCTTACACAGACAGGAGGTGTGTTTTGGGTCATTGTCCTGTTGAAAAACAAATGATAGTCCCACTGAAGCGCAAACCAGATGGGATGGCGTATCGCTGCAGAATGCTGTGGTAGCCATGCTGGTTAAGTGCGCCTTGAATTCTAAATAAATCAAAGACAGTGTCACCAGCAAAGCACCCCCACACCATCACACCTCCTCCTCCATTCTTCACAGTGGGAACCACACATGCGGAGATCGCCCGTTTGCCTACTTTCCGGCTCACAAAGACACGGTGGTTAGAACCAAAAATCTAACATTTGGACTCATCAGACCAAAGGACAGATTTCCACCGGTCTAATGTCCATTGCTCATGTTTCTTGGCCCAAGCAAGCCTCTCCTTCATATTGGTGTCCTTTATTAGTGGTTTCTTTGCATCAATTTGACCATGAAGGCCTGATTCACGCCGTCTCCTCTGAACAAATTTATGTTGAGATATGTCTGTTACTTAAACTCTGTGAAGCATTTATTTGGGCTGCAATTTCTGAGGCTGGTAACTCTAATGAACCTATCCTCTGCAGCAGAGGTAACTCTGGGTCTTCCTTTCCTGTGGCGGTCCTCATGAAAGCCAGTTTCATTATAGCTCTTGATGGTTTTTGCGACTGCACTTGAAGAAACTTTCAAAGTTCTTGAAGTTTTCCGTATTGACTGACCTTCATGTCTTAAAGTAATGATGGACTGTCGTTTATCTTTGCTTATTTGAGCTGTTCTTGCCATAATATGGACTTGGTCTTTTATCAAATAGGGCTATCAACTGTATACCACCCCTACCTTGTCACAACACAACTGATTGGCTGAAATGCATTAAGAAGGAAAGAAATTCCACAAAGTAACTTTTAACAAGGCACACCTGTTCATTGAAATGTATTCCGGGTGACTACCCCATGAAGCTGGTTGAGAGAATGCCAAGAGCGTGCAAAGCTGTCATCAAGGCAAAGGGTGGCTACTTTGAAGAATCTCAAATATAAAATCAATTTTGATTTGTTTAACACTTTTTTGGTTACTACATGATTCCATATGTGTTATTTTATAATTTTGATATCTTCACTATTATTTTGCAATGTAGAAAATAGTAAAAATAAAGAAAAACCCTGGAACGAGTAGGTATGTCCAAACTTTTGACTGGTAGTGTATCTTAGCTATTCCCTGTGTGATAATAAAAAAGTCAGCATAGCACTGCCAGGAAAGCAGCCCTCTCGTTCTGCTTGTTATCGTATTGTGTTGTTAGCACACGCCATTGTAATTAAGCGATTAAAACCGTGCCCTAAAGGATTTTCTCAATTTTAGGAAGTCGGCCCAGCTGTAACCAAGATAATTATTACTGTTATTCAAACTAAAAAACAAGATTGCGCAAATGACTGTTCCAACTTTTTTTGACACTTTTATTCAGTGTGTAACACAAAATATCATGAGAGTTGCTACAGTAGCGTGGCAATAAAGCAATACCTCATGAGGATTTTAAGATCTGAATTTTATTCTCACTTTCATTGATCGGGCTTCACACTGCTACACACAGGTGGGCATCATATTTTTGCTACCATGACATCCAATAGCTTGACAAGAAATTATGATTCATTGTACCTCAGTGAAACTATCTTGAATATGCCCTAGATGAAGGTCTTTACACAGAGAAATGAAAATCATAGCATGACGAAATAGAAAAACGGTCAGTTATGTTTAATCTAGTTCCTATTGAGGATGGCTCAAAGTAAACTATGTTCTCACTCACATACCTTTATATCAGCACATAAAGCACATGAACAAAGTGAGTAGAGGATAGATACAGGTACTCTGTTCTTCCCTTTGATCCCGGCTGTTGTTTGAGTGCCATCCAATAGCTGTGTCTTTCAACAGCTGTGAGAGCACACCACTCCAGTGGCAATTTGGGAAAATGTGTTAGACATTCTTAAGGTGTTAAACTGAAGGTACTCCTCAGAACATCAAACACTGTTGGGGGTGGGGGCTCTATTCCAACTGAGATTGTGATATCTACTGCTACAGGCCCCAATTCTGATAAGGCAATTCACTTTACTTACAAATATGTAACCACAATGACAGTATGAAAAAACATCACAGTTTTCAGTTTGGACATACATCTACAATACCATGGACATTGCACGTAAGCTTGCAGAATTGTACTACCTGTGTAGTAAAACTGTCGTTACACATGTATTATGGAATTTGCTGTTAGAGAGTTGGGCCAGTAACTGAACGGTCACTGGTTTGAATAACCGAGCCGACAAGGCGAAAAATCTGTCGATGTGCCCTTGAGCAAGGAACTTAATCCTAATTTGCTCCAGGGGCGTCGTACTACTATGGCTGACCCTGTAAAACAACACATTTCACTGTGCTCATCCAGTTGATGTGACAATTAAACATCATCATCATGATAATTCAGGAAACAGTTTGTTTGAGGTGCAATTGATAATTCTTACATATGTGATACAGTTTGTTTGATGAAATGAAGTAGAGTTTATTTGCTCCAATAAAGGGAGGGAAATATTCCCTGGGGAAGGCAACATTCCATCCAAAGCACAGTCTGCATTACAAATGGCAAGTAGTGCACTATGTAGGGAATAGGGTGCCATTTGCGATGCAGCCACAAACACAACTGTTAAGATACTCATCTTGAACAGCACTCCATTGCCGGCTCTTCTGTAGGCATACCGGTATAGCCCATAACTCTTACATTTACATTTACATTTAAGTCATTTAGCAGACGCTCTTATCCAGAGCGACTTACAAATTGGTGCATTCACCTTATGATATCCAGTGGAACAACCACTTTACAATAGTGCATCGAAGGGTGTTGAGGGGGGGGGGGTTAGAAGGATTACTTTATCCTATCCTAGGTATTCCTTAAAGAGGTGGGGTTTCAGGTGTCTCCGGAAGGTGGTGATTGACTCCGCTGACCTGGCGTCGTGAGGGAGTTTGTTCCACCATTGTTACCAACTCTTAGCTTGTTTTCATTTACATGTCATTATCCTTATTAACTAGCCATACCATATTGTTTGACATGCACCAACTAGTATAGTCAAAATACCTGCAACACAAAAATAATATCTTGAAACGTTAACTGCAGGGCTTACCTATGTAAGAATGCTGTTCATTGACTATAGCACAGCATTCAACACCATAGTACCCTCCAAGCTCATCATTAAGCTCGAGGCCCTGGGTCTGAACCCTGCCCTGTGCAACTGGGTCCTGGACTTCCTGACGGGCCAGCTCCCAAGTGGTGAAGGTAGGAAACAACACCTATTTCACTGATCCTCAACACTGGGGCCCCACAAGGGTGCGTGCTCAGCCCCCCTCCTGTACTTCCTGTACACCCATGACTGCGTGGCCACGCACGACTCCAACTCAATCATCAAGTTTGCAGACGGACACAACAGTAGTAGGTCTGATTACCAACAATGACGAGACAGCCTACAGGGAGGAAGTGAGGGCCCTGGGAGTGTGGTGCCAGGAAAATAACCTCTCACCCAATGTAAAAAAAACAACAAAGGAGCTGATTGTGAACTTCAGAGGGAAATGGCAGAGGGAGCACCCCCCATCCACACTGACGGGTCCATACTGGAAAAGGTGAAAAGCTTCAAGTACCTCGGCGTATACATTTCTGACAAACTGAAATGGTCCACCCACACAGACAGTGAGGTGAAGAAGGCGCAACAGCACCTCTTCAACCTCAGGAGGCTGAAGAAATTTGGCTTGGCACATAAAACCCTCACAAACTTTTACAGATGCACAATTGAGAGCATCCTGTCGGGCTGTATCACAGCCTGGTACGGCAACTGCACCGCCCACAACGACAGGGCTCTTCAGAGGGTGGTGTGGCCTGCCCAACGCATCCCCGGGGGCAAACTACCTGCCCTCCAGGACACCTACAGCACCCGATGTCACAGGAAGGCCAAAAAGATCATCAAGGACAACAACCACCCGAGCCACTGCCATCCGCCATCATCCAGAAGGCGAGGTCAGTACAGGTGCATCACAGCTGGGTCTGAGAGAGTGAAAAACAGCTTCTATCACAAGGCCATCAGACTGTAAAAATGGCCATCACTAGCACATTAGAGGCTGCTGCCCTATATACATAGACTTGAAATCATTGGACACTTTAATAATTGGAACACTTGTCACTTTAATAATGTTTACACATTTTGCATTACTCATCTCATATGTATATACTGTATTCTATTCTACTGCATCTTAGTCTATGCAGCTCTGACATTGCTCGTCCAAATATTTATATATTCTTAATTCCAGTCCTTTACTTTAGATTTGTGTATTGTTAGATATTACTTGTTAGATATTACTGCACTGTTGGAGCTAGAAACACAAGCATTTCGCTACACCTGCAAAACACGTGTATGTGACCAATCAAATTTGATTTGATTTACCCACCAAACAGTGAGAGCAGCGTGCACCAGTCACTCTACAAATAAGCATGTAAGATTATTGCTAATGTTGCTAGCATGTTGTGTGAACAGGTAGAGGTACCGATATAGTTTGACGTGGGACAGGATGATGGAGAAGCGTCCCTAATCTCTTGTTTTTAAGTCGTTGTAGCCCCTGTGCAGTCATCCATGCAATGCAGCTAGGGCCTAGCCCATCCAGAGAGGCAGGGATTCTCAGGCTGCAGCTAGAGCTAGGCTAGGGAGAACCTGCGTGCTTCCCCACTGTCATGCATCCACCCCCGTTTCCTCCCAAAGAATATCCCATCCATCCCGGTCCTCCCCTGATGCACCTCACAGACAGAGGATTTACTACCACAACGCTAAATATGGTTACTCTACCAGGGTTTTTCTACAACATAACTAAGTTAACCCTTTGTTACATTTTTTTTTTTTTAATTGACATGCAACTGGCGCAACTGGTACACACTGCACACACCCTGCACTTTAACTTTGTAGATATGTCACACACAAGTTGTTTAGGATATGAGCAAAGTGTAGGCCTATGCATATAAACCACAAGAAACATACACTCCACTTTAAATCTCGAGGGGGCTACCAAATTATGAGAAAAAATAAGAAACCTGGACACTGCTCTTGCTTGTATCACTGCTCTTTTTTAAGCTTTATGTATTGGCCTCAAGGCCTTCGTCAGAGCCTTTGCTATCAAATGATAAAATGATACAACTGTAAAGGATCAAGCAAATTTCAAATCCCACTATGTGTGCGTATGCTGCACGTTTACATATTCCTATAGCGTAGCCTTCGTGTTATCTTTTCCTTGTTTCCACAAAACAACTGCTACAGTGTCAACATGCCATATACTGTATATGTATGCATACATTGAGTGTGCATTCCTTTCCAGTGTAAGAGAGCTACTAAAACAGTCAAATGTATTTATGAAATCTCCTAGGAAATAATAATCGTGCTTTGCTCTCAACATAAAAAGTCTAAAAGCTGAAGAGAGTCTGATTGCTGTCACACCTGCTTTGTGTACAAATGATAGTCTTCACATTGCTCCAGTGGTGGCTCTTTCCCCAGGTATCTGTGGTAGGTAAGAGAAACCATTAAAAATGACTCTGGATCTGTCACGCGGGACTAGGTTGGCGAAAGAACCAGACGCAGAGAGAGAGAGCCGCTTGGGAAAAAATATACCTTATATTTATTCTCCACAAGAACTGAATAAGCCCGAACATCCAGGGCGTAGAGAAACACTTGCCAAACACCCAAAATACACACACGTAACAAAAAACAATCCCGCACAAAACAAGGGCGGGTCTTACTCCTAATTATAGGGAAGCTCATTACGAAACAAAAACAGGTGCAACTAATAAGACAAAACAAACAGACAAACGAAAAAGGGATCGGTGGCGGCTAGTAGGACGGTGACGACGACCGCCGAGCACCGCCCGAACAGGCAGGGGAGTCAACTTCGGCGGAAGTCGTGACAGGATCCACATCCATATCAAGCTGAAAACTGAGATACAAGTATTCCAGACCTGGATTCAAATGTAATTTAATATCATTTCAAATAATGAATATTAATATATTTAATTCATTAAGTGTTTTTCATTTACAGACAGGAATCACAAAGCTCTGAAAATACTTGACCTGTCCTTGATTGAGCTTGCCTATTGCAACAGAACCAATAGTTCCAACTATGCAGATAATGCCCACCGGGCAGTTCAGACAGGCTAAAGCAAACACTAAAAGTATTTGAAAGATTTCAAATAGTATTTGAGCCCAGGTCTGAGTTATGCCCCAGGTAGATAGATACTCATGAGATCTTCTCTTTATGCACTCATTTGTGGTTCCACTCTGCCACATAAATACAGTGCTCATTTATGTTTGGTTTAAGCACTGTCCTTGTGGAAGTACTCTGTTCACTTACTTTATGAGGTACTAAAAACCAGTTGTAAGTAGAAAAGCACAAAATATGAGAAGGGAAAAAAAATAATATATATAGTTCATATGAAAGGCAAATTCAAATGTGAGAAGACATGCAAAATTCTCCCACGCTTCAACACCTATTAAATGTCTATAGGACGGATGTATTGTTACAACAAAGGCTCTAAAAGTAATTCAAGGATTGCCAAGATTTTAACAATCATTTGGACTAGGTGCACAGATCACCATCTGTTTTTGATTAATGCAATGCATTCTACCCCAGACAAATCTTTACATGGGATAGAATATACTTAAAATCTCTGGTAGATTACGGTGAAATCATGTTGCTTTCTTTCAAGAGTCCAATGTGAATCTGATGTAGAGGAACATGACCAGCACATAAAACATAGCAGGCGAGATCAAGGGATTTCTGACAGGAAATCCAAACCAAACAGAACCTCTCTGATATGTAAAAACAGAAATGTTGTATTTCTGGCACCCAAAATGGAGCGCAAGGGGAATATCGTCCTAGCAGTTTATTTTATTTGTAGATTTCAGATGTAATGACAAAAGGCTGTTTATTAGTATTATGGCTGTCTGTCAGGATTTCAATGAGTGCATAAATCAATTGTGTAATGCATTAAGTAAGCAAGGGTCATTAAGATGTGTAATAAAACAAAACATCCCATAAGATAGGCCTCATCCTCACACAGTAAGGGTATCCTTGTTCCCACTCGATTTACAGTTCCAACTCTGTTCCCAATTTTGTGTGTGTGTGTGTGTGTGTGTGTGTGTGTGTGTGTGTGTGTGTGTGTGTGTGTGTGTGTGTGTGTGTGTGTGTGTGTGTGTGTGTGTGTGTGGGTGTGCAGCCTGTGTGTGTGTGTGTGTGAGTGGGCCTAGGGTTTCCTGTGGGATGGGTCCAGTCCCCTGTGTGTTGGGCTATCCAAACGGTCCCACACACTCCTTCATTAAGCATGGTGTTCGGATGAGAGAGGGGAAACTCAAGTCTCCCCCAGGGCACTGCTTAACCATTACTCAACACGCTATGCGTGATGTTTGACTTGACTGCCTCCATTACTGCCATGACTGACTGAGCCCTTTGCTGCTCCACACTGACAGATTTCACTGCACTTTGGAAAGGAGTGAAATAAGTAGCAAATTGATATATTGTTTCCGTAGTTCTGCCCTCACACTGTATTTATTGTGCTAGTCAGTGAAATCATGATAGATTGGATCGTGGATGATGACCCATCTATGCTATGACGAAGGGTAGAAGAAAAACTTGTCTAGTGCTGTGAGCGATTTTAGCAGACATAACATTATTTTGGTGCAAAAAGTTACTGCTTGGTATCATCTCACCAGATTTCACTCAGTGCAACACTCCACACCTCAACTGTGATCAATTTCAAATGGAAAATCTCTGAAGGAATGTAGTCTGCTGCACCCTGCCAACAGCTCTCACTGGGGTTGGGCCAGATGCAAAATGAATGCCATCATAAGAAGACTTTCCACTGCATGAGAGAAAAGAAAAACATGCAAATGTATAAACGGTTTGGCTTGTTTGAAGATACAAGGTGGTGTTCTCCTGCCATCATAATGTAACTCTAATAAGCAGGTTGTTTTCTCCAAGACATTACAGCTACAGATGTGAGGATGAAGTGAAACTTGAACAAACCATAATAACTGCATTCAATTAAATAAAGGATCCAAGCACCGCTTGCAGCTGGCATAGTAGATATTATTCGTTTTTTACTGGACACATTTTCAGTGAACTCCGGATGATATAGCATAACATTTTGCTGATGCATTGTCCATACAAAATGCACAATAAGACGTACTCAAGTTCCGTAGCCTAAAGGAGTGTTATGTAGCCTACACGAGTCTTGTTGCATTGTCCAAGCTTAAACATCTCCACTTTTAATCTTAGATGTAAAGTCTAAACCCCAGGGTCCTCAACTAGAGGTGACAGTATTTGGCCGAGACACTATCTGGCATAACACAGGGTCTTAGGAGTGATTATGTCATTACCCTTAGATTGTGGGAGACAAGATGAGAAAAATGTAAGTGGGGGGGGCACAGGGGGATAATCCTTGTCGAGGTGTCCTCTTTCAGAACCCTTTCTATGGGGCTTTGTGAGGGGCTTACACGGCACGCTGCACCAGTTTTTCGGGGCCGCAACGCCCCTATCGGATGTCCCAGACACAGCGGAGTCAGACTGGCCCTGTGAATGACAGAATCAATGGGCTGGGAACAGCAATGCCAAAGCTCTTTAAATATCTGCCCACCTATCTTTCATAGAAATTACATCATGGCAGTCTGCCTGTGGCCTGTTGCTGGACCATGGGGGAGATGGAAGGGACGGATGGGGGCTTTGGAGACAGAGACACCCTGGGCTCAGTGAGATAGATGGGAGAGAGAACAGAACAGATATATCCCAGTGGGGTGCAGTAGTCCTCAGTTTTCAGCAGCCTGGGGGTTGACACAAGGTCATGCTTCATAGCCTTCTGCTTTTACAGGGCAAACCAAGTCAAATAAACACAGCCAGACCACAATGAGACAGGATAGTACTGAATAATGTGTTCTTCTTCTTCTTCTTGAGAATACAGAAACAAGACCTCACTCTATGGCAAATAAAACAGAGCAGAGGCAAACTGGTAGATCTTGGACAGGGAGGGAGGGCTGGTATTGAGTGGATGGGGCAGCGAGGGTTATTTGAGAATGCCAACACAATGGGTGGGCTAAAAGCAAAACAAATACCTAATTGGAAACCCCTGGAAATATGCAATACCAGCCATAAACCAATAAATAAGAATGTGAAAGGTCAAATGCTGTTTTTGGACATGGAAACAATATTTTTTCAACTTTTTGATCAGTTTATTTCAAAGCTATTTATATATTATACTTTGGTGTAAAACTCTACTTTTCTATCTGTTTGCCAAACCATTAAGCCTTTTAAACTACCGAATTACTGTCCATATTTGATCTTTAAATAAATACTTTGGCTACACATTTAGAGAATGTAGCCTACACTGTCACATTTTCTTATCCCTAATTCATGATGATCCAAACCCTCTTGAGTGCTGATTTGTCAATAAACAGTCCTTAAAACTAATAAGCTGGGGAATTGGTGCTTGCCCCCCGCAGTGAGGACTAATTGATGCATTGATCAGCCTTTAAATGTCCACATACCACACATTCTTCAGGAAGGCATCCATTTAGGGTTTCACACATTTCAGACACTTCACTTTCTCAGGCTTGACCCAGTAGGGCACACCTCTTCTATGCTGGCAATAGCCCACATCACTACACTCATTCTCTCTATGGAACACTCTACAGAACACTCTATAGAACATTTTGTTGCTCTACACTGCACCTTAGAGTCATTCAACACTGGTCACTTTAGTCATGTTTACATAATGTTAATTGATCTGAAAATGTTTCTGGAGTTAGAAACAGATAAGATATTAGCATTCCCGCAACATTATTTTCTTGAAATGTAAATTGATCTCAGAGAAATTAAGATAATTGATTACTCAGTCTATATGTGCATACTGTAATCTCCACATAGCTCATCTCCTATATAACTACTGCTGTAATACCTTTTCCTACTTATACAATATATTGTCAATACTGTCAATACACACCACGTATTTATATTCAGGACTCTGACATTGTTCATTCTGATATTTCATAATTTCTAGTTTTTTCTTCTTTTTGTATTTGTGTATTAGTATTGTACTGTTAGACACTTACTGCACTGCTGGAGCTAGAAACACAAGCATTTCGCTGCACCTGCTTCAACATTTGCTAATCTGTGTATGCAATAAATAAACTTTGATTTGTTTTGACATAGATTATACATTCATAAAGCCTGAATCAAGTCCAATTATACATGAATCAAGTCCAAATAATGCTGTTGGAGCATGTCATCTGTCAGCACCAGCCATTGCAATCCATAATTTAACAAGTTAATTATCACTCCTTAAACTGAGGGTAAGACATTCCAGCTCAGGTATTTGCCTCAGAATAGATTCTAATGTTAATAGAATGCAATCAGAGGATTTAGCAAAGGATTTAGCACTAGGAACAAAAGCATTTCGCTTCAATATCATCTGCTAAATATGTGTATGTGACCAATAACATTTTATTCTATTTGATGTTGTTTCAATTTTGGTAGCACTACTGCAATTGTATTTTCTATTAAATCTGTACTTTGATAATTATCAGATCAGGTAATCAAAATCAAAAGTTACAATCAAATACCACTGATAAAGTGAATAACATATTCCACATACTAATCATAATCATTCTTCTGATGTTCAGCACTTGTATGATCAGAATAAATATACACATTTCAGCCATAAGGTTTGAAATACACCAGCAGGTCTACAGAGCAGAGAGGGCTTGGGACTATAGGGTTCTATCTGCATTTTTATCCAAATGTAGTTATTGACATAGCCTTGTACTATTCAACGTTCTCTACCTATATAGTAATATATATACCCTAATTCATGTTCTTAAGTAAAAAAAAAAAAACTTGATAAAAATTGCTGACACCATTCAAACCAATGAGGGTTCTTATCTTTAATTATCTCAGAATCATATTTTTTTACAGATGGAACCTTATAGTCCTAAGCTTCTTAGAGGTTGGAGGTAGCCACTGGTGAATTGAAGATCACCTTTTAGTTTCAAATCAAGCATTACCTTGGTGCTCTCGCCGACCTCTTCACTGTTGGAGAGAGTAGCGTTGTACGCCTCTGTGTGCTGTGGGGGGGTCTCCTTCGGCCTCTTCCTCTCCTTCTTGGCGTCTACCCCTTCCAGCAGGACACACTGGGTCCAGAACACCGCAGCCAGCACAACCAGTGGCCCACACCACATCTTAAATACAAACTGAATCAACCCAAATATCCCTGGAACCGTGTGAAGAAGCCTCTTTGGACAACTGGCCCAATGGTCTGTCCAAACTGTCCAACGATCGGAAAGAATAAAGCTATTGCCCGATTCCAAAAATGAAAGGACCCTAAACAGGATGATTAGACTGCAAACTGGAGGACTGCAACAACTATGAGGGCTGAAGGACTCCTGGTTTGGCTGCCTACTGCTCTCTTCCCGATGAGCTTTGAGCCTGGCAGCAGAGTGTTGCTGGAGCTAGAGCACAGCTAACTCTAGCCAGAAAGCCAAGCAGCTTACTCAACTATGAAATGTGTCAAGTGAAATGGTCCCGGCGAATGACAAATCGGCGTAGATCTGACAGCAAATAAACCCATTAGTGAGATTTTTCACGCTTTCTGCTCTGTGGGGGGGAGGAGGGGGATGCAGGGGGCAAAGGAGAGAGAGGCAGAGAGGAGGGGTGATTGAAGCTGGGGGAGGGAGGGAACCCTTGGGTAGAAGTGGATGGTAGAGTTCTTTATCACCCTCTTTCTTGCTCTTTCTCTCACACTGAGCAATGGATCTTCCTCATAATATTTCGATAGTTGAGTAAAGTGGAAGTCCCATAATAGCTGGGATTTTCTTCAGAGGATACGGCTTGGCATTCAATCCCTCAGTCCTCCTCACACGTGCTTCCCTCAGGAGTAGACAGAGAATGAAAAAAAGTCCAAGGGGAGTTGGAGATGGTCCAATTTTTTTAGCCTTTGGCCTTCCTTCTTCTTTTCTCCTTAAAGGGTATAAAATTGGTCCCCCGCAGCAGCAGATCCAAAGAGAAAACTTCAAAGTGGTGTGAAAAACACTTTGAGGGTTATTAGCAACACAGTCTCTGCTGTCCAGTACACCCAGCTGTACATAACTCACTACTGCTCATTCATCAACCCAGTCCGTCTGCTCTGGGGTGACAAAAACATGTGCAATTTCACCTCAGAGAGCACTGTGTTTGTGTGTGTGGTAGGTCCCTGTTGCTTGCTTGCCTCGTTACACACTCTCACTCTCTCTCCTTCTCTGTTGCTCTCTGTGACTGAGCTTACAGGAGTGCTCACAGTGGAGTTTTATCGTCACTCTCCCTCCCTCTCTCTCTTCTTCCTTCCCCTAGCTGCCTCTATTTTTCTCATCAGTGAATTGGCAACCCCACTGTTTTGTTCAGTCTCTGTTTTATCTCATAGATGAAATGCTTGACTCCTTTTTGGAAAACTGAGGAGGTTCTTTGGCAGACAAACTACAGTGTGTGTGTAGCTCTGTGTTTGGATCCAAATCATATTTAGGAATTTATATACGTACCTTGTGTAATCTGTTGTTTGACAAATTGCCAAATCTGACTGTCCCATGTTGGTGGGGGGCACATAGGCTACATGTACTTGTTCTCATGTTTTTAATAAGTGTTGAAATAGGATCTGCTTTTACAAGGAGTCGCCTCATACAATAGCCTGTCTGGAATGTTCTGGGATGTATTGTTCCTCACTTACATTTGATTGTTACAAAAACAAATACAGTATATAAAGAGTAAGACATGGTTTATAGTAAATCTCTTGATGCTGAACCCTTTTTCAAACAAATTTATGTGGAGACCAGTTCAAATAAGGAATTATTCTCTTGAGAGCAATGTTAAATGTTTACAAAAGAAATGTTTATTTTTATGCCAAGAGCAGAAATGTTTTAATTTCAAACAAATTCATCTCATGCATGGGATTCACACATACCTACTGTACATGCATTAAAGCTAGAATCCTTAATTGAAACAATAACAAATCGGACACCCTGCCTCAGTTTTGGTAAAAAGCTGATGGATGGGCCTGGAGAAATTTAACCACTCTCAAATTCGTAGACAGGGGTATGGATGCAAGGACTGACCATCCATGATCTCAAAATGATYGTTCTAACCATGTTTTGAGGCTATAGGCCTACAGTGTTTGTTTACATTTACATTGTTTACAAATATTGGAGTAAAATAAGCTTAAATGTTGGGTTCTGTTGTGGTACGGCAATTGAACTAAGCTCATGAGGCATTTATAAGTTACATTCTTCAAGAATCAATGGGTATACAGTGAGCTCCAAACGTATTGGGACAGTGACGCATTTTTTATTGCTTTTGCTCTGTACTCCAGNGTTTGAAGCTGAGGTTGGTGGGTGGGTGGGACACAGGGAGGAAAACCTTAGATAGGAGTGGATGGTAGAGTTCTCTATCCCCCTCTTTCTTGCTCTTTCGCTCACACTAAGCAATGGATCCTCCTCATAGTTTTCCGATAGTTGGGTGCAGTAGAAGTCTCATAAGAGTTTGTATTTTCTTCAGAGAATGCTGCTTGGCATTCAAGCCCTCAGTCCAACTCACACATGTTTCCCACAGGACTCGCCATAGAATAAAAAGGGGAGTTGGAGATGGTCCAATTTTCTTAGCCTTTGGTCCTCCTTTTATTATTTTCTCCTTGAAGGGTATACAATTGGTCCCCCGCAGCAGAAGCTCTGGAAAGAAAACTTCAAAGTGGTGTAAAAGACACTTTGAGGGGTATTAGCAACACGGTCTCCTCTATCCAGTACACCCAGCTGTACATAACTCACTACTGTTCATTCATCAACCCAGTCCGTCTGCTCTGGGGTGACAAAATCATGTGCAGTTTCACCTCAGAGAGCACTGTGTTTGTGTCTGTGTGTGTGGTAGGTCCCTGTTGCTTGCTTGCTTCGCAACACTGTCTCGCTCTCTCTCCCTCTCTTCTACTTCTTTTATGTTGCTCTCTCTCTCTGTGACTGAGCTTACAGGAAGGCTCAAAGTGGAGTTTTATCATCACTCTCTCTCTCCCTTTCTCTTTTTCCTTCCCCTAGCTGCCTCTATTTTTCTCATCAGTGAATTGGCAACCCCACTGTTTTGTTCAGTCTCTGTTTTATCTCATAGATGAAATGGTTGACTCCTTTTTTGAAAACTGAGGAGGTTCTTTGGCCGATATGTGTGTGTGTGTGTCTTTTTAGAATATTTTTATAAAATATTTACCTCAGTATAGCCCTGTGTTTGGATCTAATTCATACTGCGGAATTGATGCACGTACCTTCAGAAAAAAAGACCCTCAGGCACTCTCTTGTGTAATCTGTTGTTTGACAAATTGCCAAGGAATAAATTCTGACTGTCCCATGTGGTGGGACACATAGTTGGTGTGTCCCACATGTTTCCAAAAAGTGTTGAAATAGGATCTGCTTTTACAAGGAGTCGCCTCCAACAATTGCTCGTCTGAAATATACTGGGATGTATTGTTCCTCACTTAAATGTAATTGCCACATAAACAAATACAGTATGTCAAAAGTAAGACATGGTTTATAGTAAATGTCTGGATGCAGATCCTTTTTTGAGTACATTTATGGGGAAACCATTGCAGAGAAAGGCTATCAAACTTGTCTCTTGAAAGCAATGTTATATGTTTTCAAAATAAATGTATCTTTATATGTCAAGAGCAGACATGTTTTTATTTATTTTTTATAAATTAAGCATAGGATGTAGGGTATGCAGTTAACAGTTAGGGTGTAGGCTAAAGTATGCATTTAGCAGTTTGTGCACTTTACAGAGAAACATTTAAGAAAATAAAACCAAAGGAAGGATGGATTTAAAGCCTGCCTCAATAAAGTTGCACAGCGATGTAGGCTGCATACTGTACCTTAGAGGTGATGGATGATTATGGATCCACATCATTGACACTGTGAAGAAATATTACTTGTGAACAGTGCCACCCAGAGGTGAGTCAATGCATGGATAGTGCACCGCCCATTCTTACCTAAACAAAAGTACTGTTGCGCTCATAATATTCCATAAGCACTGCAGATATATGATATAAATTAATGTATTTCTGCATGCGATAATGTCAGTGGTGTAAAGAACTTAAGTAAAAATACTTAAAATTACTACTTAAGTTGTTTTTGGGGGCATCTGTACTTTACTATTTATATTTTTGAAAACTATTACTTCACTACATTCCTAAAGAAAATAATGTACTTTTTCCTCCATACATTTTGAATGCTTAGCAGGACAGAAATATGGTCCAATTTACGTATTTATCAAGAGAACCACTCCGGTCATCCCCACTGCCTCTAATCTGGCGGACTCACGAAACACACGTTTCGTTTGTAAATTATGTCTGAGTGTTGGAGTGTGCCCCTGGCTATCGTAAACTTCAAAAACAAGAAAATGGTGCCGTCTGGTTTGCTTATTATAAGGAATTAGAAATGATTTATACTTGCACTTTTACTTTTGATACTTAAGTATATTTTAGCAATTACATTTACTTTTGATATTTGAGTGTATTTAAAACCAAAGAGTTTTTTTTACTTTTACTCAAGTACTATTGTACTGGGTGACTTTCAATTTTACTTGAGTCATTTTCTATTGAGATATCTTTACTTTTACTTAAGTATGTCAATTGGGTACTTTTTCCACCACTGGAAAATGTGATTTGGTGCATGTTTAAATTTTGTTAGTGACACACTTGCATATCTGTGTGTGGCTTTAAATGTGACACTTCCCAAAACCCCCACTAGTGGTCAGTCTATCTACAGATTGTTGCATTTTAAGAGCTATGTAGGCTGCGTGCGCTCGTTTTGCACCACCCGGTGCCTCGAATGTGTGGAAATGGTCCAAATGTGCAAACTCTGCTTACCCGGGGTACCGGGGCGATGCAAAACAAACACAGCCATTCTCACCAGGAAAGAGAAAACCACCGCCAGAAAAACGTAGCAATTTGTTTGCTGAAACCAGAAATTCCACAACTCACCTAGCTAGCTAATCAAACATTTGGCTTGCTGTGTCTGTGGTAGTGACGCCAACCCGCAGTCCACGTGGTAATATCTGTGGGTCGGACGGGTTTAGAATAATTTAATACTGTGTGTCTGAAGGGCAGGTGTGTGGAGTGCGGGTTGAATGAAGAGAAACAATACCTTTAAAAAATCCATAAATGTAATATAATAAGACAAAAGCTGCGAAAGGAGAGTTGAAAATAAAGAGAAAGGATGGCCAGAAAAGTTATGTTTGGTAAAGATTTGGTGAAGTGGTAGATGATGATAGCAGTGTTGTTATGTGTCACGATTGTGAGACTACAAATTCGACAGACAAGATGGGACTTCAAATAGGCCTATGGCATGTCAAGGGATCTGTGGCCTACTGTTTAGATGGGTTTAACGGAAACTGAAATCTGGACATTGACTAACCAGAATAACCTACTGTTTTGGCAAACTCCAAAGACCTCTGATAATACTAGTCCCGTGCAAATCGACATCCCTGTGTTTTGAGAGAAATGTTTGTTTGACAGGTGTTGCATGCGGGTTGAGTAAAAAAAGTATAACTGATACGATAAATTTAACAAAGGGTCTACATGTATCGACTTTCACAGTGAATGCTTTTGTTTATATGTTTTGTGCGAATTGAACATTGCCAAATGCATCATTTATTTAACCTATTTCATGCAACCCTTGCTGTTAATAAATCACAAAGCGGCATACAACTGAGCTAAACGTTTGGAACAAGTTCACTTACTCATCCATAGCCTAAAAACGCATATTAAAAGTGCAAGTTATCTTTTTTAGCTAAGATCTGAAGGCTGGGGGACATTTAGGACGTATTCTACTGCTGATCGCTAAAATATCCGAATGATTATGATCACACTTCCTCAATTCAAATATTATGGCGAAACTATACCAAAAATGGTTTGGTTAAGCAATAAGGCCCGAGGGGGTGTGGTATATGGCCAATATACCTCGGCTAAGGACGGTTCGTTGTGGAGTGCCTGGACATAGCCCTTAGCCGTGGTATATTGGCAATATACCACAAACCCTCGAGGTACCTTACTGCTATTAAAAACGTATTACCAACATAATTAGAACAGTAAGAATTGAGCATTTCTTGCAGTAAAATTATACACCAAATGTAGCCAATATTTGGACGGGAACAGGAGTGGAGAAATATGATTTACTTCTGCATCTTGAGAGAATGCAACGCTCAGTCAGTTACCCTCTGTAGATGTGCTGTCTACGTCATAAATGCATCATAAAATCTTATAATATTTCAACCACATCAAATAGGCATCGAAGCCGAACTGAAATCGTATCAGAAACACGTTGGGTCGTTTTCACAGCTTTCTTTTTCCTTAGAGCCATACATTTATGTTATTTGGACATTTTGCACAGAAAATCTTTGCCATTTATTTTTTGCTTTATTGTATTTTCTCCCCAGTCCCTAAACGTCCGCGAAAGATTACAGAGAAAACGTTACCAATGTCAACTAGATTAAAGCATTCATTCTATCGATCTATTACATTATTCTGTTGAGCAAATGTTTATTTAGACTTCTAGGGGAACATAATGACAAAAGAGAAGCTACATGTATCTAATTATAGTCAAGTTGACTAACAAATAGCCTACCAAAATGTCTGAAATTATAAGCAGAAACATCTATATCAGGTAACGTCATGCAGTCTTTGACTGTAGCCTATGTTCTATATTTGTGGATTAGGGTTGGGTGCTGACCTCAGATTTGGATTTTGTCACATTTATTTGGCGGTTGTGGATGAGTTATCAATTGCTGGCAGGTGCGGATGAGCAAACAGCTAACCACTAGCATCGATTCCGCAGCTAAAGTCTAAAGAGGAGGGTCTGTCGTGCGTGAACTTTGGAGCCGCCACGTGTACAGGAAATAGAACCAATCTGACAGTTGTGGTTGGTCGGTTTGTTTTGCTCGTACGACGACGCATTCTTGTCATTGTTAGCTAGGTAGGTGGGCTATCTCATCCATTTGCTGGCATTTATTTCCGAGATACGTTCCAAATTTGTGTCGTTGGAGCTCAAAATCAGGTAGGTCAACGTTGACGAGGCAGCTGTCCTCATACGCGATTAGCTATTGCTGTGTGTTATGTAGCTAGTTAACGTTAACTATGTGCTGCCTTGTTAACGTTAGCTTTATGTGAGTGTGCATCATTTAGAGCACTTCCGGATAAGACCTGCCTGGCTAAGCATTGTGTTGGGCTTCGTAGCTAGCTAACTAAGAAATGTAGCTAGTAAGAACACTAGCTAATAGTAGTCAGTGATGATGGAAGCTAGCCACATGGCAAACTTACCCAATGTTGTGTTGACAGGTGTGTTAATCAGCCCTTGAACAAGCAAGGACATTGCACTTGGAAGAAGCCATGGCTATGTACTGCAGGACGGCTTGGTGCAGGCACCTTATGGCTGTGTCCATGGCCCTGTTCTGCCTGCTCCACAACACCATGGACGTCCATGCCCGGCCAGCTAACATGTCAGCCCTGAAGGACAAAAACAACCCCACAAGTAAAGAGGAGAATGAGATTCTTCCCCCAGACCATCTAAATGGGGTGAAGCTGGAGATGGATGGTCACATCAATAAAGGCTTCCATCAGGAGGTGTTCCTGGGTAAGGAGATGGAGGAGTTTGAGGAGGACTCTGAGCCCAGGAGGAACAGGAAGAAGCTCATTGAGATCTTCAGCAAGTAAGTGGGGATTACTGGCTTTCAATTTCATGACTCGTGAGTCATGTACAGCTGACTACTTTCAACTCTCTGAGTTGAGTAAAGTCCCCTGATGATGACACAGCTTTAGCTTTATAGTGTGTCTGTGTTGGAATTTTTTCACCATATAGCCTTAATTTGCAGTTGACTTTTGTTTAGGCCAAATTGTGAAATGGTGTGTAGATGCAAGGTTGTAATTGTGATCAATTGAAGAGTCCACTGTCTATGTAGCCTATACACATCCAGTTAAAGATGTGCTCTGGAATTTTTCCAACTAAGTATTTTTTTTAAACCTTCCGCTTTGTGCTGGATGTGTCAATGTCTAGTTCATACATGCATGCTCTATGTGCAGAATTACTGTCTTACCACAGCCACAAAATCTCGAGTTTGAAAGCAACTGTTTTTCTGGAAGCTTTGCTGCACCATTTCCCCTACATTTCCCCTCACATAGGCCAGCCTCCTAACAATTTGAATTCTAGATAATGAGCTTCAGCCCCACGACCATTTGAGAAACAGCTAACAAGATGCGCACGCAGAGCGAGAGCAATGACGTCGTGCACATATCTGCACATACACTACATGACCAAAAGTATGTGGACACCTGCTCGTTGAACATCTCATTCTAAAAGCATGGGCATTCATATGGAGTTGGTCCCCCTTTGCTGCTATGACAGCCTCCACTCGTCTGGGAAGGCTTTCCACTAGATGTTGGAACATTGCTGCGGGGACTTGCTTTATTTCAGCCAAAAGAGCATTAGTGAGGTTGGTCACTGATGTTGGGCGATTAGGCCTGGCTCAGTCGGCGTTCCAATTCATCCCAAAGGTGTTTGATGGGGTTGAGGTCAGGGCTCTGTGTAGGCCAGTCAAGTTCTTCCACACCGATCTCAACAAACCAGTACTGTATGGACCTCGCTTTGTGCACATAGGCATTGTCATGCTAAAACAGGAATGGGCCATGCCCAAACTGTATCCACAAAGTTGGAAGCACAGAATCATCTAGAATGTCATTGTATGCTGTAGCATTAAGATTTCCGTTCACTGGAACTAAGGGGCCTAACCCGAACCATGAAAAACAGTCCCAGACCATTATTCCTCCTCCATCAAACGTTACAGTTGGCACTATGCATTCGGGCAGGATGCGTTCTCCTGGCATCCGCCAAACCCAGATTAGTTGGTCGGACAGCCAGATGGTGAAGCGTGATTCATCACTCCAGAGAATGCGTTTCCACTGCTCCAGAGTCCAATGGTGATGAGCTTTACACCACACCAGCCAACGCTTGGCATTGCGCATGGTGATCTTAGGCTTGTGTTCGGCCATGGAAACCCATTTCGTGAAGCTCCCGACAAACAGTTCTTGTGCTGACATTGCTTCCAGAGGCAGTTTGGAACTCTGTAGTGAGTGTTGCAACCTAGGACAGATGATTTTTACACGCTTCAGCACTTGGCGGTCCCATTCTGTGAGCTTGTGTGGCCTACCACTTCACGGCTGAGCTGTTGTTGCTTTTAGACATTTCCACTTCACAATAACAGCACTTACAGTTGGCCGAGGCAGCTCTAGCAGGGCAGACATTTAACAAACTGACGTTGGAAAGGTGGCATCCTATGACGTGCCACTGCTAATGTTTGTCCATAGAGATGGCATGGCTGTGTGCTCTATTTATACACCTGTCATTAACGGGTGTGGCTGAAATAGCCGAACCCACTAATTTGAAGGGGTGTCCACATACTTTTGTGTTTGTGATGTAACAATTTTCGGTGACCACTTTTGGCTTTTACTTTCAGAACTACTGGCTAAAAAGTATACAAAAGTACCAGAAAATCTATTTAATGTGTACACCTTTTCATGCTCCGGTTCCTATTTCAAAGAATAGGGGGCATAAACAAATAGGCTATCTGTTATGATAAGCAACGCAGTGTTCCTGAGAACATGGAGGTGAGTGCACCTGTAATAGATCAACCACAGCAGTCTAAGTAAATACCTGTCCTCGTCTACCCCATACTGGGTAAGCTAGGTGCCATGTAGTAAAAGCTAGGAGGCTGATTTATAAATACTGTTGAAACAGTACAGATTTTATAATCCTACTTGTCACCCTTGAGAAATGTCCACTTGCCAGAAAAGCAGGTTCCTTGACAAATCCTTACTAGCGTTCCATTATGTTACCCTATATGCAAAAGGAATGACTGTGTTGGAAAAACATGAAAGCTTAAACCGTTGAAACCATATTTTGAGCTACGGTTGCATCTTACTCAGTTGTAGAACTATACAAAATTATCTGGGTTTGGGGCTGAAGCATATATATGATAGTGGATTTTAATAAACTACTTGAATTTGATACTCCAGTTGAGTGTTTGTGTTTGAAAACGCTGACTGTAAGTTGTGTGTATAAGAGCGTCTGCTAGCTAAATGACCAAAATGTAAATGTAGAACTGAAGATCTGCTGGCTACTTTCCTGTCTACCATTCTCAGGGTGGACTTTAATAAAGACAAGAGCGTCAGTGCCCAAGAGATGCAGCGCTGGATCATGGAGAAGACAGAAGAACACTTCCAGGAGGCTGTGAGGGAGAACAAGATGAGCTTCCATGCTGTGGACCCAGATGGAGATGGTAAGAGAGATTACACAATTATCTGTGTCTTATTCATTAGGCACCAAATGGAAGAAAACTGACTGCAACAGGGTGGAGCTACCTTAGGGCTGGGCGATATATTGAATTAACATTTCTATCCATACCGTTTCTTATGTCTCAACTACTCAAATTGCACGCAGAGCAGACACTACTAAAACACTACAATGAACATTGATTCTGGAAAATGTATGCTCAGTTTGTCACATCTGGTACCATGTGCCACTAGCAGTGTTTTTATAAATGTGCAATAAGCATAAAACACATTTTTATATAAGGAATTGGCAATTCATTCTCATTCTGAGAAATAAGGTAGGCCACCTGATTTCAACATCTGAGCAAAATGGTCAGTCTAGCATGCTGTTTAAACCGTTGGAGATGGACAGAAGAGTGTGTTCATAACAATTAATGTTCTACCTTGTTATCTAGCAAATAGATCCAAGTTGGCTAAACTTGAACTATAAAGATTAGCTGGCTACTCACTTGCACGTGGACTTGTGCTTGAGAGGTTGTTTATGAGTGTTCATTTTCTATAATGCCTGCTATAAGAAGTTAGGCATTATTAGTGAATGAGAATTATGCATGATTCTGGTTAAATTTGTTACAAAAAGGGCACAGACAGACTTCACAGACTTGAAAGCCAGATCAGTCATATTGCAAAAATAGCAGGTTCAACTATTTTGATTTAAAAAAATTACATTCTAAATGGGGCTTATTTTTGGCCTAATTTCACATTAGAAATACTGTATGTCGTGAATCACCCATAATGTTGAAAAAATTTAGATTTTTAGGGCATATCGCCCTGACCTAGGCTATCTTTCCCGTTCCCCCAACAAGAACCACTAGTTTTCATTTTCTGTAGGTGTTCCCTAATGAATACCTCCTTGATACACAGCCATAGTGGTCACCTATTAAGAGCAATGTTTGTTACCAACACTGATGTCCTACTGTTAGGCCTTAGAGCTGATCTGTGGGCCACAATATAGCTCAGACCTGATGACAATACAGCACTGTTTCTCACATCCGGCTCAAAATTCTTCCTACACAGTCAAGCCCCAGTCCCTTAACTGATCTATTCTCACCATAGGACATGTGACGTGGGATGAATACCGGGTGAAGTTTCTGGCCAGCAAAGGATTCAACGAGAAGGAAATGGCTGACAAGATAAAGAACAGTGAAGAACTGAAGGTGGACGAGGAGAGTAAGTTAGTCCACCACAATATCATCCACTTTAGCTGTAGTCCATGCATTTCTCCTGGTTAATCAGGATTCCTTATTTTCTTACCACATCCTAGCATGCTATTGTTGAAATTGACCTACCCAGGGCCTCCCGAGTAGTGCAGCAGTCTAAGACACTGCATCGCAGTGCTAGAGGCATCACTACACATCCGGGTGTGATCCCAGTCTGTGTCGCAGCCGGCCGCGTCCAGGAGACCCATGAGGCATCGCACAATTGGCCCAGCGTCGTAAGGGTTAGGGGAGGGTTTGGTCAGCTGGGATGTCCTTGTCCCATCGCGCTCTAGCGACTCCTTGTGGCAGCCGGGCGCATGCACGCTAACTTCAGGTAGCCAGCTGTACGGCGTTTCCTCCAACACATTGGTGGGGCTGGCTTCCGGGTTAAGCGAGCAGTGTGTCACGAAGCAGTGCGGCTTGGCGGGGTCGTGTTTCGGAGGACGCGTGCCTCTCTCCCGAGTCCGTACAGGAGATGCAGCGACGGGACAAGACTGTAACTACCAATTGGATATCACGAAATTGGGAGACAAAAAGGGGTAAAAAGTATAAAAAAGAAAATAACCTACCCCCAAACCAATATCCTACTTTTCCAAATGTTTTAATGTTCTGATCACGATAAGTCTTTTTCATTTTGCTCTGCCAATAATGCTTGTATTGAATGTGTCTCAGTGGATGATCAAATTACCTTATTATTTGAATCCCTGCAGCCCAGGAGGTGCTGGAGAGTCTGAAGGACCGTTGGTTTCAGGCTGATAACCCCCCAGCCGACCAGCTGCTGAACGAGGAAGAGTTTCTCTCCTTCCTGCATCCCGAGCACAGCAAAGGCATGCTCAAATACATGGTCAAGGAGATCGTTCGTGACCTCGGTATGTACTTTCTCATATGATTTGAATTCAGTTAGTGTGTATGCATAAGGCCATAACTGGGTTTTGTGAAAACAATGATTTGAATAAGAAAATGACAATTGTTTAAAGTACACAGAATAAATACATAAATTGTGGATGACCCATGATCAATCATGAAAAGCTTTACAATCTAATCTGTTGTTTGAGTTTGATATTTATTTTGTGTTTTTAAAGACCAGGACGGTGACAAGAAGCTGACTCTGTCTGAGTTCATCTCCCTGCCCATGGGCACCGTGGAGAACCAGCAGGCCCAGGACATCGACGATGACTGGGTACGAGAGAGGAAGAAGGAGTTTGAGGAGGTCATCGACAGGAACCATGACGGCATCGTGACCATGGAGGAACTAGAGGTGGGTGTCGTGCGTTAGAAAAACCCATAGCTACAAAACGCTACAAAGGCTAGGTTTATGATGGGTCGTAAAGGCCTATATGTAAACACAGACGGAACAAATATCATGTCACAGAGGACTCTTTCCACTGGGTACACTGCAGGACCTTGTATAGGATAGTGTCATTTTATAGTTGCAGAGTATACCATGAACATTTTAGACTCATTTCCTTCCTTTTTCCCTGTCTTTCACTCATGCCATCACTACTCTCCAGGAGTACATGGACCCTATGAACGAGTACAATGCGCTGAACGAGGCTAAGCAGATGATCGCTGTGGCCGACGAGAACCAGAACCACAACTTGGAGCTGGAGGAGATTCTCAAGTACAGCGAATACTTCACTGGCAGCAAGCTCATGGACTATGCCCGGAATGTTCACGAGGAGTTCTGAAGACAAGCTGACAAAATCCTCCCTTTCCCTTCTAATGTGGGCATCCTCATAAGTATTCTCTAAGGACAGGTCTGTCTTATTGATGGAAAGAAAAGCCTGATGTTCTAGTGTGCAATTCTGTGTTTAAATCCTAGCCCCAGCCGAGTGACCTGGCCTCCCCCAGTGACTCTTAAAGTAAGGCATAAAACATCCTTCATTTCTGGACTGTCTKCCTCTTCTAAACATCAGAATGAACCATTGCCAAAGTCTGCCTTCTGTCTACAGTGGGACTTAAGTTGCATTATTTCACGTATGATAATGCATTTTGGGTTTTCAGTGCATTCTAGACACTGCGTCAACTTCATGATTCATTTGTGTTTGATGATATATTGTGAAATTTATGTCTGAGTAATTGGAACAAGATTCATTTTTTCCCCTCCAGTGAAATAATTGAGGTGTAAGGACAACTTACACAATTGGGCCTACAATATTTGTAGTAGTGCAGAATCGTTCTGTTTTTACTGCAAAATTATTTAAATTGCATAACTGTAAAGAATGTAAATATCTTCATTCTTTGGATTTCCCATCACATTCTACAGATCTACATTTCACAATGTTGCTCGGAAGTAAATGTTCTTTACCAAGTCATCAATCATATTGACCACTGAGCTGAACCCCAGTAACCACTGTACTCTCCACACTCAATGACTACGTGCTTGCTGCCCTTGTAAACAATTGTTTGACATTTGTCTATTTGGTAAGAAGGTTACACTGCTATGTCCTGATAGGTGTTGATGATTCTCTGATCCATCCTATTCTTTGAAATTAGTGCTTATGTCATAATTATGGTGTTTTAAACCTCTACTGCAAAAATGTCTCATTGTTTCCATACATTTGTTTGCCTTTGTGTCTATAATCCCAACTGGGGTTGTGCATTTAAGCATTTCCAAAAATATGTAAACTCTGTTAAATATCTGATACAATCATTACAAATTAATTAGCAATTTGTTAACATGGGTCTGATTGTTTTTGATACACAAATATGTCATAACTGAAAGTAAAGAAGAGGTGTGCTTGTAATCAGGGTTGGGGATTTATTATTATTTTTTTTTTATGTTTTTGCGGGATTTTGACATGAGCCCTCTGGGTACCTTGCCCTTGTCAATTGTCCAAATCTGTGTTTGAGACTGGTGTAAGAAATTAACTTATTTATTTATTTGTTGTTAGTCTTTTGTTTTCTCTCAAAGCAGTTACATCAATATGTTAAAAAATATATATCTTTATTTTCCCAGTGTTGTATTTTTAGTTTTTCAATGCTTATTTGTTTTATCCAGTTTCTGCAAATGTTGAACTTAAATACCAGATGGATATTATTTGTCATTGAGAAATTCCTTGTGGATCCTACCAATTCAGCCATGTTCGTACCCCTTGTCATGCTTTGACAAAGCTCTGTAATATACAGTACCATTCAAAAGTTTAGACACAACCTCATTCCAGGGTTTTTCTTTTTTTACTATTTTCTACAAAACTTAAATAACACATGGAATCATGTAGTAACTAAAAAAGTGTTAAACAAATCAAAATAGATTTTATATTTGAGATTCTTCAAAGCACAAAAAACAGCAAGCACTATGTTAACTGGCACTCATGAGGACCGCCACAGGAAAGGAAGACCGAGAGTTACCTCTGCTGCAGAGGATGAGTTACCAGCCTCAGAAATTGCAGCCCAAAAAAATGCTTCACAGACTATATGTAACAGACAACTCAACATCAATTGTTCAGAGGAGACTGCATGAATCAGGCCTTCATGGTTGAATTGCTGCAAAGAAACCACTACTAAATGACACCAATAAGAAGAGACTTGCTTGTGCCAAGAAACACGAGCAATGGACATTAGACCGGTGGAAATATGTGCTTTAGTCTGATGAGTCCAAATTTGAGATTTTTTAGTTCCAACCGCTGTGTCTTTGTGAGACGCAGAGTAGGTTAACGGATGATCTCCGCATGTGTGGTTCCCACCGTGAAGCATGGGGGTGTGGGGATGCTTTGCTGGTTATACTGTCAGTGATTTATTTAGAATTCAAGGCACACTTAACCAGCATGGCTACCACAGCATTATGCAGCGATACGCCATCCCATTTGGTTTGCGTTTAGTGGGACTATCATTTGTTTTTCAACAGGACAATGACCCAACACACCTCCAGACTGTGTAAGGGCTATTTGACCAAGAAGGAGAGGGTTGGAGTTCTGCATCAGATAACCTGGCCTCCACAATCACCCGACCTCAACCCAAATGAGATGGTTTGGGATGAGTTGAACTGCAGAGTAAAGGAAAAGCAGCCAACAAGTGTTCAGCATATGTGGGACCACCAAGACTGTTGGAAAAGCATTCCTCATGAAGCTGGTTGAGAGAATGCTATGAGTGTGCAAAGCTGTCATCCAGGCAAAGGGTGGCTACTTTGAAGAATATAAAATATTTTGATTTGTTTAACACTTTTTTTGGTTACCACATGATTCCATATGTGTTATTTCATAGTTTTGATGTCTTCATCAAAACCCTGGAATGAGTAGGTGTGTCCAAACTTTTGATTGGTACTGTATGTGTAATATGCATTCATCAATTGCTTTCCTGCTTCAAGGACAATATCCTGTGGAAATACATCAGTAACTTCGATCCCGCTGAGATCCTGTAATATAATTGAAATTATAAAAGAAAAAGCTCATGCTATCAGAATGTGACAACGCTTTAGCTATACATTGTATTCCAGATTAAACAATAAATATTTCTTACCAATCTCTGACCATAGTCTGTACCCTAATGTTTTATGCCTCCATAAATGTATATTTCAACATTCTTGCATACTAACTTGATGGCCAATAGTTCTTCGCTAGGCGTTTCAAATTATACAACTTTTACTGGAGCTTGCCAGAAAACTTGCCTACTCACAAGGCAGGCAATACGCTTGACCTCATCTTTACTAGATGCTGTTCTTCCACTAATCTCATTGCAACTCCCCTCCAAGTCTCCGACCACTACCTTGTATCCTTTTCCCTCTCGCTCTCATCCAACACTTCCCACACTGCCCCTACTCGGATGGTATCGCGCCGTCCCAACCTTCGCTCTCTCTCCCCCGCTACTCTCTCCTCTTCCATCCTATCATCTCTTCCCTCTGCCTCAAACCTTCTCCAACCTATCTCCTGATTCTGCCTCCTCAACCCTCCTCTCTCCTTTCTGCATCCCTTGACTCTCTATGTCCCCTATCCTCCAGCGGCTCGGTCCTCCCCTCCTGCTCGTGGCTCGACGACTCATTGCGAGCTCACAGAACAGGGCTCCGGCAGCCGAGCGGAAATGGAGGAAAACTTGCCTCCCTCGACCTGGCATCCTTTCACTCCCTCCTCTCTACATTCTCCTCTTCTGTCTCTGCTGCTAAAGCCAATTTCTACCACTCTAAATCCAAGCATCTGCCTCTAACCCTAGGAAGCTCTTTGCCACCTTCTCCTCCCTCCTGAACCTCCTCCCCTCCTCCCTCCCTCCTCCCCTCTGTGATGATCTTCGTCAACCTAAAAGAAGGTCGACAATCCGATCCTCGTTTGCTAAGTCAAACGACACCGCTGGTTCTGCTCCCACTGCCCTACCCTGTGCTTTGACCTCTTTCTCCTCTCTCTCCAGATGAAATCTCCGTCTTGTGACGGCCGGCCGCCCAACAACCTGCCCGCTTGACCCTATCCCCTCCTCTCTTCTCCAGACCATTTCCGGAGACCTTCTCCCTTACCTCACCTCGCTCATCAACTCATTCTTGACCGCTGGCTACGTCCCTTCCGTCTTCAAGAGAGCGAGAGTTGCACCCCTTCTGAAAAAACCTACACATCCCTCCGATGTCAACACTACAGACCAGTATCCCTTCTTTCTTTTCTCTCCAAAACTCTTGAACGTCCTCCTTGGCCAGCTCTCCTGCATCTCTCTCAGAATGACCTTCTTGATCCAAATCAGTCAGGTTTCAAGACTAGTCATTCAACTGAGACTGCTCTTCTCTGTGTCACGGAGGCGCTCCGCACTGCTAAAGCTACTCTCTCTCCTCTGCTCTCATCCTTCTAAGACTATCGGCTGCCTTTGATACTGTGAACCATCAGATCCTCCTCTCACCCTCTCCGAGCTGGGCATCTCCGCGCGGCCCACGCTTGGATTGCGTCCTACCTGACAGGTCGCTCCTACCAGGTGGCGTGAGAATCTGTCTCCGCACCACGTGCTCTACCACTGTGTCCCCCAGGCTCTGTTCTAGGCCTCTCCTATTCTCGCTATACACCAAGTCACTTGCTCTGTCATATCCTCACATGTCTCTCCTATCATCTATGCAGACGACACACAATTAATCTCTCCTTTCCCCCTCTGATAACCAGGTGGTGAATCGCATCTCTGCATGTCTGGCAGACATATCAGTGGGATGACGGATCACCACCTCAAGCTGAACCTCGGCAAGACGGAGCTGCTCCTCCCGGGAAGGACTGCCCGTTCCATGATCTCGCCATCACGGTTGACAACTCCATTGTGTCCTCCTCCCAGAGTGCTAAGAACCTTGCGTGATCCTGGACAACACCCTGTCGTTCTCAACTAACATCAAGGCGGTGACCCGTTCCTGTAGGTTCATGCTCTACAACATTCCCAGAGTACGACCCTGCCTCACGCAGGAAGCGGCGCAGGTCCTAATCCAGGCACTTGTCATCTCCCGTCTGGATTACTGCAACTCGCTGTTGGCTGGGCTCCCTGCCTGTGCCATTAAACCCTACAACTCATCCAGAACCCGCCCGCACCGTCTGGTGTTCAACTTTCCCAAGTCTCTCCACGTCACCCCGCTCCTCCGCTCTCTCCACTGGCTTCCAGTTGAAGCTCGCTCCGCACCACAAGACCATGGTGCTTGCCTACGGAGCTGTGAGGGGAACGCACCTCCGTACCTTCAGGCTCTGATCAGGCCCTACACCCAAACAAGGCACTGCGTTCATCCACCTCTGCGCTCCTGCCTCGCCTCCCTACTCGAGGATACAGTTCCCGCTCAGCCCAGTCAAAACTGTTCGCTGCTCTGCCACCCAAGTGGAACAAACTCCCTCACGAACGCCAGGTCAGCGGAGTCAATCACCACCTTCCGGAGACACCTGAAACCCCACCTCTTTAAGGAATACCTAGGATAGGATAAAGTAATCCTTCTAACCCCCCCCCCTTAAAAGAGTTAGATGCACTATTGTAAAGTGGTTGTTCCACTGGATATCATAAGGTGAATGCACCAATTTGTAAGTCGCTCTGGATAAGAGCGTCTGCTAAATGACTTAAATGTAAATGTAAAACAATACATTTTATTATGTACATTATTCTTTCCATTCTGTTTTTATTTGTAATAGTTGTAGTTGCTATGAGACCATTGTTATATTATGACTCAATTCTGTGAACTGCATTGTCTTTGTAAAGCTACCCACAGAAATTGTCAAAACAAAAACATTAGGCCTTGAATTATACAGTTGAAGTCGGAAGTTTACATACACCTTAGCCAAATACATTTTAACTCAGTTTTTCACAATTCCTGACATTTAATATATTGTATATGAAAAATAGTATTAGTTGATTATAAACAATTCCTGACATTTAATATATTGTATATGAAAAATATTATTAGTTGATTATAAACAATTCCTGACATTTAATATATAGTATATGAAAAATATTATTAGTAGATTATAAACGTGTCAGTAAATTTGTCCGACTATTTCAAAATATATTTTGGCGAGAACCTTCGAGACTACCTGTTGTGAGTAAAAATGTGACATTTAACCTAGACATTTTAGGAACTTTCTCCTAAAATGTTAGCAGCTTCTATCTGTTACATGAATGTATTACTTTCCTCTACCTACTCAAACACAAACCATGAGCCTTCTGTTAATGATCATTTTATGTTAAGGAATAAGATGGTCAATCACCACTGACCATTTTGACAGGAAGGCTGGCTCCCTCCTCCAGTCTCCTGCAGAAGAGGCGGGAGGACATGGAGGTCCACAAAGCTATGAAACTGCAAAGAGAGGTGAAACATATTTCAAACATTTCAAGAAATTTGGCTCAATCCTCAACCCTCCTCCTGTATGATAGTCTCACTTTACAATCTGTTTGGGTTTCAGGATTTTGAGTCAACTCTCAGAGCCCTGAGAATCCGCAAGGATGAGCTCAGAGAAATTTGCTGAAATTTGACAACTTTCTTAAGGTACTGTCATAGCTTCTGAACATCACTTCTTAGCCTAAACAATATACTCTACCCATCAGTCAGACTCAGAGATTAATTGGTCATACTCTTCCATGACCTCACTCAGAGATAAACTTGTTATACTCACCCATGATCTCACTCAGGACAACGAGGTGAAACGATGTTGAGCTGTTAGGAAAGCCGGCCGAGAGAGGGAAATGACTAATCAGAAGCAGGTGGACATGGTCACTCTACAGGAGGATACAAAAGCTCACATCGGAGGGACTGTCTAGAGTGCAAAAGAATGCCATCTACCCCCATTACCTGGATAAAGTGGTACAGGATCTTAGGTCTATACAAGTGCTTAGGCCGTATGGGCTAGGGGTTGATTTTTTCTCTCTAAGTTTCAGGAGGCCCGACGGGTGATGTCTCGCTACGACACGTTGATGCTGACCCGGGAAGACCTGGTGCCTACTACCCAGCAGAACCAGGACAGCACAGAGAAAGCCCGAGCCCAGCTGCCCCCCTTCACAGAGCAGAGTAACGACACCCTGCTGCACTACAACACTCTGGCCCAGCTACAGAGCCAGCTGGACAAGGCCCCCGCTGAGGGCATCATCTGGGTGAGACATGAGATGATCACTCTCCTTATAATGTGTATTTTATGGTGATTTATCTCTGAGGGACACAGTTTCTCGGACACAGATGAATAAAGCTAGTCCTGGACATACAAGCTAACTGAATGGCGATCTACCACTGAACCTCCTAGTTTTAGTCTGGGAAACCAGCCAGGTTACTAAGAGAGTCTGAAATCAAAGACGGTTTGATCAAATGATTACCATTTCTCTCTTGATATACAGGAATCAAGATGGGCCCACATTCAGAACACAGCTGCCAAGAAGACACTTCTGTTGTGCACAATCAAGATGGCCACTATCAATCTTTACCAGAGTGTGTGCAAGAGGGCCAAAGACACTGGGGATTTACCTGTTGCTCCAGAGGACCCTCCTAAGCAGCTGGAAAAGGTACCATAGGCTACTGTGCTGCTGTAAACACATGACTCAGCATTATGCTGTTTGTGCAAAGTTGAGGGTCGCTAGATTCGAATGTTCATAATATTTACGTAAGAGGAAAGGACCGAGGACACAGATGGTTATTGTATCGTGTGAAACACTTTGACTTCCTGATGTTGTGTGATTCTCTCTGGTGTTTACAGAACATTGGTGCTGTGACATTAGGATTTCAGAGCCTGTTTAAAGAAAGCAATTGTAGCAATAGAGCAAAGGATTACAAAGTATGAAAAGAAACGAGTGGCTGCAGTATTGCCGGCAACATTGATGATGATTAGGAGTATATGCTGTATGGGCTGTTAAGGCATAAGTGTATGAAAGTGTGTATTCTTATTTTATATTTATGTAATTCATTCATTGAGCTGTTCTTGTCTATTGATGTTCTGTATTATGTCATGTTTTATGTTTTGTGTGGACCCCAGGAAGAGTAGCTGCTGATTTAGCAGCTTCTAATGGGGATCCTAATAAAATACTATTCATGAACCAATCACAGGATAGGGTATTCTGCATCACAAGTAATAGATGGTGGGGAACAACTAGAAATGATGATCATACTGATATCTATGCAGGTCATGACAGCTGTGGAGTGCTCTGATGCATAGTTTACCTGTCTCCTTTTTCTGATCAAGGGGATTCCCTTAATCTGCCAGAATATGTAGCAGATATCATACCTACATTTGCATAAATTGTGAATCCTCTTCAGTGGTTCCCAAAATTTTTATAGTCCCGTACACCTTCAAACATTCAACCTCCAGCTGCGTACCCACTCTAGCACCAGGGTTAGCACACTCTCAAATGTTGTTTTTTACGATACATTTATTAAACACAACCCGGCTCGTGGGAAGTGACAAAGAGCTCTTATAGGACCAGGGCACAAATAATAATAATCAATAATTTTGCTCTTTATTTATTAACCATCTTACATATAAAACCTTATTTGTTCATTGAACATTGTGAATAACTCACCATAGGTCAATGAGAAGGATGTGCTTGAAAGGATGCACATAACTCTGCAATGTTGGGATGTATTGGAGAGTCTCAGTCATAAATCATTTTCCACACACAGTCTGTGCCTGTATTTAGTTTATGCTAGTGATGGCCGAGAATCAACTCTCACATAGGTACGTGGTTTCAAAGGGCATATGTGTCTTAACAGCGCGATTTGCCGAGGCAGGATACTCTGAGCGCAGCCCAATCCTGAAATCTGGCAGTGGCTTCTGATTAAATTAAATTTTCACTGAACCGCTTGTTACAATTTCAATGAGGCTCTCTTGTTCAGATATCGATCAGTGGACTGGAAGCAGGGCATGAAAGGGATAACGAATCCAGTTGTTTGTGTCATCCATTTCTGGAAGGTACCTGCGTAATCTCCGTAAGCTTGAGTTCATTTGCACACAAACATTCATACAATGATGGAAGACCTGTGTGTTGTCCTTGTTAATGCAGAGAGAGAAGAACTCCAACTTCTTAATCATAGCCTCAATTTTGTCCTGCACATTTAATATAGTTGCGGAGAGTTCCTGTAATCCTAGATTCAGATCATTCAGGTGAGAAAAAACATCACCCAGATAGGCCAGTCGTGTGAGAAACTCGTCATCATGCAAGCTGTCAGACAAGTGAAAATTATTGTCAGTAAAGAAAAGTAAGGGGGCAGTAGCTCTTCGGCTGCATCAGATTCATAACTGTCAGTTTCCATGCTAGCTGGGCTAACAACAAAAGTAGAATTACTGATGTGCTCATGGAAGCAGAACAACTTGTGTCGTCGACAGGTGCAGTACTGCTGGTAGTAGCAGCAGAGCTGGTATGTGCCTTACTTTATTTTAACCATTTATCAATTTTCGAGCAAACGGAATGAGCAGCAGCTACGTTTGGCTACATAGTTAGTGGAATTACCGCGAGAGAGTAACAGTTAATGTGATTGGATGTTAATTACATTTACATTTTAGTCATTTAGCAGACGCTCTTATCCAGAGCGACTTACAGTAGAGTGCATACATTTTAACATACTGAGACAAGGATATCCCTACCAGCCAAGAGCAGATGCTCTTATCCAGAGCAACTTACAGTAGAGTGCATACATTTTATTACATATTTTTTTTTTACATACTGAGACAAGGATATCCCTACCGGCCAAACCCTCCCTACCGGCCAAACCCTCCCTAACCCAGACGACGCTATGCCAATTGTGCGTCGCCCCACAGATCTCCCGGTTGCGGCCGGCTGCGACAGAGCCTGGGCGCGAACCCAGACCAGCCTGGGCGCGAACCCAGACCAGCCTGGGCGTGAACCCAGAGACTCTGGTGGCGCAGCTAGCACTGTGATGCAGTGCCCTAGACCACTGCGCCACACGGGAGGCTACCTTATCAACAAACAAAAGAGGAATAGTCACATGCAAACAAGCATACATACAAACTATTTACATTGCCAGGAATCCTAAAAAACAAATCATATTCATTAATAATATAACCAATTTTAATTGCCTTTTTGTTTTTCAATTTAGTTAAAGTAGTGCCATTTTGTTAAATTCATTTATAAAGTGAAAAAAAGTTCGGTTTTGAATTAGACCATTTGCATTTGTGATTATGAAATTTACCTAATATTATTAGCAGTTGAATTAAAAACACTACATCTTTATCAATGTCAGAATTTCTGAAATAAATCATATCAAAACCATTAAATTGTACAACCGGTCCTATTTTTGTGTAATAAAATTCTTAATGTCAATCCAAAATATTCTACTATAAATACAGGCAAAAAACAAATGCAAAATGGTCTCCTTCTCCATTCCACAGAAATCACATTTATAGTCAATATTCAGCTTGAATCTTTCCAAAACATGTTTCACAGGATAAATTCTATGTAACATTTTAAATGAAACTTCCTTTACCTTACTGATACAATATTTGATAGCAATTTTCCATGCTTTCCCCCATTGAACAGTTGAAGTCGGAAGTTTACATACACCTTAACCAAATACATTTATACTCAGTTTTTCACAATTCCTGACATTTAATCCCAGTAAAAATTCCCTGTCTTAAGTCAGTTGGGTTCACCGCTTTATTTTAAGAATGTGAAGTGTCAGAATAATAGTAGAGAGAATTATTTATTTCAGCTTTTATTTCTTTCATCACATTCCCAGTGGGTCAGAAGTTTACATACACTCAATCAGTATTTGGTAGCATTGCCTTAATTGTTTTACTTGGGTCAAATGTTTCGGGTAGCCTTCCACAAGCTTCCCATAATACGTTGGGTGAATTTTGGCCCATTCCTCCTGACAGAGCTGGTGTAACTGAGTCAGGTTTGTAGGCCTCCTTGCTCACCACACGCTTTTTCAGTTCTGCCCACAGGATTGAGGTCAGGGCTTTGTTATGGTCACTCCAATACCTTGACGTCGTTGTCCTTAGCCATTTTGCCACAACTTTGGAAGTATGCTTGGGGTCATTGTCCATTTGGAAGACTCATTTGTGACTAAACTTCATGACTGATGTCTAGAGATGTTGCTTCAATATATCCACATCATTTTGCTTTCCTCATGATGCCATATATTTTGTGAAGTGCACCAGTCCCTCCTGCAGCAAAGCACCCCCACAACATGATGCTGCCACCCACGTGCTTCACGGTTGGGATGGTGTTCTTCGGCTTGCAAGGCTCCCCCTTTTTTCCTACAAACATAACGATGGCATTATGGCCAAACAGTTCTATTTTTGTTTCATCAGACCAAAGGACATTTCTCCAAAAAGTACAATCTTTGGTCCCCATGTGCAGTTGCAAACCGTAGTCTGGCTTTTTTATGGCGGTTTTGGAGCAGTGGCTTCTTCCTTGCTGAGCGGCCTTTCAGGTTATGTCAATATAGGACTAATTTTACTGTGGATATACATACTTTTGTACCTGGTTCCTCCAGCATCTTCACACTGTCCTTTGCTGTGGTTCTGGGATTGATTTGCACTTTTCGCACCAAAGTACGTTCATCTCTAGGAGACAGAACGTGTCTACTTCCTGAGAGGTATGACGGCTGCGTGGTCCCATGGTGTTTAAACTTGTGTAATATTATTTGTACAGATGAACGTGGTACCTTCAGGCATTTGGAATTGCTCCCAAGGATGAACGGGACTTGTGGAGGTCTACAATTTTTTTCTGTGGTATTTGGCTGATTTCTTTTGATTTTCCCATGATGTCAAGCAAAGAAGCACTGAGTTTGAAGGTAGGCCTTGAAATACATCCACAGGTACGCCTCCAATTGACTCAAATGATGTCAATTAGCCTCTCAGAAGCTTCTAAAGCCATGACATAATTTTCTGGAATTTTCCAAGCTGTTTAAAGGCACAGTCAATTTAGTGTATGTAAACTTCTGACCCACTGGTATTGTGATACAGTGAATTACAAGTGAAATAATCTGTCTGTAAACAATTGTTGGAAAATTACTTGTGTCATGCACAAAGTAGATGTCCTAATAGATGTCCTTCCTGTAAAACACAATCCTTGAGTGGAAATAAGACTTGATTTATTGATATTAATTTTCAAACCCGAAACTAAGGAATAGTCTCCAATACAGGAAACTGCTTTAGAAACCTCATTCCTGTCTCTCAAAAATATGGTGGTATCATCAGCCAGTTGACATAGTTTAAATTCATTTTCAAGTGTTGAAACACCTTGAAAATTCCCTTTCTTGATATGAAGAGCCATAATTTGAGTAACCAATAAAAATAAAAACGGACTAATTTGGCAGCCCTGCCTAATGCCACGCCCAATATTAAATATTTGGGATGTTCCGTGAGCTAATTTTACAGAGCTGGTACAACCACTATATAAAGTTTGGACTGCTTTAAAAAAAAAGTCACCAAACCCCAAAAAACATATTGCTTTGAACATTAACTCATGTGCTAGTGTCAAAAGCTTTATAAAAATCAACAAACATAAGAAAACTATCATCAAGGATGAGGTCATTATAGTCAATCATATCTAAGATCAACCTGATGTTATTACTAATGTGTCGACCATGCATAAAGCCAGATTGTTCTTTCTTCATCAATTATATGATGCAAGCCTTGTTTCAACCTCTTAGCAAATACAAGGGCAAATAATTTCCCATCATTATTTAACAGGCTATTATTCAACATTATTCAACGGGTCTCCAGTTGTCTATATAAAAACTATCCTTATTAGGTTTGGGAATCAAAGTAATTACACCTTGCTTTAAGGAAACCGGTAACTCCCCTTTTTCTTTTGTTTCTTCGAACATAGCAAGAATGAAAGGAATCTATTTATCATTGAATGCTTTATAAAACTCGCTTATTAAACCATCATTTCCAGGGGACCTATTGTCCTTAAGGCTTTTAATACCGTTTTTTATCTCAATTTCAGATAACTCATCATCACAAAAATCCCTGAAATCATTATCTATCTTCTTAGCAATGTTTGCTACATTGTCTAAGAAAAGATCCATATTGGAATTTGACTGGGTTGATGTATACCGATTCTGATAAAACTGGGCAACATGATGAGAGATTTCTTTTGGATTTTCATTCGTTCTGCTGATTTAGAGTTCTTACTTCCTCAGCATTGAAATCAATCGCTTTCTTCAGATTAACGATGCTGATAGTGTTCTTTCTCACCAAATCCATGTCATCTGCGCTCTCTTTGATTTTAGCCGTGAGGAGGCGGGAAGATGTTGTCCTGTAGCTGGCTCAGTGATTGTTCACTTCTCAGCTTCTTTGGAAGTTGCTCCTTGGTTGGGGTATTCGGGTATGACTCACATTCACCCCTCTTTTTTACACTGCAAGCATATGAGTTTCAGCAATGCCTCTTTTCTCCTTGGAAGTTTCAACATCCATTATCCCAGCAACAGTTTGGTCATGTCCTGACTCAATGCTACTAGCTATGAAGACGTTAGCCAACTAATTTAACTAAACAGGCTGAAACTTTTCGATAGCTAACTGTAATATTCATATGTGTAAACATACTGAATTGTAATTGGATGCATTTTACCGCCATATCATACTGTGCTATGATTGGTTAAGACCACCCAAATGGTTAGGTGATGGTCAGTTTGATCCTGGTTGGCGATACGTTAACATGCCAGTTATAGCTATCTAATAAAGAGCTACGTTAAGAAATATCCTGTAGTACTGCATTTTATTATTTTGTACAAAGCGTGCAAAACAAGACACTAACGGTCGCTTGTTCGTTGGAAATCGTCAAAAATATATTTCAATGGTTTGATTAATTACAAAATTATTAAAAATAGCTACATTGTATGGCTAGACATATTTATTTGTGAGAAAAAAATTGCAAAAGCAACCTAAAATTATAAACTGAGAAAACCCTAAAATTGTTCCTCAGCTAGAAATGTTACACCCTGTCATGCCGCCATCTTGAGCCCCCCGGCTACCTGTATTTGACATTGTGTTTACCTGTATTTAACATTGTGTTGTTATTTCGCTGAACATTAGATGGTTAAATTTGATTTTTGGCAGTGAAACGAGGCTACTCAGGCGAGAAAAAAACCTCACCCAAATGTATAGCCCCATTGGAAAATATAAATGGACTGTTTGAAAATGTGAAGAAATTTATATTTCTTTAAGAAAAAAAAATAATATATATAAATATATATATTGGGTTTTTTTTAAATAAAAAAATGTGAATCACATTTTTATTCAGCGTACCCGTTGGCAATACCTGCTCTATATTGTTCACTCATCAACTCTGTAATTAGACATGTCTGGTAGCCAGAGGGCATTTCAACTAGACTAGGACTAGTATAGCCCCATTGGAAAATATAAATGGACTGTTTGAAAATGTGAAGAAATGTATATTTTTTTAAGAAAAAAAAAATATATATATAAATATATATATTGGGGTTTTTTTAAATAAAAAAATGTGAATCACATTTTTATTCAGCGTACCCGTTGGCAATACCTGCTCTATATTGTTCACTCATCAACTCTGTAATTAGACATGTCTGGTAGCCAGAGGGCATTTCAACTAGACTAGGACAACAAATGATAACTAATGTGTCTGGAACAGTTCTTGTTTGACAGATCCAGACATTCCTAGCCGATCTGATCGCCATTTGGGAGGAGGTGAGCAAGCCGGATCAGCCAGGGCCAACCAAACACAAATAGAAGTATCCACTTCATTCTATATATCTGTTTTGTATGAAAGTATATATTCTGTTATATTTAGCTTATTAACAAAAAGCATTATTGATCTTTTGTAAAAATACAGTACCACAATATACATCTTAAAAACCATTTTATTGCCTATATGATGATTAAGGTGTATTGTCTGTTCTATGTAGCACTTCACATTATAATAGTATGATTGTATGAACGACCATCATGTCACCAAAACCATCAACTCTATATCCAACATCTATTTATATACTCATGAATCACCATCAGATTCAACACAATTCACCAAATTAATTCAAGGTTGACAGGAGCCTATCAATAGGCTTAAAGTGGTGATGAGATTATTGATGTGATATGTGGAATATGTGAGCAGCACTTTCGAGGTCAAGGGCCTTTGACAAGCGCCTCGGTGACAGGCTGGAGAAAAACACAAAAGATTCATGTTGGCAAACCGCAATGTCAGAAGTTTCAGATAAGGTGACATTTTGTCAATAAATTTCATCTGTATTTTTTAACAAACATAAACACAAAACATTTATAACAAAGACAAACTCTGTTCAGGGTAATTTGCAATGTATAGACACACAAAAATATGATAAAAGCAAATTAATAAAAGGTACATTATATTATACAATTTGATTAGCAGAAGTACATGATGAAAATAACAATGGAAATAAATTGTCATAATGACATGAAGGACACAAATGGTTAGTGCTTTTGACAGGTAGGCTATTATAAGCTTATTATTCTAAAAAAAAGATATTCAAAAACGTAATACTGGCTTTACATAGAAGAAATGTCTAAATACTTTTTGTTAACATAAGTGTGCCTAATTTAAGTAACGGGAAAAAAGGGGAAAGGGAAAAAACTAATATTTACCACGTTAAAACAGTCTCTGAAATCAGGAAATTGCCAACAAAGCTATTAAAATTTTAAACAAGGTCTTAATAAATTGCACATTTAAAAAAACATGACATATCATTGTCCCAGTGCTATACTAATCTTGGTCTCCATTTGGTCTTCCGCTGGGCTAGAGAGCTGATCTGTCCACAGATTATATTTCTATGGTTCTGTCTCAGACAGCTTCTATTCTTCACAGGTAGGGGTACTGACTGAGCTTTCTTTGGCTGAGCTGGTAGGCTGCCGCGCTGGATCGGGGAACGGGGTAAGGCTGGGCCGCCAGCTGCTGCTGGTGGTGGTACTGTCCCTGGGAATGTAGGAGCCCCAGGGAGGAGTAGGGCCCATTGGGCCGGGCATGTCGAGAAGAGCCGCCGGCATGGAGCTGGTCCACGGCCTGGGAGACAGAGGCCAGGGCAGCAGAGGCAGGGTAGGCGTACAGGTTTGGGGTAGAGATGAAGATGGAGGCAGCCTCGTGCAGGCGGTAAGAGGAGTTGGAGGAGATGGGAGGAGGGTAAGTGGTCTGACGGGGCAAGGAGCTGTTGTTGCCTCCTGTTCTGTCTTGTGACGATGACATCACAGACTGCTGTACCTGGAGAGGAAAACATTGGCTACAATTTATATCACTTCATTCACATTTTCCATTTTTTTATTTTATTTTTTCCATTTAATCTTTATTTAACTAGGCAAGTCAGTTAAGAACAAATTCTTATTTTCAATGACGGCCTAGGAACAGTGGGTTAACTGCCTTGTTCAGGGGCAGAACGACAGATTTTTACCTTGTCAGCTCGGGGATTCGATTTAGCAACCTTTTGGTTACTGTCCCAACGCTCTAACCACTAGGCTACCTGCCACCTCATACATACCTTACATACCTTCATTCACATTCTAGATAACTACATTTTAAATAAAAACCCTAAGACATGACCATTGAGATCAACCATATACCCTTACCTGACTCAGGTTGAGTGGTTGGGATCTGCTAGTTGTGGCACTCTGGTTGCGATCAGAAATGGAGGTCCTTCCTGCCCTGCTGGACTGCTGAGCTGTCCCCTTCTTGGATTTACCAGAGACATTAGCAGGTTGATCTGAAAATCAATAAAACCAAATTATTTAAGGTGAAAGGCAACAAAACTAAGGTGTGCAGCCCCACCTATACAATAGGGGGAACACTAGAATGGAGGTGTGTTACCATGCCAACCTGTTTTTTGTACTCTGCTCTCCCCAGACTGGGTCTTCACTAAGGGCAGGATGATGGCTAGAGACTTGGAGAAGGAGTGGGAGGTCTGGGACGAGGAGGAGTTGTTGGCCAGGCCCTTGGGGCTCAGGGGACTGCTGGTGGACGAGTCAGAGTCATGCGAGTCGTGGACTGTCACACAGCTAATCACGTTGGCCCGCTGGTTAGCACCAGAGCTGTGACAGAAAAGAGGAAGAAAACTTTATCGTTTTCTTTTCAGAACACAAAAATTCCTCTTTTGCTTTCAACCCAACCCCTTGAGACACACAGACACACGCACCCGAGGGATTGAGACTAAAGCCAGGGTCATCCACGGTGCTGGTTTCAGCTACTTAACAAAACAGCAGCGTATCTCCATTGTCTCTCATTCATTCACACATTAGGTGGATACATGAGAATACACAGGATGGGACCTTACCTGGCAGCAGGGAACTTCCCGTCATCCTCGTCCTCTGTGTCACTATGGATAGTGATAATGCTGACAGCAGGGCTGGGAGTATCAGAGATGACAATTGGATCACCACTCAAGGCAGGCAGTGGTGTGTTGTGGACCATAGGGGCGGCTGTCTGCAGCGACGACACAGGCCTGCAAAGGGACAAATGGCATTTTAACAGGAAAGT
This sequence comes from Salvelinus sp. IW2-2015, assembly GCF_002910315.2. Classification (NCBI taxonomy): domain Eukaryota; kingdom Metazoa; phylum Chordata; class Actinopteri; order Salmoniformes; family Salmonidae; genus Salvelinus; species Salvelinus sp. IW2-2015. Next base: position 26,654,776 of record NC_036847.1, on the reverse strand, counting down.
ATATTGAGATGTTTCAATGTGCTTTAAAAAAGTTTGCTTTGATCTGAAAGTCATCAATCATAAAGCTCTCACTGATTCATAGAAATCACATACCTGATGAGGAAGAGAACCATACAGTATACAAGAGTATGAATAAAGTGTGTATTTTGGGACCTGGCCATTGGGTTGAAAATTACCTGGCCCTACTGTCGGCATGTCGAGCCTTAGACCTCTTCCCCTGCTGAGATCTTGCTTGGAACTGGGCCGCAGGTGCATGACGCCCCAGTGTATGGTCCTGCTGTTTGATGCCATGGTAATGACTGCCATGACGACCCCTGGCATGACAACAACTTGTAGTTAGCTTCCCTAGCATATTTGAATCAGTCCAACACAATATTATCTGAACCATCTAACGTCTCCACATACTGTAACCTAGATACAAAATAATGTCCGAAAATATCAAATTAGGGCTTCCTCTGTGATTCCTCTAACATTCTGCTCTTTGGACAATGATATGGCCTTAGTGCCCAGAGGGACAGCACTGCAGTACTCACCTCCAGTGTGAGGCCTGTTGTCCTGAGCTGTCTCCCCCAGAGAGGGGGGCTCCCATGGGGGAGTCAGGGACCAGAGTCTGGGTTTGGCTGGGGTTTTGGAGGGACATACCTGGCATCTGCTGCCACGTGGAGGGGATGAGGATCTGCTGGGTACCTGATGGCCAGCCCTGCTGTACACACACACAGACAAAAACAAACAAAGTGATTTATTCTAGGTTTGCAAACAACTAATACTGAGATCAATGAAAGCAAGTTGAACAGTCTGTTTTAAGGGAAATAGAAAAATGCTGTGCTACATGTGAGTATGAGTCAGACCATTACAGGTTGGGTGTGGATTCTACAAGAACCACTGGGAAGAGGCATGACAAGCACATGCAGTTTGCAGACGGACATGATTCAGTGTCTGCTCCTGTCATACATGGAAAGCTATAGGCAACCAGCATGCCCCCACTGAGTCAAGCTCAAATTCAGAGGGGAAAGAAAAACATCCTATGATTGTTCTCTGTTCCCCGGACTTCCAAAGCATGACCCGAATAGAGAAAACCTCAATAATTACTGCTGAGGGAAATATGTTTGAAATTAAAACACCATTAAACCGGCACTCCAACTGGCGGAATAAAAAACTGTTCATTCTCTCAAGCCAAGCAGACATGCCCTGGAAGACAGAGTTCTGTGGAACTGAGAAGGTGGTTTAAAACCTGAAACTCAGAGTAATCTGTTAAGAGAAGCATGACAGACAATCAAGGGGCAGCATTCTAAGATGGTATTTCTAATGTCTGCTGCACGATTCCAGGACCAAAGAAACGACATTGATATTTTGAATCCAGGGATTCCAAAGGTTGAAGTGCAAATTTACATTTGGTTGAATCTATTTACATTTCAGCAAGACTTCCAGAAACTTCAGCTGTCTCTGTATCATAATGCAAAAGCTCTCTTTTTGGAAGGGGAAAAGAAAAGGAAAGATGAGATGCTACAAGCATAAGCACAGACCAGAGTTAGCAGCAGTACATGCGTCCCATGCTCTGCCCACCCCTGACATGTGTCGGAGGAGAAAGGGGCAACGGGGTAGCAGTGATGGTGCTTTACCAGCATGGTGGGGCTCTGTTCCAGTAGGCCAGGCCTTCCAGCCCCACAGCCCAGGGGCAGTGAATACAGAGGGGCCATTCCTGCCACAGGGGCGTGCAGGGTGGCTACCATCAATGGATTGCAGGATTGCTGGTGGGGAGGAGGTTTGAGGGAGGGATGTAGGGGTTAGATAACTAGACGGGGAAGGTCAATCCGATCTCCACATCCCTTCACCAATCAGTCTGAGACTGATTCCCAAAGAAAGGACAGGATGTTAAGGAGTCTAAACACCTTGGTGTGATGAATCCTGTCAATACTACTCTGGTTATTCATAGGATTTCAATGGACACACATGGAGTCAAGCTGTGGTGGGTAGTCATGCAGCACTCAGTCTTGCTGTACCTGTGTGAGCATTCCAGGCTGGAGATGCAGAGGCTGAGTGGACTGGTTCTGGGGCACCATGGGAACAGAGTTATCCATCCTCACTGGGAACCCAGAGTGTTTACCGGATGACTGGAGGCCTAAGAAGAAAGGAAAGCGGTAGATTAGTTACGATGTCATGCATACAGCTCTACAGATGCAAACTGCAGACATTACATCTAACTAGGGACAATTGGACAACATTATGAAGTTCAGATCCTCTTGTGTTATTACATCACATAAGGCTACACAACATGTATCACTGAAAGCGGTCTCCCACATTACAACCTATGTACTTAGCTGCGACATGAATTTGGTCTTCATTCGAGTTCAGCAAGAGAGGCAAACAAACTATACTTATAACATTATAACCCTGACCCATCTGATCTCACCCTGGATGGTGGGTGGGCAGACTATGAGAGTCTGCTGGAAAGGCTCTGCCTGGCCACACAGCTGGGTGGGTCTGGTCTGCAGAGGGACACTTTGCTGGTGGAGACCTGGGATGTTGATAGTAGCCTGCTGATACAGCCCCGACTGGTAGTTCAGCAGAGGGACGTTGCTGCTCAGGGACAGGGACTGGCCACCGGTTGACGCCATCTGACATGGTGTGGATAACATGAAATACCATTCATCACATTTTACTTTCACACTTTACATGCTGTAAAATGTTCATGCTAGGACATGCTGAATAAGTCTGATGATAAAAGATTTTAGCTTAAGGGGGAAAAGATCCTTAGTTCTGTGATGAAAATGTGTTTTTCTTATAAGTAATTTCTGTGTTCTATTCATGTGCTGTTCTATAAACCAATTTCTGTGTTCATGCAAGTGACTGACAACGAATCCTCACTATCAGTAGCTGCAATTTGGCAGTACACCCAGACCTTGTTTTGAGAACGAAAGATATCTCAGTTTCAAGGTCTCAGCTTAGAAGAAGTGAGGTATTGGTCTGTCACATGCATGACCCAGTATTGGTCGGTCACATGAATGAAACAAAACAGTCATGTTTAATTAGTTATGCTAAATCATGCAAATATAACATGTCTGAGCTTCTGACAGACAGACGTTCACTATGAAGCATTACGTTTGTTGGAACCTCCAGTGCGCTGACAATAATGATTCATTTAAGATTGACTTTTAGTGTCCCTGTGTAAAAATTTCCACAACAGTTCTCACCTGGTTGTGCTGGTTGAGCTGGCTGCTAAATGTAACAGTGAGGTTTGTAGCTGCACTGGAGGTGTTGCTGCTAGAAAACAGATTCTTTCCACTCTCGAAAGGGCTGACCCTTCGCTTGCAAATGTCCATGTTCTGGAAGCACGACTTCACACTGAAAAATAAGAAATATCAAGGCATATGTGAATCTAAAGGAGCAAGGTACTCTGTACTCTTATAATATCCACCTGGCACAGCCAGAAGAGGACTGGCCACACCTCAGAGCCTGGTTCCTCTCTAGGTTTCTTCCTCGGTTCCTGTCTATCTGGGGAGTTTTTCCTAACCACCGTGCTTCTACATCTGCATTGCTTGCTGTTTGGGGTTTTAGGCTGGGTTTCTGTATAAGCACTTTGTGACAACTGCTGATGTAAAAAGGGCTTCATAAATACATTTGATTTGATGACACATTTTATCTCGAGAGAAAAACAAGGAGATTTGCCAAGCTGTCTTATTCCTGGGCTATCGTGTGTAATAGCTCTTTGGTCCAAAAAATTATATTACATTTCAATTGACATAAATGCCACAATACGATAGACCTGACGATCCTCTACTTACTGTGAGCTGTGAGGGAAGTGCAGCAGGTGGGTCATGGTGACAAAGGTGTGGTTGAGGGTCTTCATGGGGGTGATGCGTTTGTCTGCGTCCAGCGTTAGCATCTTCTTCAGCAGGTCAATAAACTCTCTCCGGTCCGCCTTCTCTGCCTGGATGTCAGTCCCCGCCAGACTAGTCATGTTCACCTGCCACAACGTACAGAAAGTCTGCTAAATGACTAAAATGTAAACATTTATAGATACACTATGCAGAAATCGCTCCACCATTTCCTGGTTGCTAAAATTAGCCTAATTTCAGTTTTATGTGACAAAACAAGCAAGCATAGTGTAGAGAATCATTGTACCGTCTTTAATTATTATTATTTATTTTTTTAAACGCTGTGAAATATATTTTCCATAACCAAAAATATTGTTTTCAGCTATTTGAAGCTGGTGCACAAAGCCGAAAGTAAAAGATGCAAAAAACAAAACTTAAGAACGGGAAGCATAGAAATAGTGCATAGAACAGATATACAGCTTATTAGACTTGCTTTCAATCCGAATGACAGTTGCATATTGCATCTTTACTCATCCAAGTCTATGCTGAAGAGATCAAATAAATTGGAGATATGAAACATACCAATTTGTAAGCCTAATACAAAATAGTAATGGATTAATGACAAGAGTGGATTTATAGAATGAATGGCGACCTAGTCACCCTCACCTGCATCATATCATCCAGACAGTTGAAGATGTATTTCCGAGCCTCTTTTGACTTTATCCCCAGCTCCGCCTCGTGCTCTGAAGGAGTCTACAGACAAAAAGAAAACGTAATTTTTTTTATAAATACTATTAAAATGTACTGTACAATATACATCAGTGAACAAGATATTTCATCAATATGCACCCACACATCACAATTGCCGCTACCATACTCTTATCCACTATTGCTAATACTGAACAATTTAAACACCAGCCCTTCAATCCCCCCTTTCTCTAATACATGTGTAAATATTGTACATTAAATGTGCCTTCCTGTATTTTACTTATGCAAAAAAATGTATTCTATTCTACTGAGCAATTTACTTTATGTTCGTATTCTTATCTTGTATTATTTCTTATTGTTGTTGCATTGTTGAGAAGGAACCTGCAAGTAAGCATTTCGTTTGAAGGTATATACCATGTATATCCTGTACATACAACTAAAAAAACTTAAAACTTGAAAAACTTGAAACATAGTTATAAACATGTAATTATCAACATTCTGATTCCTAATATGTTACCTACTGTACCTTGAGCCTCCATAGGGGGTAGCTGGAGTCAGGGCCTCTGTTAAAGAAGCGACTGGATTTGGTGCCTTCACTCAGGAGGTATTCAGCAGGCAGGCCCTGGGTCTGGGAGATGTACCGGATCTGATGAAGCCAAGAGAAAAGCAACAGCAACAGTGTTAATCAGAGGTTGGTCACAAACAGACTTAGGGCCAGTTTCCCAGACACCGATTAAGCCTAGTGTTGGACTAGAAAACACTTCAAATGGGAATCTCCACTGAACACACTTTAGTCCAGGACTACACTTAATCTGGGTCCGGGAAACCAGCCACTTCATGTATGACTGATACTTCAACAAAATGGAGGAAACAAATACATGTCAATGATGGATGACAGTGTCGTGTCTCACAAAAAGTAGAAGAGGTGGTGCTGACCTGATCATACTCTGAGGCACCAGGATAAAGAGGCCAACCCAAGAACAGTTCAGCAATGACGCAGCCCAGAGACCACATATCTATAGCTTCACAGAAGGGAAGGCCCAGGATGATCTCTGGCGCCCTGCAACGACACATATAGTTGAAGTCGGAAGGTTACATACACCTTAGCCAAATACATTTATACTCAGTTTTTCACAATTCCTGACATTTAATCCTAGGAAAAATGCCCTGCCTTAGGTCAGTTAGGATCACCACTTTATTTTAAGAATGTTAAATGTCAGAATAATAGTAGAGAGAATTATTTATTTCAGCTTTTATTTCTTTCACATTCCCAGTGGGGCAGAAGTTTACATACACTCAATTAGTATTTGGTAGCATTGCCTTTAAATTGTTTAACTTGGGTCAAACCTTTCGGGTAGCCTTCCACAAGCTTCCCACAATAAGTTGGGTGAATTTTGGCCCATTCCTCCTGACAGAGCTGGTGTAACTGAGTCAGGTTTGTAGGCCTCCTTGCTCGCACACGCTTTTTCAGTTCTGCCCACAAATTTTCTATAGGATTGAGGTCAGGGCTTTGTTATGGTCACTCCAATACCTTGACTTTGTTGTCCTTAAGCCATTTTGCCACAACTTTGGAAGTATGCTTGGGGTCATTGTCCATTTGGAAGACCCATTTGCGACCAAACTTTAACTTCCTGACTGATGTCTTGAGATGTTGCTTCAATATATCCACATAATTTTCCTTTCCTCATGATGCCATCTATTTTGTGAAGTGCACCAGTCCCTCCTGCAGCAAAACACCCCCACAACATGATGCTGCCACCCCCGTGCTTCACGGTTGGGATGGTGTTCTTCGGCTTGCAAGCCTCCCCCTTTTTCCTCCAAACATAACGATGGTCATTATGTTCTATTTTTTCAGTTTTCAGTTCTATTTTCAGTTCCATTTTTGTTTCATCAGACCAGAGAACATTTCTCCAAAAAGTATGATCTTTGTCCATATGTGCAGTTTCAAACCGTAGTCTGGCTTTTTTATGGCGGTTTTGGAGCAGTGGCTTCTTCCTTGCTGAGCGGCCTTTCAGGTTATGTCGATAAAGGACTCATTTAACTGTGGATATAGATACTTTTGTACCTGTTTCCTCCAGCATCTTCACAAGGTCCTTTGCTTTTGTTCTGGGATTGATTTGCACTTTTCGCACCAAAGTACGTTAAATCTCTATGAGACAGAACGCGTCTCCTTCCTGAGCGGTATGACAGCTGTGTGGTCCCATGGTGTTTATACTTGCATACTATTGTTTGTACAGATAAACGTGGTACCTTCAGGCGTTTGGAAATTGCTCCCATGGATGGAGCAGACTTGTGGAGGTCTACAATTTATTTTCTGAGGTCTTAGCTGATTTATTTTGATTTTCCCATGATGTCAAGCAAAGAGGCACTGAGTTTGAAGGTAGGCCTTGAAATACATCCACAGGTACACCTCCAATGGACTCAAATGATGTCAATTAGCCTATCACAGGCTTCTAAAGCCATGACATAATTTTCTGGATTTTTCAAAGTTGTTGAAAGGCACAGTCAACTTAGTGTATGTAAACTTCTGACCCACTGGAATTGTGATACAGTGGATTATAAATGAAATAATCTGTCTGTAAGCAATCGTTGGAAAAATTACTTGTGTCATGCACAAAGTAGATTTCCTAATCGACTTGCCAAAACTAGTTTGTTAACAAGAAATTTGTGGAGTGTTTGAACAACGACTCCAACCAAAGTGTATGTAAACTTCTGACTTCAACTGTAAACCATTGAACATGTTGATAACATGAGTACATAATATTGAGCCTGCAATACATCCATGGCTACTGAGACTCTTGTGTCACAAAATGACGCATGCACCAGGGTTGGGCTCAATTAAATTGGTATTCAGTCAATTCAATAAGTAAATTGAAATTCCAATGCCGATTTTACTTATTGGAATATTCAGTTTACTTCCTGAATTTACTGAATCTAAATGAAATTGACCCCAACCCTGACTGGCACTCACCGGTAGTAGCGTGACTGTAGGTAGGTGGAACACACTGCCTTAGAAACGTGGCTGGCGGAGCCGAAGTCGATGACCTTCACCCTGTAGGGTTGTCTGAGAGGATCCACCAGCATGATGTTCTCAGGCTTCAGGTCAGCATGGATTAGACCCAGGCTCTTCAGCTTCAACAGGGCCGTGGCCACCTGATGACATACGTGGCAATGTAAAAACAATATATATATATGTATGTGGCTGTACAATATGTGTATGATATGGGTAACGTGCAATATGTACAGTGTATTGTGTTATTTTGCATATAGTAGTATTGTGCAGTACTAAAAAAAGTGTTCAAGACAATTAATTGTACTGTATCGTACCTGCTGCAGCACAGGCCGGATGGACTTGAGCAGCAGCGGGCTGAACTTGCTGTGCTTCAGAAAGTCATAGAGATTCTGCTCCAACATCTCAAACACGAGACAAGTGTGGTTCTTGTGTTGGAAACACTCGTAGGAACGCACAAAGTTGAACTCGTCTGCGTTCTCTGTGCTCAGTCTGCCCAGGATACTCACCTGCAGGACAATGGCAGATACAGAGCCTTCATAAAGTATTCATTACACATTTTGTTGTGTTACAGCCTGAATTCAAAACAGATTAAATATTTTTTTTTCTCTCAACCATCTACACACAACAACCCATAATGACAAAGTCAAACATGTTTTTTCACATTTTCGAAAATGTATTGAAAATTAAATACAGAAATATCACATTTACATAAGTATTCACACCCCTGTCACCGTTTACTGCTGTGAGTCTTTCTGGGTATGTTTTTAAGAGCTTTGCACACCTGGATTGTACAATATTTGCACATTATTCTTTATACATTCTTCAAGCTCTGTCAAGTTGGTTGTTGATCATTGCTAGATAGCCATTTTCAAGTCTTGCCATAGATTTTCAAGCTGATTTAAGTCAAAACTGTAACTCGGCCACTCAGGATCATTCAATGTCATTGTCAATGTCATACACTCCAGTGTATATTTGGCCTTGTGTTTTAAGTTATTGTCCTGCTGAAATGTGAATTTGTCTCCCAGTGTCTGTTGGAAAGCATACTGAACCAGGTTTTCCCCTTGGACTTTGTTTTTGCTTAGTTCCATTCCATTTATTTTTGTCCTAAAAAAAACTCCCTAGTCCATGCGATGACAAGCATACCCATAACATGATGCAGCCACCACCATGCTTGAAAATATGAAGAGCGGTACTCATTTATGTGCTGTGTTTGCCCCAAACATAACACTTTGTATTCAGGACATAAAGTTAGCAGTTTTAATTTAGTGCCTTATTGTAAACAGGATGCATGTTTTGCAATATTTGTATTCTGCACAGGCTTCCTTCTTTTCAATATGTCATTTAAGTTAGGATTATGGAGTAACTACAATGTTGATCCATCCTCAGTTTCCTTCCTCTCCGGCAACTGAGTTAGGAAGGACACCTGTATGTTTGTAGTGACTGGGTATATTGATACACCATCCAAAGTGTAATAAAAAACTTCACCATGTTAAGGGATATTCAATGTCTGGTTTTAAAAAAAGCAAGAAAAAAAAGCTATCTACCAATAGGTAGGCATTGAAAATCCTCCCTGGTCTTTGTGGTTGAATCTGTGTTTGAAATTCACTGCTCGACTAAGGGATCCTACAGATAATTGTATGTGTGGGGTATAGAGATGAGGTAGTCATTAAAAAAATCATGTTAAACACTATTATTGCACACAGAAAGTCCATGCAACTTACTTGTTAAGCAAAAGTTTACTCCTGACCATATTTAGGCTTGCCATAACAAAGGGGCTGAATACTTATTGACCCAAGACATTTCAGCTTTTCATTTTTTATTAATTTGTAAACATTTCAGAAAACATAATTCCACTTTGACATTATGGGGTATTGTGTGTAGGCCAGTGACACAACATCTAAATTAAATCAAATTTAAATTCAGGCTGTAACAACAAAATGTGGAGAAAGTCAAGGGGTGTGGATACTTTCTGAAGGCACTGTAGATATGTTAAACTATTTTATTATCACCTCCTTCCCAAACTTCTACAAAATGTACACATTTATGGTACCTCTACAATTTTCAAATTCAATTGAAGCTCTGACCAGAGACTAATTTATCTGGTTAAAGCTTACAAGAAAGTCACTTCTGCTTAGTGACACTAACCTCAATTTGACCTTGCCGGGCATATGAAGGATGATTCTTCAATATCTTGATGGCCACGATTTCATTGGTGCCACGCTTCCAGCATTTAGCCACCTGGCCAAATGTACCTCTCCCTAGGAACTCCAGCACCTCATAACTGTTAGACAAAGAACACAGGATCTCATGCTGCACTAGCTGGTAGTCTCCCTCACTGTGGGAGTTACTACTCTTAGTGGTGGAGGTGGAATGTGCTATTGACTGGTCTGTGGTGGTCCCCCCACCAGGAGCGGGGCGGTTGGAGAGCACAGGGGCAGAGAGCTCCTCCAGGATCTGAACACTGTCACTGCTGTCCACCTCCTCACTTTTCCTCTTCAGGCTGTTACTGTACTGCTTGTGGTATAGGTCCCCTGGCTGGGAGGAGGATGCAGCATCCTTGACATGGTGACTGGTAGAGGAGGAGGAAGAGGGTCCCCGGGCACTGCCTGTGCTGTCTGCCGCCCGTACGACTGTCTGCTCCCGGGAGCCTCCCCCCATTGATGGATACCCCTGGTTGGAGTTGGAGGAGTTGTATGCTGGGTTGAAACTTGATGCAGAGGGGGAGGATGTGTTTCCATTTCCCTGGATGGGGCCCTGCTGCTGGTAGTAAGTGTAATTGTTGTCTCCCACCTGGCCGCTCACATCCCACACACTGTTCTCTACCTTCAATTTCTTGTTGCGGGTGTATGCGCTGGAGGAGACTGAGGGAGAGGAGAACACCTGGAGCTGGGAAGCCATGTCTACACAAAATGGGAGGCAAAGAGATTACTGGAAGCTGGCTACCTCTCTATCATCATAAACTGACAGCTGGTGTTAACTAGCTATCTTACATTGTTGTAATAGATCAAACAGTTCAAATCATTTTAGCAGCATTACAACTCAAACGTTAGCTAACGTTAGTGTTTCATCAAAGTGTTCTGCTATCTACGGGCCCAGGCTGTGTGTTATGCGTACCAAAGCAACTAGCTAGGCTAAGGACGCTTATGGAAAACTGTTTGTCAACAACTGGAAAATAACATATATTGCATAGGTAAACGTCACCTGTGTTTGGTTTAGTCCTGCGGGTCCGATCGATTTCCCAAAACAGCAGGCCTCATAGCTAGCTAGTTGCAGGCAGATACTAGCTAAGATTCCAGCTAATGCGAACTTCATGCAGATCTCCCCTCGAGATCTCAAAACATCAACCGGGACATCATAATAACAACACGAGGATATCACACGACATCACATAATTTAGAGGTACCTAGAAAATGTCAAACTGACTGCAAAACCAGCAGGATAGACCCATCCCATCCATCAATCCATAACAAATCAACCGTATACCTAAGCACCAGAAGCGCTTCAGCATTACCGTAAGGATTGGAAACAAGCGCGTTATAAATTGTAGTCTCCTAAAAATAATCTCAGGATTACATTTTAGACTAAACAGAAACAATCATTGAAAATATCAGCAGAAACATCACCGCCTCTGCTTGGTGTTTGTGGTAGCTACAATTTTTAAGAGACCAAATTAAATATTTGACTAGGAGGAACGAGGAAATAGAACCCATGGTACTGCCACAGAGTGGTACTTCTCACATCGTAAGAATTTCGTGAACGCTTGCGAAACAGACCAGGCAGGGGTTGGAGAAGTCAATGAGAGAATTCTTCCTTAGTTATTAATTTTCTCGAAATCTAAAAGGCACAACCTAGATTCAATACAATGCCAACCTCGTGGAAATGACAAACTGACACGTTTTCATTTTCGTCAAAAACAACTTTATATTGAAGGAGTGCTTTTGATTTGACGATCTGCACATGCGCCGTTCTGCGCGAGACGACCGTTAGATCCGATTACGTGTTTCGTTTCTAAGAATGTATTTTTATTTTAGTAGACAAATCAGTTAAGAACAAATTCTTATTTTCAACGACGGCCTAGGAACAGTGGAACTGTCTTGTTCAGGGTTTCGATCTTGCAAGCTTACTAGGTTACTAGTCCAACGCTCCAACCACTAGGCTACCTGCCGCCCCAGAATGAGTTTAGCCAAACATTTTTTATAACTAACACTATATGTGGTTTAGCTAGCCAACGTCGCCATGAAATCGCTTACAAGTGTGATATCTTCATACTGTACTGTCTTTCTTATCTCGTTTGTGCCGCGCGCATGCTCAGATGGTGGCTTTGGAGATGTCGAGAAGATTTAGCATTAGCCATAATATAAATAACAAAGCACACCACAGCAAAGGTAAGAAACGTTAACCAACGTTTAAGCAACCAACGTTTAAGCAACTTCAACAATAATGTAAAAGTATGTTAATTTCAGTTGCTTCAGAGAAGTTGTGTGAAACCATCATAAAATTAGCACGCTAGCTAGCCAGGTTAGCATAACACAATCTGTGACGTAGTTAGTTAGCTAGCAAATTTAAAGGGATACGTTAGCCCTCTAAAAACACAGTCTAATGACTTCTACTTGCCTTCACTGTTAAGAGTATCCTACTGTTTGTATGACTTTCTATTTATCCACTGAGCTGATTCAGATTTTTCTTAAAGCATAGGCAGATATGGCTAATAGATTTGGTTACATTTCTTTTAGAGGAGGACCATGTCAGATCTCTACCCTCCATGGCCGCACAAACTGAAAATGGGTTTTTACATCTGAAACAGTACCTTAAAGAGATGTCCTCCATGAGACAAGCTTTGAACACAGGCCGTCCCTTGGTAATTTGCTTGAGGGACCAGGTATTTTAGCTACCTACACAATATGAATTAATGATCAATCTCTGAGCTCTGTTAAAAGCTTGGAACAGTTTTAATGTAACATCACGTTTCTGTATTTATTGTATTTAATAGGATAGACTTCCACCCCTACCAAAGAACACCTCACCCAGATCTACTAATGACAAGATTGCTGCAGGTAGGCCTATGCTAACATTTGGAATATATCTGTCCCTTTACAAGTGGAGAAAGTAGCAACTGCAACGGTTTGTGTTGACAACTATGTTCTTCCCTTCATTCCCCCTGTTGCTGATAAAGATATAGAATGCACCATGTCAATAAAGCAGCATGCTCCAGCAGAAGAGGAAATATTAAAGTGTGTAAATGATTTTTAACAAATCCAATTTGTTATTGCACCAACACTTTCTTAAATGGCTATGTTATAACCGTCCTTCAGGGCCGTCAATATCATATTTTACGTTTTATACAGAAGGATAAAATTCAGGAGGGACGAGCACATAATAGAGAAGCTTCAGTGGATCGACAAGATACTTTGTGGCTTAACCAACATGAGGAATAGAGACCTGAAAACACTGGTGAGATTTGCTTTATTTGTGGGTGACATTTAGTGTTCATTCATTGTTGTAATAAATGACACAATTGTACAGTAAAGTTGTGTATTTCTCACCAAGTTGCCTCTTGCAAGTGGGTATGTGAACATCATCATGAAAGACACAGATGAAACCAATGTTCTTTTGAAGAACTCTTGAGGTAACCAAACTAAATCCATTTATATCACCTCTTACAATACCCATTGACTTACAAAACTTAAATAGCTAGTTTATGGTAACCTGCTTGATTTAACTGCATTCAAATAAAAGCCATTTTTTATTTTAATATTTCAGATGTGATTCTATGTTGTCAGGTGTCTGATTCCATTTTCACCTGAGGACATGAACATCAACCCAGACTTGTGGGAGTCATTCATCAATCACCAAGGCAGTAAAATTGTCCACAGATTTTCATGGGAATACCGGTACTATCATTGTTTTTAATGTTTTTTGTTTTTGTTTTTCAGAGCCAAAATCACCCTCCCCTAAGTTTGCTGGGTAAGAAATGTAACACATACAGTACATTGGTTAAAATCCATATTTCATTTTGCAGACGCTCTTACCCAGAGCAACTAGGGTTAAGTGCCTTGCTCAAGGGCACATCGGCAGATGGTTTTACGTAGTCGGCTCAGGGATTCACACCAGCAACCTTTCGGTTACTGTCCCAATACTCTTAACCACTAGGCTACCTGCCACCCCTAATTAATTATGTATTTGCTAACTAAAGTTTAATGGTCAATTCCACCTTAACACATTGCAGTTGTAAGCCTGTCCAGTTAGGACTCAGAAGGAAGGCAGGTCTAAAGGAGGTAGAGAATGAAACTGGGGACTTACCTCCTTGGCTGAACCTGCTCTTGGATGAGAACAGTTAGTACACAGTCATTTTGATTTGCAGTATAACAAATATATAAGGACTATATAATGACACTTCAGTATAAACGGCATATAACGGTTTACTTGGGTCTGAAAGTCAGATTGAAATACTGATATTGACTATTTACTTTCCACAGCCACATATGAGAAGGATCCTCAGAAGTGAGTATCAGTGGCCAGTGTTTAAGACATTAATGAAACATGAGAGAGTAGAATATAGATATTCAATCTTGACATATTTCTTTCAGACCAAAGAACAGACATGATATGCTGGAACGTGTCAGAACAAAGTTAATCGAAATCCAGAGATCTATGAACAATCAGATGGAGACAGACATGTTTGAGAAGAAAATGTAAGTGGTTGTAATGATTCCAATATAGGCCTGTGTAATGTTAGACTTTTCCTCTCAAATAAATAAATGGTTTGATCAAAACATAAATGCAAGTGAAAAAATGTACAGTATAGACTCAGTATGTTTCATTTGTTTTGTTCAGACACAGAGAGGAGAGAATGAAGACTCCCCTGGATGCATTGATGGCCTCAAGGAAGGAGACAAGTCTACCTATGCTGCTCTCCTCACTAAAACATGAGCTCAGGGAACCAAAATCTGCACTTTTATTTTGGCGAGTTTCAGTTCTATATTACCAACATGTACAGTAGCCTACTATGTCACTTGTTCATGGGAAAATTCATGTGAAATACAGTAAATGTTGACATTGGTTATATTTTAGTTTACTTTTAAAATGTTTTCTTAGGTACAAAATCCTGAAGAGCGATGTCTCAGAACTGTCCGATGACAGGGACTTTGAGTACAGGACCATCCTGCAGAAGATCGGCCAATTCCACAACTTCTCTCACAAGAAGTTGCCCTACTCAAAGGTAATCATTCCAAATTCTCTGGAAGTGAATAGATTCATGGCAAATTTCATTTGTGAACACTTGTATCAGTGTATTAGAGTTTGTTTGTGGATTATTAGTGTAAGCCTGACCATTAGTGAAAAAATAAACCCTGTTATTGTTTATAGGAGAAATTTTGTCTCCTTGTTCTCTCTCTGCCATCGAATCAGCTTCTCCAACCAGCCATGCAAGATGCTCTGATGTTCCTCACTGAGAACGTCTTCCAGCTCCTACCCCGACAACTCAAGCACTGGTATCAGTATCTCAAACTGCCCTTTTATGACACCTCGTGACTCTTAAACTCAAGTCATCCTCAGAGGGCTGCCAGCCAATTGTTGTTATTTTAGTTTAAATTATATTAAATGTAATTTGTTTCGGAAATATGGACACATCAGTCTTGTGTAATTGTTGTAGTTAGTCAGGCAAGGAACCGCTGTGAACACTTGTCAGTTTTAAGAGACTTTCTTTAAAAAAAAAATAATAATAATAATATTCAAGACGAAATGACATTCCTTTGAGATATATTAGCATTTTGCCTCTACAGCGTTTATATACAATATCTGCATTGAAATGCATAGTGGTATGAATATAAAGACATTCTACATTACATTTTAACAAAATATTAAGACTATACCAGCATAGTCGAAATCAAATATCACCTTCCACATAGTTCCAGGATAAAAACAAAACTTATTTGAAAAATAATACTGACATTACAACACATTTCAAAGAACTGGTGGTATCCAAAGGAAACAACCCTATCCATTCATCCTAAATAGGCTATAGTGTAGAGACATTGCTGCTTAATTCAAGTTTGAAAGAAATAAATGGACCAAGGGAATGCATTACACACAAAAAAACTAAACATTTTGCAATGTAAATAATATGCTGTTATTCCTTCTATAGTGAGTCTGGTTCATTGAACAAAATAATCAAGCTGTTCTGAGCACACAAAGAAGAAGAATTATCATAATTCTCAACAACTCCTGATATCTATCTAGAACACAGGATAAGAAATTGTTTAGTGCTTGGATTTATCTAAAGTTAACATTTAACAACAACGCTTAAAAATAATGTCATACAGCTAATAGGAGAGGACAAGTCCAGCAAATCCTCATAAAGCAAGTACAGGCTACATTACAAAAAGTTACTAAAACAAATGACTGATTTGATGACAGAATATGCATCTCACACATTTGTAACATACAGCATTCTCCAACAAAATATGCTTCCCAATTGCTGAAAGCATCAATATCTTTTGTCAAAGAAGTAATACATGTCATGAACAGCATCTAAGAATTCACAGATGTTTTTAACAGTGGCAATCATTCTTGATATCGTCGCCCATACCTGTAGGCCTATGTTTTTGAGGCAACATTTCTAAGCATCTCCCATATACTGTAGGTGCATGTTGACAGAAGTGGTTTCACCATTAAGATGAGTGGAGTAATTTAGTGTTAGTCAGTATTGGTATTATTAGTAGAGATAGTACCTGTAGTACGGCAATTTGAAAGAATGCAATAGTGGTTCTCATTTGTGAAGAACATTTACGATTTGGGGATCTGAGAGGATTCCTAAAGTCAGGTTCTGAATATGAGGTGGATAGACACACTATTCAAATCTGTAATGATGTAAGGAAAGTGACTGTTGCACTCTTCAAGTACGACCTCCCAGACATCTCATCCATCCGTGGGCTACCTGAAGGAGTGTCTGAAATGTACACTCCTCCGCTTCAGCTTCTCTGGGTTGTGGGAGGCCATGTGAGAAAACTCTCGGAAGATGTCGAGGTAAGTAGTGTCTCCTGAAAAGGGATAGGAATGTAACAGAGCATTATCAACAAGAATTGCATTTGAATTGATCTGGTAAATAACAGTAGGCCTGCCATAAAATAATGTGGAATTTGTGTGAAGAAACATGAAATCGATTGTTCAAAACCTGAAAAAAAGATTTTAAAAATGACAGACACTCGATTCTAGATAACACATCAGCAGAGGAACAAAACCACAGTCTAGTCACCATGACTCTAGGCTTCACCCAATCTATTACCAAATTCTCAAGCTTTACTTTTCTGGTGACCATGGCGACCGCCAGTCAAACTCCTTTCTACCCCGAGAAATTCTCAGCTAGACTAATTTAAAAAAGGAGGGAAGAAGAACATTCCAGTCTATGGCTGTGTGTATCTATGATTATTTGGTATTTTATGATCAATGGGCAAATGAGCAGCACACCAACTACAGGGGCCAATTCACAGGCCTTTCAAATAAACGGTTGAGAACCGATTTATCAAACAAATTGAAAACATTTCATAAAGCGCTGAAACAAGTGTAAAAAATAAAATATATGGGGCAAACTGATCATATAATTTTTTTTTGAATCCATACTGAGTTGAATGTAGAAGGACAGGTTTTCTCATCTCTGAAAATGTGTGGTATGTTGTTATATCTTAACCCTAGACGTAAGTGGTTGACTCATAAGTGCATTGCCAGTTCAGGTTAATGCAGTTAGTTGTAGTGACAGGGGGAGTGTTAAGTTGGAGTGACAGAGAGTGTTATAACAGTGCTATAGAAAGAACAGAAGAAATGAAGCAATAAGCAGCGGGAGAAGTTAGGTGTTGAATGAGTCATATCTTCCATTTATTTACAGTATTTTCTCATTTTAGAAGACATTAGGAAAAGAAAATTAACATAAAGGTAGCAGTAGTGTAAGTTAAAGATACTCCGAGACGTGTTCTCTAACAATATACAAACAACATGTACAGAGGTAATTAGTAAAAATAAATAAAAATAATGAAGACTACAGGAAAGTTTAATTAGCATGTTTCAAGCAAGCAGTTTTAAGTGGTAATAATTGTTTATCCTATTTACAGCATAGCAGTCACCTAGTCAACCTGTGGGTCTAGTCAATCCACTGACTCCGATACACTGTACTGTACAACATGTAAACCTTTAGTGGCTTGACGCAAATCATTGGAATTTTTTGGTCAAAACATTGTTCCCCAGATCTTTCATTGAGTCTAATATAATCTACTACTACTCTTTTTGTCATGTACTGCACAGTAGAAGCCAAAACTAGAATTAAATTGATAGTTTAACAGACATATTTTTACTGCTTACTTATTTTCTGCTCATAAATTACTTGAAGAACGTAATGTGGTCTTTGGCTTGAAGTAAACTCGAGCAACCCAAACGCAATGTAAAAACATCAGTTGTTACTAGCCTACAGCAAGGACAACTAATGTCATTTCCTGATCAAGATGATTTCAGCTCTGGAACATGATGTAAACATGTGCTTAGGTCAGTAAGCAACTGCACAGTATCAAGGTAAACATGGAGGACTGGTCATCCTCTGACTGTGTACACACAGCAGGTGAAGTGTGTACACAGGCTGTGCTTACATAACGGGTTATTCTTTTGGTATTCAGGGGAGCTAGAAAGTTTTACATAGACCAAGCTTTCTCTCCTGTTCTAAATGGCCTGTCAAAGTCAAACTATGCCTGTATGTTATGGGGTAGTCTATCCAATATATCTGGTTCAGTTTGACAATAGACTACAGATCTAACCTTTACAATGTCTTACTATGTACAGTTCTCATGATTTGGCAGCACATTACACAGTTATCATTACACAATATATCAAATATTAACATACACGGATGAATGAAGTAAACAAAACCAACAGGGCTTTGAAAGACCTGGGCAACAGCAACCCATGCACTATTCAAGCAAGAAACCCAGAACACATCTAATATTGTATAGCCATGATACATCAAACATAAGTCAATGTTTGGCAAACATATACAAATACTGTAATACATGTCAGTTTTAATATTATATTAAAAAGGTCCGTCTCATTGCCGTTTGTAAAGTTTCTATTATAAGATTGTGAGTTGTGGTTGTCTTTTCCAAAAAGAGACATGAAGAAATGACGGTAAAGGTTAAGTGACCTAAGCTCAGGAAAATAAAATCTAACTAAATATATCCAGTTTAAAAAAATACCATCTGCATCGTATTGTTCAACATAATACAAGAAATACAGAGTATCTGTATTTAAATTATCATTGCACTATTGCTCTAGGCAGTTCATAAATTATGGTAAAAACCTACACTAGTAACTTAAAATGCCAAATATAAATTCAAATCATTATGGGTAGGAAACGTGCACAATGTTGCTTTAAAATCCATGTAAAAGCTTTACTTTAAAGTGTCTCCATCAAGACAGGTACACATTTATGACATATAATCCATATATCATCTACTCTCAATCAGTTATTATTTAGCTTCATTGTTACCCCTTCAAATCACCCCTTTTTAAAACAACATGCGTGTACTAAAGAACCACCTCATGCCACAACACAGCTGGAGCAGAATTAATACGTTTGTAATAACTGACTAGATACAAAGACAACGACTTTCAGGCCTTAAAATGAATGTTTTGAATGTCTGTTTTCATGGTCTACCCTTGACAAGACTACCATATGCTGATCTGGTATTCTTACATAAGCAGGTCGGTTGATGATAGTTACAGTGCATTCTGAAAATATTGAGACCCCTTGTCTTTTTCCACATTTTGTTACTTTACAGCCTTATTCTAAAATGGATTAAATCAATTATTTCCTTCATCAATCTACACACACTACCTCAATGACAAAGCGAAAATAGTTTTTTAGAAATGTTAAACAGATACCTTATTTACATACGTTTTCAGACCCTTTGCTATGAGAATCGAAATTGTGCTCAGGTGCATCCTGTTTCCATTGACCATCCTTGAGATGTTTCTACAACTTCATTGGAGTCCACCTGTGGTAAATTCAATTGATTGGACATGATTTGGAAAGGCACACACCTGTCTATATAAATGTCCCACAATTGACATTGCATGTTGAGCAAAAATCAAGCCATGAGGTGGACGGAATTGTCTGTAGAGCTCTGAGGCAGGATTGTGTTGAGGCACAGATCTGGGGAAGGGTAGAAAAACATTTCTGCAGCTTTGAAGGTCCCCAAGAACACAGTGGCCTCCATCATTCTTAAAAGGAAGAAGGTTGGAACCACCAAGACTCTTCCTAGAGCTGGCCGCCCAGCCAAACTGAGCAATCGGGGGAGAAGGGCCTTGGTCAGGGAGGTGATCAAAAACCTGATGGTCACTCTGACAGAGTTCCTCTGTGGAGCTCTGAGAACCTTCCAGAAGGACAACCATCTCTGCAGCACTCCACCAATCAGGCCTTTATGGTAGAGTGGCCAGACGGAAGCCATTCCGCAGCGAAAGGCACATGACAGCCCGCTTGGAGTTTGCCAAAAGGCACCTAAAGACTCAAACCATGAGATACAAGATTCTCTGGTCTGATGAAACCAAGACTGAACTCTTTGTCCTGAATGTCAAGTGTCACATGTGGAGGAAACCTGGCACCATCCCTACGGTAAAGCATGGTGGTGGCAGCATCATGCTGTGGGGATGTTTTTCAGCGGCAGGGACTGGGAGACTAGTTAGCATCAAGGGAAAGATTGAACAGAGCAAAGTACAGAGAGATCCTTGATGAAAACCTTGATGCTCCAGAGCGCTCAGGACTTCAGACTGGGGTGAAGGTTCACCTTCAAACAGGACAACGACCCTAAACAAGACAACAACCCTAAGCAGCTAAGACAACGCAGGAGTGGCTTCGGGACAAGTCTCTGAATGTCCTTGAGTGGCCCAGTCAGAGCCCAGACTTGAACCCGATCAAACATGTCTAGAGAGACCTGAAAATAGCTGTAAAGCGACGCTCCCCATCCAACCTGACAGAGCTTAAGAGGATCTGCAGAGAAGAATGGGAAAAACTCCCCAAATACAGGTGTACCAAGCTTGTAGCGTCATACCCAATAAGACTGAAGGCTGTAATCGCTGCCAAAGGTGCTTCAACAAAGTACTGAGTAAAAGTTCTGAATATTTATGTAAATGTGATATTTCCATTAATTTCTTTATACATTTGCAAAGAATTCAAATAACCTGTTTTTGCTTTGTCATTATGGGGTATTGTGTGTAGACTGATGAGGGGGGGGAAATACTTTAATACTTTCCGAATGCACTGTAATGTGCAACATATTGGCCAGATCTGGTCTTTGGTTAGGAGCACACCACCCTACCTTGAAGACCACAAGCAAACACCTCTCCAAATAAATAAAGAGCAACTGAATTAACTTGGCTTGACATGGTTATAAGTAGGATACAGATGGTATAGTAAAGATGATTTAAATGAACTTATGAAGGCGTATTAAAAACTTGGTCCCTAACCATTTGTGACAAATGATCTAACTCTGAGCAAATTTAGCCATGAAGTCAACTGTACAGTTTGACATCATGACAGAGTTAATAATACTGACATCCTATACGTTGATGAGCCTGAGGGAATTGTAGTTGGTATATTCTGGTGCCACCTCGTTTGAACAACGTTAGTTAGCCAGAGTACTGGCTAGAACACCGACAGCAGCCTGTGGGGAATCTGACCAAGAAAGGTGTGTTTTAGACAACGTTCCTTCCTGTACAAGATTCCACACAGGGCTGCCACAGTCCTGGTATACTATTGGCTTCCCATCCAACCATCATCTGAAGGGAAAGCTTGATTCATTGGACCAGGACTAGGTATTGTGATTGACTTCTAGCACTCAGCTATGTGGAGACAGATAAACTCTTGTATGCATTTCTTATATTGCTGTTCTGTGGGGCTGCTGGTGGGGTATTGACCTGGTTGGCCGAACGGTCCCTCTGACTCCCGCATCTCCTCATTCATCCTGGCCAGTCTCAACCTTTGGGAAGAAAGGGAAGGGGGAGAGAAGGGAAGGAGGGATCGGACACAAACTGTTAGATGGATTCACTCAAACTTCCCAGAGGTGAGGAGCTACAGTAGATTACCATGCTAACCTCTGGTCATAATATGTATTTTAAAGGATTGTGTGTAGTTGAAGCTGTGTAAGTTGAGGGACAGGGTGTTGTGTCCCACAAACTCACAAGGTGACGATGTCTGCGTTGGCTGCCTGCACAGCGATACTCAGAGGGTCCTGTCCACCCTCGTCCCCGTCGTTCTGCGTGGCTCCTCTCTTCAGGAACAAACACACCTGCCTGTAGAGGGCAGCATGGAGACAGATCAGACGTGAACATGCATAAGCAAATCTGTACTCAGCATCTTTGTCTTGTATGCTATCTAACCCGAGGAACAATGTAAAAAATAACTGAACAATAATCAGCTTTGCATGCTACACCATTGTCCATGGAAATGTTCACTTGTGGCTCAAAACAAGACATTGACAATAGTAAGGAAGAGGGAAGCGTTATGCCTTGGCACTACTCACCCTGTGTGTCCCAGATATGTGGCGTGGTGTAGTGGCCCCCTCCCCCTTGCGTCTCTTTGGTTGACGTCAGCTGCATTCTGGAGCAGGAACTCGCAGGCTATCAAGGAGCCCTGGAATGGAACACAAAGGTTCTGAGGCTCTCTCCATGTTGCCAAATAAAGCACAATACAATGTGAGAAAATATTGTGATCATGCATAGACATACTGTATGGATAGATGTATACATTGATGTTTCAACATAATGCATCCATGTAATTTATTGTGAATGACTGGAACTGCCTTTGCCAGTGTGCCAAGAACACACCTGCCTTTCATTACAATGACTCACCCCAAACACAGCCTGTATGAGTGGGCTCTTGCCATCATCCTCATCGTTGACGGAGTTGATGTCAGCCCCGTGGGCCAGCGCCTCAGCCATGACGGGCAGGTTGCGTGCCTGGGAGGCCTTGTAGAGCAGCGCCCCAGGGTGGAGGTCACGCCCATCCTCTGGGTCCGACTGGGTCTCGGGCTCTGGCTCCATCTCAGCCTCTCCGCTAGAGTCCTCCGA
Source organism: Salvelinus sp. IW2-2015 (assembly GCF_002910315.2). Lineage (NCBI taxonomy): Eukaryota > Metazoa > Chordata > Actinopteri > Salmoniformes > Salmonidae > Salvelinus > Salvelinus sp. IW2-2015. Next base: position 26,632,138 of record NC_036847.1, on the reverse strand, counting down.
CACCTCACACTCTGCAGAGAGAGAAGCAGCAGAGTTACAACTAGGATTCAATAATCAATACAACTTCATTTATGCCCTCAAGGGCAAATAAGGATGACTGAGATCAATTATCAGGTTTTCTGAAAATTGCATTTTAATACTAAATATGATAGCTGAACCTATGTTGTACATTTAATTTTCCATCCCATCCTTTACAGGTATGTCTTTTTCTTCTTACCCTCCTCTGTGACACTGTCCACCACTGAGCCGAACACCAGGATATCTGTGCTGCCGTCTGTACTGCCGCCCAGGCCACTGTCACTGCTCAGACCTGCAGGGCCAAAAGGAGCCAAGCCAGGGACACGTTAGTCACTTGCTTCTAGCTATTTCACTTTGCACACCACATAAAGGATTCAAGTATCTCTGTGGTTTAGAGTGTAGTGTCTGTATATTAGATGGGTAGGTAACTTACTACGAGGTCCAGATCCTGTGTCGAAGTAAGAGAACAGATTGTCCAGCTCGTCTGGACAAAACAGTGACTCTCGTCGGAACTTTCTCTCTAGAGCTGAAGCGGCTGTAAAGCACAATGAGGGAATGTTTAAATGTACTGGGTTGTCATTGTCAACTTTTTGTTTAGCACTATTAGGAATATGGATACAAAGAGAAAATGAGGAAGGTATCCTTCCTCTAGTGCCAGGAGAGCTATTAGGGTATGAAGGGGTTAAACCAAGGCCTCATACCTTTTAAAGGGTTAATAAATTGTGTTATGATAAACTGTAAGGTCTCTTAGGAGACCTCTCTGTGTGTGTTAACACCTGTTTTTAGTGTTGTGCCCTTCCGACACTATCAGAAGGCAGAAACCGCCTACGCTCATACTCCTCCTATCTGAGGTTCTGAGAATATGATTGGTTTTCTGAGAATACAAGGCTGCCGCATGCCTGATGAAAACAGCCACCTGTCAGAAGATGCTTAGACTCGTTTACCTTGTTATGACCCTATACTTGTGATGAAAGGTAAAATTTCGGCCAAACCCACTTCTGAGCTTTTGTGGCCTGCTGGAGGTCATTTTGCAGGGCTCTGGCAGTGCTCCTCCTGCTCAAAGGCGGAGGTAGCGGTCCTGCTGCTGGGTTGTTGCCCTCCTACGGCCTCCTCCACGTCTCCTGATGTACTGGCCTGTCTCCTGGTAGCGCCTCCATGCTCTGGACACTACGCTGACAGACACAGCAAACCTTCTTGCCACAGCTCGCATTGATGTGCCATCCTGGATGAGCTGCACTACCTGAGCCACTTGTGTGGGTTGTAGACTCCGTCTCATGCTACCACTAGAGTGAGAGCACCGCCAGCATTCAAAAGTGACCAAAACATCAGCCAGGAAGCATAGGAACTGAGAAGTGGTCTGTGGTCACCACCTGTAGAATCACTCCTTTATTGGGGGTGTCTTGCTAATTGCCTATAATTTCCACCTTTTGTCTATTCCATTTGCACAACAGCATGTGAAATTTATTGTCAATCAGTGTTGCTTCCTAAGTGGACAGTTTGATTTCACAGAAGTGTGATTGACTTGGAGTTACATTGTGTTGTTTAAGTGTTCCCTTAATTTTTTTGAGCAGTGTATATATGTTTGATAATTATATAGACCTGATCATCTGTTGAAGAAAATGACCAACAGGTACCTGAGAAGAGGGTGGCAGGGGAGGCGCTGCCCGGCTCCTGACGGTATTTCCGTCTGGTCTTAGGCACTGTGGTGGCGCTGTTGTGTCTCTGCCACTTCTTCACACTCCACCGGCGCTCCGTCTTCCGCCCGCCGTTCACAAGCAGCTCTGTGGCCCCCAATTTCTTCAGGAACTTCTTCTCCACATACTTTGATTTGATCCACGCCTCCTTCTCCTGCCTAGAAGGGATAATAGGAAATACACATTCAGTGTTATATACTGTACCAGTGAGGACATTCCCAGTCTAATGAAAATGACTAGATCCCAGTCTCCTTTAGTGGGTAATCGGGATATTCACACGTGAAACCAGATAGAGGCATTTAAATGCTGTGTATGTAGCAGTCCTTACCTGGAACTTGAGGGCCCTGGTTTCTTCAGGCCCTGTGCCTCACATGCTCCCTCATAGATGTGGTTGATGACACTGTTTCCCAGCTCGCACATCAGCTTTAGTAACTCAGGTTCCCATGAGTCCAACATTAGAGAACGCACCTTGGAGCAGTGAACCCCCAAACTCCTGTAACAGAGACACATGAGAAGTGACATTTGGAAAGTCCTCAAGCGTTGGCATTTGAATCACGTATGTATTCAAGTTCCATGGCTGGAATTATTCCTGGGTAGAATGCATTTTAAGTTAGTGTTGTTGACAACACTAGGCCCATATTGTTTCCTTGCTTTGCTTGTAATAACATTAAGGCAAAATTGCCTGTTCGTAAAAGGCTCCCCTAATAAGCAACACTGGAAGCTCCATGACAGTTCTGTTTCAAGTTGTCTTATACTGTGACATGGGATGAATAGCTGCAAAATGGGTTTCAAATCACTCAGGCGTTATCCCCAGGGAAACAGAGTAGCTGCCCTCAATGTCATGCAAATCACCACTCCACCAACAAAACCCTCTGGTATCCAGGCAACTGCAGTGCGGCATGCCAAAAAAAAAAAGACTGTGCGAGACAGTCTCTGTGTAGTCCTCCTCCTGCTAATGGGAAGCCTCATGTGATCTCATCTCACCACTAGAAGAAGACAGGCTATCTGACGGAAACAGATCATGAATATTTAACAGATGGCCCAGAGGAGGCGGTGATTACATACTGATAGCATTGATATTTGCTGCATCTCTGCAGTAAACAGTCAACACCACCAACTGCTGAAATGAGGAAAACTTTCCCATCGAGCCTAATGCTAGTGTGTTGCAGCTACAATGTATGCAGGGCTGGAGTGAACCCTAGAGCTATGGTATTAAGGACATTAGAAATAGGAATCTTTATCTTGCTTCGGCCTGATTGCTAATCGGGTGTGGTTCAACAATTACGTACTTTCACGATTAAAGGGATGCCATTCTAGTTTATAAACATAAGTGTCTCAGTTCTGCGGTGCTTATCATCTAACTCCCATCCTGTTTACTCACGCAATGAGCTCTCCCAATCAAACACAGCCTGATCCAATAAGCGGTGTTAAGCTAAGACACCCTTTAGGCCATTGGCACTCTCATATTCTCAGATCCAAGAGACCGGCACATGTTCTAGAACACAGAGTCACAATGACCCCTCAGTCACCCTGTGGTAGTGCAACTATCTGCTACTACATCCTCCACTGGTTTACAACCACAAGTGCCTTAGGATAGTCCATGGTCCATAATACAGTAGCCTATGTCTAGCCAGTGAAGTATGCCTTTATGTACTCTCTTAAAGACAAGCTAAGCAAGAGACTTTGGGTATGGCTCATGAGACTAGGCTTTACAGATACAGACAGTATCTGTGGATGCCAGAGCAGGATGCCCTCCATAGAGGCAGACCTTACCTGTGGATGCCGGAGCATTCGATGCAGAGCAGGATGCCCAGGTTGATGGAGGCCCAGTGCGGGTCGGCCTGGCCACAGTCACAGCAATACTCATTGCCCGGGAGACACTGTATACGATGCAGGATGGTCTCCCCCCTGACACTGCGTTCCCGAGGCTCGCTGGCCGAGTCAATACTGCTGACGGAAGGTGAGGCTGTCCTATCCAGACACTATTGGTGGGAAGACAGACATGGTAAACTAAGAGAGGCAAGCATCATTCTCTGAGGCATGACAGTCTTGATTTATCTCACAGGTGATAACTATCCCTTCATGCAAACGTATAAGCTTATAAATGACATCTGTCATGATGTAAAAGATGTCTAGATTAAAGAAAAGGTAAGAGAATATTAGCATTTGTTTGACAGTTAGGTCTGTAGCTAGATGGACCAACTGACCTCGATGTAGTGGTAGTCTGGGCTCTCCCTGTATGCTGAGGCAATGCTGGCCTGCACTGCTTGGATCCAGGCTAGCCGAAGCTTCTCTGACTCCGCCTGCAGCATACAGCTCCTGTAGAATGGAAAGACAACCCCATATTACTGCACACAGTCTCTCAACAGTACAAAACTATAGCCCCTTGCCCTCTTAGAAGAAGGAGAACACTTTATTTGCCATATTATTGGCCATTTTCTTAAGATTTTACCTAAAGGGATTTACATCAATTTAACTGTAAGGAAAATTCCTTGGAACAAAGGTGAATTTATTTAGTTAATTCCATAATATAAGGGCACTAAGACGAACATACTTGTTGGGGGAGACAACCTCGAAGCAGAACCTCCTCTCAATGTCCTCACAGGGCTTGACAGAGCACAGCCTGAGGTCCTCCACCACCACCGTCAGGGAATCCTATTGGTCAGTAACAGTGAAAAAGGCCCGGTCAGTCAATCAGTTGGATTATTCATCATACCAACATTATGCCCACTGTGTCCTTGTGTGAGATGTGTTGATTGGATTTCAAAGTCCCTCAGTTGACCACCTTTTCCTATTTAATCCAATGTGCTGAAGCTCATACGGGTACACTGACGCTCACTTTCTATATCCCACTATGGATTGATGTGAGGGTCTATATGAGGGCGTAGGAAGAGTCTTTTGGGACAGGACTGAGGAGTAATAAGCTATCCTATAACAGTCCTCTGCCCTAATGCAGTCGGTGTTGACAGAGGGAGTGTTGTATTTCGCCAATATAGATCACAGTGACTTTCAGAGTAGCTCTATACCCCATTAAAGTTGCACGTAACCTCTTACCCCCCCAAGGGACCCAGACTAAGATGGTAGCTAGTGGATATGTGGACTTGCCTTCAGCTTCTTCTGATAGACCAGCTGACTGTTCTGGATGGAGAACCACCGCCTGAGAGAGAGAGAGAGAAATGAATAAAACATGCATGTTAAATGGATATCCTTCTTCCATTAGAAGGTGCTGACCTGCCGAGTTGAAATAATGTCACTCTCTGCTCTCTAGCCACCACAGTGGTTGGGATGAGTAAAAGCGCATGTGAATGAGCTCTTCCTTTCCCTTGAGCTGCACTATATAGCAGAGAGTAATTCACAACACGTGTGGTTTGGCTCACATCCAACCTCTTTAGAGGGCTGCACTGTCAGGAAACAAGACAAATGGAGTAATACATTGTAACGCCCTAGTAGAGAGCATCAGTGGGAGAACCGCCTACGGGGAGAAATAGCCTGGTGTTCTAATGGATTGAGTGTTTCCACAGGCAGTAAACTATTCCTCAGGACGTGAAGTCAATGCTAGCAAGTATAGCCAAGTATGGTTTCCTAGGGAATAGACTACTTACTGAAATAATCTGGGACAAGTATTTATTTAGTTCGCTATCTATGGTATGTCTACAGAAAATCCACAAAACATACCATTGTCAAGATAGAATTAAAATCAAAATGCTTTGACCACAATACACTAATATAGTATGCTTCAGCGCCAGAGTGTAGCTGGCTTATGGAGAGTTACTGATCAGTTGTCTACTTGTCTACTTACCTGTTCCAAGTCTTAAAGGCGTTGCTGGCTCTCTTAAACAGGTACCCCTCCATCACCACGCCATTGGGCGCGTCCACGTTGAACAACTCTGCCTTCGAGTCGTCATACGAGAAGTCCTGTCAGAGAAGAGAGAGTGAAGTTAATCCTGTTGTTCATGCTACCACTAACCATAGGAAGAAGAGACAGTCAGTGAGGGGACATATAGGAGGAGCGTGACAGTGACTGGAGATTCTCTTTCTTGAACTACACTGGACAAGAATATAAATGCAGCATGTGAAGTGTTGGTCTCATTTTTCATGAGCTGAAGTAAAAAATCCCAGAAATTTTCCATATGCACAAAAACCTTATTTCTCTCAAATTTTGTGCACAAATGTGTTTACATACCTGTTAGTGAGCATTTCTCCTTTGCCAAGATCAATCCATCCACCTGACAGGTGTGGCATATCAAGAAGCTGATTAAACAGCATGATCATTACACAGGTGCACCTTGTGCCGGGGACAATAAAAGGCCACTAAAATGTGCCGATTTGTCACACTGCACAGATGTTTCAAGTTTTGAGGGAGCGTGCAATTGGCATGATGACTACAGGAATGTCACAAGAGCTTTTGCCAGATAATTTTTGTTAATTTTTCTACCATAAGCTGCCTCCAAAGTCATTTTAGAGAATACGTCCAACCGGCCTCACAACCGCAGACCACGTGTATGGCATCGTGTGGACAAGCAGTTTGCTGATGTCACCGTTTTGACTAGAGTGCCCCATGGTGGCGGTGGGGTTATGGTATGGGCAGGCATAAGCTACGGACAACGGACACAATTGCATTTTATCAATGGCAATTTTTATGGACAGAGATACCGTGACGAGATCCTGAGCCCATTGTCGTGCCATTCATCTGCTGCCATCACCTCGTGTGTCAACATGATAAAGCACGGCCACATGTTACAAGGATCTGTACACAATTCCTGGAAGCTAAAAATGTTCCAGTTCTTCCTCGATCTGTACAAACAGCGTCTTCCAGTTCCTGTCAATATCCAGCAACTTCGCACAGCTATTGAAGAGGAGTGGGACAACATTCCACAGGACACAATCAACAGCCTGATCAACTCTATGGGAAGGAGATGTGTCACGCTGCATGAGGGAAATTGTGGTCACACCAGATACTGATCCACGCCACTAACCTTTTTTTAAGGTATTCTGTGTACAAGTAGATCATATCTGTTTTCCCTGTATTCATGTGAATCCATAGATTAGGACCTAATACATTTATTTAGTTCACTGATTTCTTAAATGAACTGTAACTCAGTAAAATCTTTGAAATTGTTACATGTTGTGTTTATTTTTGTTCAGTATATATGCCAATCTTACCTCAATTACCTCGTAACCTGCACGTTGACTCGTTATGGTACTCTGTGTATATAGCCAGGTTATCGTTAATCGTTGGGTATTGATTATTTATTCCTTGTGCTACTATTTTTCTATTATTTCTCTACTCTTTCTTCTCTGTATTTTGAGAAGGGCCCGTTAGTAAGCATTTAACTGTTAGTCTACACCTGTTGTTTACGAAGCATGTGCAAATACAATTTGAGTTGATCACATCAAATCAGGATATACTGTAAGCCTTTACATTTACATTTACATTTAAGTCATTTAGCTGACGCTCTTATCCAGAGCGACTACAAATTGGAAAGTTCATACATATTCATCCTGGTCCCCCGTGGGGAATGAACCCACAACCCTGGCGTTGCAAGCGCCATCTCTACACTGAGCCACACGGGACCAAGCCTTCCTTGCAAGATGCATAAATGGCCGATCATATAAACACAATCAAGTGTGTGCACATGTATGTGATGTGAAAAGCACGCCTGCATCCTCACAGAGTGATTCGCTGTGCCCTTAAGGAATCACATTTGAAATGTCGACTGTGACACAACGATTGCGTAACCATCTTCTGCTCTACGAAAACATTTATTACCCAATACATTTTTCACAGTGTTTCATTTACACCAAACACTGCCTCCTTGAACAAAATAAAGACAGCTAAATCAGTGTCCTGGTGCTGTCAGTTCTCTAGTCTAACCTGAATCACTATACCCTAATCAAACCTGGTTAAACTTGGTTCAATTTAGAGAGCAGCAACTATGACGTGCATCATTCTAGAGATAATCATTCTAGAAATGTTATTGGATTTTATTAGGATCTCTTTTAGTCCTCATTTGAACTATCTTCCAGAGTCCTTAAACATGAAGATACAATTTATAATATGATCACATTTTCACATATAACACACTGTTACAAACAGACATAATACACTGACATATTGACCAGGTAAATACTCTTAACGGTCTGAAAAGATAGATTGAATCTTCATCTACCATAGTCCGCACAACCTTCCAATTTATTATATTTAAATGGTTTTAAAAGTATAGTTTGAATTAATATATTGTAAGGTTTCTGGTTTGCTCAGATAAATTATTACATTTCTTTATTGCTCTAAATCGACATGTTATTTTGCCTATTTTTCATTTCTGTCTGGATAGATGGTGGACTATCTATTCCTAGTATTTACTCAATGTTTGTCTCTTACAATGGAATACTGTTGTGATATAGTTTGGGCCGTTTTAAATCGTATACATTGTGAAAAATGAGCATGTTTTTTAATTATCTTGTTGATTGATGACCAGCCAAGAGCACTGTGCATGACTGCAACAGAAAGAACCATATCTCCACCTTAAAACAATCCTTGCTGCTTTGTTCTGTTCAATCTGCAGCCTCCTAATTCACATGCTGAATCATTTCCTAGACCACAGAACAGTAGTTCATCTGACTCAATTAATGATTGGGTTGTTTGACCACAGAACAGTAGTTCACTTGACTCCCAATTAACACTTGGGTTGTTTGCTTAAGAATCTTTCAGTAAATATTTAGCTATCCTTCTGATCATGCATGCAGTTTAAGTAGACTATATCCATGAATGTTCATCAAAGCTAAAATATGAATATTATTTATGTTGACCAAGTTAAAAACCTCATGTATTTTGTTGGAAGGCTACATACATTAACCTGAGCTATATGCAACCCTTTCCTTGTCAAGTGGAGATCAATAGAGCATGTATTTCATTATAGTTGAAGTTACTACGACACACAAACTCAGATTTTAACATTGGATTAAAATAGCCAGGGAGTTACTCTAGAATCCATACAGTTGGGATTAAAATAGCCAGGGAGTTACTCTAGAGTCCCGATACAGTTGGATTAAAATAGCCAGGGAGTTACTCTAGAGTCCCGATACAGTTGCCTGTTGAGGTAAAATGTATCCTTCACCAATCAGACTTGTTGATTCAGGCAATGCTTTTCCTTCATGATGGGATACATTTTTTTTCTCCTGTCATTGATCTCCGTGGGGAAGTGATCATTCATTCCAAAATCAGGGTTTCTGATATCTCTGCCCCTGCTCTTTGCCATTTCCTTTTGGTTAAAATATTCAAAACATGCAATAATAGCCCGTGTCCTATTCCCAGAGGCCTTACCCATTCTATGGACTCTGGAGAAAGTGACATTACGCACGACATCAGTGGGCAGTTTCAGTGAGTTGACATAAAGTCTTGAACAGTGTCTGCTGTTGTCATTCTCCGGTATCCTTGAAAAGATTAGATTGTCCCGCATTGATCGACACCGTACATCAAGGAAAGTTTTTTAAAGTTGTTTGTTCTCCCTTTGCACCACCTCCACCTTGCCATGAATAGAGTCTACAGTCCCTTTCAGCTCCATGTTCTTTCCTTAGATCATCAATCTGACATTGGCTGAATTCTAGATGGGCACATAATGCATTGATGTCCTCTCGTAGTATATCCAAGATATCAAGTTCGGCAAGCCTTTCATTGATGGATTTTAACAAGTCAACATCCATATCCGTAAACCTCTCCCCACTCAATTCAATTCGATTCAATTCAAGGCGCTTTATTGGCATGGGAACATATGTTAACATTGCCAAAGCAAGTGAAGTAGATAATATACAAAAGTGAAATAAACAATAAAAATGAACAGTAAACATTACACTCACAGAAGTTCCAAAAGAGTAAAGACATTTCAAATGTCATATTATGTCTATATACAGTGTTGTAACAACGTGCAAATAGTTAAAGTACAAAAGGGAAAATAAATAAACATAAATATGGGTTGTATTTACAATGGTGTTTGTTCTTCACTGGTTGCCCTTTTCTTGTGGCAACAGGTCACAAATCTTGCTGCTGTGATGGCACACTGTGGTATTTCACCCAGTAGATATGGGAGTTTATCAAAATCGGGTTTGTTTTCGAATTCTTTGTGGATCTGTGTAATCTGAGGTAAATACAGTGAGCACCATAATTCATTAGACAGTGACCATTTTTTTGTTATTTTGGTTCTGTACTCTAGCACTTTGAGTTTGAAAGGATACAATGACAATGAGGGTGAAGTGCAGACTGTCAGCTTTAATTTGAGGGGATTTTCATACATATTGGATTAACCGTTTAGAAATGACAGCACCTTTTGTACATGGTCCCCCCCATTTTTGGGAGGGAAAGCGTGGTTCCTGTTAAAAACGCTGGGTAAAACCTGTATGAGCCTGCATGCTAAATGAGATAATCATTGTAGAGATATGGTAAAGGCATGTGTACTCCAACAGAGCTATGATGCCTTTAGCTAGATAACTATTTTGGTGCATATTTTGTACGGCCCATTAACCACATTACATCACAGTGGTGAAGCTTCATTTGCCAAGACACCATTGTCTCATTAGTGAATATAGGCTTGATGAAAGAGTTCTCAAAGAGTTCATATGGTGCTCCTTTAAGGGAGGAATGTTAAGAAAGAATCTAAGTATTAGATTAGAATCATTAGATGTCCTGAGACTTTGTCCGTGACATCACCCATGGACTGGGGTGTATTCATTACGTCTTGCAACGGAAACCAACAGCGCAAGCAAACAGAGAAAAAGGAACGAAACGGGGAGGGACCTACCTGAATTTGTACAATAGAAACTCTTGTTTTCATTGCAAAATGTTTTGCAACAGAATCTGCGTAATGAATGCACCCCTGGTGTATAGGTACAGAACATTGATTTAGCTTCAATTGAATTTGGTTTTCTTTTTCATGACAAATACACAAACAGCCTATTGAAGAGACTGGAACACAATGTTCCCAGCGTGGTCAAGCTCCATTCGAATAATGAGTTCTCTAATGAAAAGCAATAAACAGTGAAGGATTGACGGGAGGATTGTACTGCCTTTCTTTTAGGATGATTTAAAATAGCTCCAACATTGACCTAGATAAAGGAATGCCAGTGACAGTGCACTCAGTCAGATCCCATCAGACCCACTGTGATCAGCTGAGTTTCATAATGGTATCAGCAGCACTGAGCACAGCAGCAGCCATCAACTACTATTCACATACTTAAATAATACAATGTTTTCTCCTCCCTAGAGCTCTCTTTTTGACATGCACAAATATGCATTGTACAATTTGCTGTTACAGTCTGATCTGACAATTTGCTGTTACAGTCTGATCTGACCATTTGTTGTTACCATCTGATCTGACCATTTGTTGTTACCGTCTGATCTGACAATTTGTTGTTACCGTCTGATCTGACAATTTGTTGTTACCGTCTGATCTGACGATTTATTGTTACAGTCTGTTCTGACAATTTGTTGTCACAGTCTGATCTGACTATTTGTTGCCGTTTACCATAAACTACTGCATTTCCAATATAAGCTGTTCAATACTCCATCAAGTCATGACACAAATTAAAAACAATCTATCCCTATTAAAAGTATGTCTCTCCTCACTTCACAAAAGGTCAACTCTCCAAAAAGCAACATAACACAAACATACTCAAGACTATACAAAGTGAAACAATTATTAGTAAAGTAGACTACAAAATAAAACTCAACCCACCAGAGTGTGGTCCAACCTTCCAAATATCTTCATTTTCAAACGTTTTAAATTATCCAAGAGCATTGGACATGTAAATAGGCAAACACAAAAATAAAACAGAAAAAATATCTAATCTAATCAAATGCTCATTGAATAGGCATCTCTGTGGAGTTACAAGTGTCAGTTAAGTCCTATCTGATCTCTGAACACTGAAAAATGCTCGAACCGTCAGAGTCCTGCATCGTGCCTAATTCCACTACGCAGACATGTGGATAAATGCGCGTAGCCAACTGCTTGCTGCTGTGTGAGGCTTTGGATTAGAGCTTATTATCATACAGCTGCCAATTTATTTGCGGCACGTCGAATTTAGACTGAAGTCGCTCTTGACCCAGAGACTGGCAGAGTGTTAAAGTAACACCAGAATCCACGCTGCGCTGTTTGGACACTTTTACAACTCCTCAAACCTCGGACCCCGTGCACGTTCTGCAGAACGGGAAAACCAATTGGCAACCAGTTCAGTTAATCAAGCAATCACCACTAAGAAGCTATGAGCCTATTTGCCATGTAGCCGAACAAAGAATAAACAACCTAAATGCAAGCCACTATAGAACAGCTGTCAGTAGCAGCACATTTACATTTAGCCTAGCCTACACAATTATGCACGTATACATTTCCAGTTGCCATCAATAATACAAATCCTTACCATAAACATGTAGATGCCCTTTGAGTAAGCTCACACATGTTATGAAGAAGGGAAGCAAATATTTTCTGCTCTATGATATTAGGTTACTCATACTGTTACAAGGCCCTTCATTACTAATGATCTGGTAGAAGAAATGACTAGCAGTGAATCATCTTTTTTTCCCAACGCAGTCAGCTAGCCTACCATGTTCAAAACAAACAGACATCAAATAGCTTACAACACATTTACTTTAGACTACTTTAACTAACTTATTTACTGTTAGAGCTTTGTTTTGTCCCCTAACCTGGGCACCCTAAACTTAGCCTATATGAGCAGATTGTCATCAGGATGCTGGCCAGCAGCAGGGAAGTTTTGCCAGAGGAGGACTGGGAGCTGTGGAATGTGAAAGGACATCACAGCAGCAGCCTGTGAGATAGTCAAACACAGACTCATGTATATTCATGGCTCTGGTCAGACCCATTCCAACAATTATTAATGGGATCAGATAACTCCAAATTAATCTTACTATTTACACGTGCAATCCCATTTGTGTTTTATTTGATAAGTAAATTATTGAAATTAGACTATATTTAATTCCATCAATTGCACAATTAGAAAGTATGTTGCAATCCATGCTGGTGAAAACTGTGAATTCCAGAAGCCATGTTCCTCAGAGAGAAGAGGCCATAGGCTACTGAGTACAGAGCTGTGAGGGGTTAACCATGAGGTTTTGCTCTGATTCTTAGAAGTTGTAGAACAATTCTAGAACATATTTATTTCACTTTGAGAGGGAACACCTCATCGTAGCAGTTTTCAGTATCAACGCCCTGGGTCAGAGCCATGCTACATGGGTCAGAGCCATGCTACATGTGTCAGAGCCATGCTATATGGGTCAGAGCCATGCTACATGGGTCAGAGCCATGCTANGAGCCATGCTACATGGGTCAGAGCCATGCTACATGTGTCAGAGCCATGCTATATGGGTCAGAGCCATGCTACATGGGTCAGAGCCATGCTACATGGGTCAGAGCCATGCTATATGGGTCTCAGACACTCTGCAGGCTTTCATCTGGACAGAGAGCAAGGCCCATTATTGACGTATTCTGCCATTACCCCTCCCTTGGATATTGGATAGAGACAGACTGCTTGACTGAAATGTTGAGTGGGCAAGATATTAAAATCATCATTCTCATCATGAGCACTATCTCAGTATCCCTTAGTTAGGAATCTGTTATGTTCCCTTTTCACAAAAACAATATTCCTATCTCTCTGAAATGTCAACGGAGCACTGAGCGTATACCAAGCTTTTTATTTTCAAAATCTTTCAAATTGAATTCAGCTCGTGTCATGCTAATGTAGCTTTTTGCGACCCGCGGAAACAACTTTTAGGACGACCACCACCAAATGTCCATTCCTCAAACATTACGAGAAACCTGCACCGTTATGTCAACCGAGCTCGGTGGTTATTATCAGATGTATTAGGTTACGAAATCTGACTTTTTGGATATAATGTTGATGTGTCAGAGAAAAACCCCACTGAATGATTCAGAACATGAAGAATCATATGTGTCTTGGTACAATGTATTTTATAATATAAGGAAGTGAAATTCCCTCACCAAAGCGCGTTTTCACCCACTGTGGGTGGACACCCGAGACTACACTAAACTAGACTAAACAGACTGGGAAGGAACATTCTGATTCATCACCCACCTGGTGAAGGGATACATGGCTGCACCTCACTCTCTGCCAAATGGACCCTGGCCAGGACAGGACAGTTGGTGGCACTGATTAGCCAGTGTGTCTGCAGCGACATACTACACCCCTATTGTCTGCAACCAGCCAGAATCTTCTTGTCCCATTATGCCTGAGGTGTCATCTGCCATTAATTAGCCTTACCAGCCTTAGCCCCACCCACAACACAACAGCCTGCCTGTCCTAATCCTGAACCCACTTGGTTCATTTAGCTCTCCCTACTCTGTTGCCATGGGAAACAGTTACCATGGAACCGAGCCCATCTGAGTTATCAGACACAGCAGAACACTGGAGAAATATAACTCCCACATTCTCATTCCCCTAACCACCCATTATAAATCAGTCCTGCAAAAAGCTGATAATGCGTGTGATAGCTTAAAATATATATTACATTTTATATCTGAAATCTGAATATTCAAGTGTTGAAAATTAATTAGGCCTATTTATTTTTTGTGACCAAAATGTTATTTTGTATTTAGCCTAATTCAATAACAAGCTGATGCTACAGGAACAGTAGCCTCAAATTATGTGATTGTACGGTAGTAGTGTAGAGCCAGAGTGATGCATGGTGGTTACAAACTACACAGGCAAACTTGGCCAGGACAGAGTTCCTCCATTAAAACCAGTGTTAAAAATGAATAAAACCTCTCAGGGGCTTGACATGTACAGGCTTTCTCTGCTCTGTGTACCAGAGAGGTCATACCGGTGTACATGTCACACAGTGGCAGCACTTTATTCTCCTCTCTGCTTGTACTATGTCAGGGGGGCCCAATTATCTCATGTATGTTTACACAAGGGTTATTTCTCATGTTCAAATGTGACAAGGACAAACAAACCCCTGAGATTTCACATTTTCGGAGCGGAGTATGACTTTAGCAAGAGAACACAGAAAATGTAGGCTAGACTGCTGCCCGTTGTTGAAGACCTCTGCTGATTTATCAAATGTTTTAGCTGAGATATAATATGATGCTTGAAGTGGTGTGATAAGAAACACATTTCCCAATACTATGAGATTGAGAACCAATATCCGGTCTGATCTGCACTTGCAGAATAAGTCCATCAATAAGATTCAACCTTTCTTTGCCTCAGGGAATCTACAAAACACACAGAGAACCATTCAGCAAAAAACTTCTGAACAAAAGAGAACAGAACCAGAGCGACCCACTTCAGAACAAACTATATGCTATACTATCTGATGCTATGCCTATAGCAGTCATACAAAGCTCTGTGGTTCTGATTGCTTCATATACAATACTCAGTGTGCTGTAGTAGGTGTCTGCAGCCCCACACACTAGAGCTTAAGATAACTTCAAAGAGGTTGGCTAACGTAATGGCACATCTGAGCTGTTCTGTGCTGTACGTCTGCGTGTGTCTCTCACAGGAAGCAGGCAACAGACATGTGAAGTATAACATGTACTCACCTGCATGAGGGTCTGGGAGAGCAGATTGCAGCATTGTTGGAGAAACAGAGAGAGAGAGAGAGAGAGAGAGAGAGAGAGAGAGAGAGAGAGAAGGCAGTGTTATAACATGCAAGAGGGCATTGCAGACCAATTGGGGCGGGGGGGGGGGGGGGGGGGGGGGGGGGGGGGGGGGGGGGGGGGGGGGGGGGGGGGTGATAATACAATAATTTCCATGCTTCATTGTACCTCAGATTATAATCCTACTTATTGGCCTACAACATCTCATCATCTGACTCTGGAAGCCAGTAACCACATTCCATCCACAGTTTTTATGCAAGTAAAGTCCTACTGTATAAAAATACATCTCGACAGCTGTGATGGAAACAGGAAGTTTCAGTACAATTTATAAATGGCGACAGATCATTTGTTTGTTCGACATGGTGGGATCTTTTGGTGTCGGTAAAATGAATTATGTGAGAAATGGCGGTGGAAACGTATTATTGATATAATAACCATGATATGGAAGTAAACTTGGAGTCACACGATGACATGGTGTGTGGTCCTCCCACTATGACTCAGGAAACCATGCAGTTTAAATTAGGCTACAGATTAAATGAATTATGATCATTCCAATAAATGTTGAGGGTCTTGTTCTGGTGACATGATGATCGATGCTTGACTGCCATTTGACAACTAGAAATATTCTCACTCTTATCCATAATCTCATCATGTAGACTATCCACATAGCCTACCTGCACTGTTTCTGCAAACTGTTGGCTGGAACGCATGTACCAAAACCAGAGTTGGCACATTTGCTATTTAACGCAACAATTATCGGTGTTGAAAAAGGCGATGGGCACAAATTGAACATTTGATTTTTATTCGGTACATGAAAAAGTACATTTTGTGTCCACTACCTCAGTTTGGTGGAAACATACCACTGATTTTTAGAATATTCACATGAAAATCTAGATGTAAACCTAGCTACTATCTCTGATATTTGAGCTCTTCTTTAAAACGTGCCTACATTTTACCTGTGATCAGATGCTGACATAATTTTCACAGGCATCAAACTAACACAAACTACCACTTGCCAGTGGAATGTGTTGGTTTGATGCTTGTGTTTAGAAGCACTGGTCTTCAGGGCATAAACAGATCAATAACTGCTGGGCCCACATCCATTCTGCACTCTCCTGTTTGTCTGTCTGCAGACTGCGGGCAGTGGCCTGGTGTGAGTGGGGTTTCCAGGGCTGCTTGCCTGGTGGTCTGCAGGCGGATGGACAGATGGCTACTGATCCTTCCTGAGGTAAATTAGTATTGCTCCTGGGGCTCTGGACCCTGAGACTGGACCCTATAGTGTCTCATTCA
Organism: Salvelinus sp. IW2-2015; assembly: GCF_002910315.2. Taxonomy (NCBI): domain Eukaryota; kingdom Metazoa; phylum Chordata; class Actinopteri; order Salmoniformes; family Salmonidae; genus Salvelinus; species Salvelinus sp. IW2-2015. The sequence goes on along the minus strand of NC_036847.1, from coordinate 26,615,517 downwards.
TATGGAGATCATGAGGAACTCAGGAAGTCCCAGTCAACAGGCCAGGGATTATACATTCACAACCAGGACAGGACTAGCCTGGTCCCAGATCTGTTTGGGATGTCTTTCCTACGGTCATTGTTGTAGGAGTTGGCAGGACAGCACAAACAGACAGGACAGACAGGACAGACAGGACAGACAGGACAGACAGGACAGCACAAACAGACAGGACAGACAGGACAGACAGGACAGCACAAACAGACAGGACAGACAGGACAGANCAGACAGGACAGACAGGACAGACAGGACAGCACAAACAGACAGGACAGACAGGACAGACAGGACAGCACAAACAGACAGGACAGACAGGACAGACTTCCTGAGTGTTGAGGAACTATTGCCTTATGTGTTTGTTTGCCACATTTGACATGTTATGAAATGGAAAGTTCTTAATAAGAGCTCAACTAAAATTACGCTCTCGAAATCAATTTTATTTAGATTTTTCCTCAAATGTACCTGTCTGTTTGCTGTCAGTTTCACAGAAAACTGACAGCAAACTGACAGCAAACAGACAGGTACATTTGTCAGTAAATATAGCATTGCACAGGGGACCTGCATCTGAGACCAAAATGATCTGTGAAAACACTAAAATAACATCAGAGACTATGACAGAGAGAACACACATTTCAATTGTCAGCATTTTACTGGATTTAAAAAACACAGTTAGGGCCACAAATCCCAATGATTAGCTAGCCTAGCATATACCAAAAGTGCTGAGCATTGTTATTTACAGTAGACACAACTGGGATTATTAGCCTCTTAAAGCACTTCATTCCACCTGATTTAACAGTTTAAATCAATGACCGGCCTTTCTGAGGCAGACTAATCAAAACGCTCACCAGTCTCCTTCCTAATCCCCCAGTCATAGCAGAAGACAGTCAGAGCCAGGTGGTGGACTCACTGGACTGGAGGGAGCTCTGACGTGTAATGTGTGCCCTAAAACACAGCCAAACTCCCAGCCCAACCCCAGTACAGACATGGCCAACTCACAGAAGACTAGCCTAGACCTAGTCCCCTACACCTCTTCCATCATTATCAAGCCATACATGTATGGTGCATGGCAACGATAGAGGAGTCATGGCTATGGCACATACAGTATGGCAGTGTTTCCCCAATCCAGTTCTCCAGTACCCCCAACAGCACACATTTTTGTAGTATCCCCAAATAAACTCACCTGATTCAACTCATGTAGGGCTTGATGATTAGTTGACAAATTGAATCAGGTGTGCTTATCTGAGGCTACAACAGAATTGTGTGCTTTTGGGGGTACTGAAGGACGGAGTTGGGAGCCACTGCAGTATGGAACCAGAGGGGTATACTATAAATTAGGATCAATGAGTTAGCAAACAGAAATAACTACTGATCTTCTGGTTCGTCATAAAAGCGAAACTTAGATGTGTGTTCTTGCTTGTTGAATCAATTAGATCGTGCCCATTTCAAGCTTATTTTTTGGCTAACGCCTTGATCCTGTTTTTTAGTATACCCTACAGGCTAGCAAAGTCAGTCCCAGACCCAGACCTCGCCAACTTCCAGAGGAAAGGGAGAAACGTGAAATAGCTGCTTGCTTACCCTCTGCTGTATGGTGGCGTGCTTGTGTTCCATATCCCTCTTCTCCATGGCCGAGTCAATCACCAACTGATCCAACTGGAAACAAGATTAAAAAAACACACTCAGATGAGGTTGGTCACATAGCTGAGATGTGTGAGTAGAGAAGAGCTTAAGCCAAGGAATATCCATGGAAGCGCATCATTTTAAGCATGGGCAATTCCAACATAGCAGTCAGATTGATTCAAGAGTGATGCTCAGCAATTGACTACAGCACTTTGAACTACCAGAGCCCAAACGCAATGACGTGTGAGAGGTCAATGTTGTGTAATGAAGCACTGACTCAGGTCTGTTTCACTATTTAGCATACTGTACATGTATTCCACCTGACAGGATACTATGCTGCTGAAGTCTTTCACTAACACTGTATCTGCTACGTCGACCACCCAGCACATTCAGGGATCTTTTAACAGATAACGTCAGAAGTTTCCCACAGTCAAATCAGAAGGCTAATGCACTGTTATGTAAACAGACAGCACAGCAGCGGACAGAGCATCCATTGGTGATGCAACTCTGCCTGGGTCGATATTTCCAATCAGAACCAATCTAATACCAATCAGGACGCAGGGCTTAGGGGCTAACAGCACAGCAGTAGGCTGTCTGCGGCTCTGGATGAGGATGGTGAGGGAGGTGGTGAAGCTCACCTCAGCAGCCAGCTTCTTCATGTAGGGGTCAATCTCATCCAGCAGGTTGTAGCCCTGCTGAAAGAGGGAGTACTGGGCATGCATGAAGGACAGCATCTGCAGGGGACAGACAGACAGACAGGAGAATATAAGCAATACATTATTGGTGTGTTTTTAAAAACAACAAAACACTCACTCTACAGCACTGTACTCTATAGTGATGGATCGGACGTTAAGGGCACTTACAGCATCTAGGATCTCAAACTTCTTCTTGGCTTGAAGGACGTTGATCTGCAAGAGGGGAAGAGGTGAGTAACAGTCTTATCTGATACTACTGTGCATTGAAACATCTCCCTCTTGTGGACAATAGATACACCTCACTGTTGTCAGTATAGTGACCAACAATATACGACATTTGTGTCCTTCAGTCCTGCCTGTCTCTCAGTTTGTTGTATGTTATGAACTAAAAATCAACATGATACTGTGATGCTCTATATATGAACTAATCATGGTCATCATGTTGGCATTTTAGGGATAAAACAAAGAATTCAGAAATTCAGCTCATTGGCTATCTTAAAGAACGATGTAAACCTAAATGAGATATTGCGCTACATTTGAGAGGTCTCTAGAATAAATCTTCAGACACACCCGTGACCTTCTCTGCCTTCAGCCACTTTCAATTAAAACCAAACAGGGTCACACAGACACACACACACTCCAGATTAGAGCAGAGAGGACGTTAGTGCCGGCAGACACAATACATACTGCACACAGAGGAAGCTACAGCGATCACACCACATCAGTCACTCTGTTCCCAGAGGCAAATTGAGTAACTGTCCGGAAACAGAGGAGGCAACATGTGGGCATGCCAAGCTATAACCATGCTGAGATATTCTATATTCTATATTCTATTCTATTCTAGACCTACAGGATCCAAAGGGATCTATCTGAGTCCATGTATGACTCTGGTTATGTTGCCTGTCTCACCTGAAGTACGTAGTCGAGGGCCAGGTGTCTGAAGCACTTCCTGGTGATGCTGAGTGTTCCGGTGGCCTCCTCCACCTCGTGGGGCTTGTTCCTGGGAGCCTGGGCGTTCTTCACCTGGGCTATCTCCATGTCCTCACGCATGCGGTCAAATTGCTTCTTGGTCTCCTTGAACTTACGGACATCCCTGAGAATGAGAAATTGGGGATGACAGTGAGATTGGGTTTAACAAGGGACACTTCATGTGATTCCTTTAGTTGTACCTGACCAGATAACAGGGGTAAGTGGAACACATGGTTGGGAATGACAATACTGTTTGTGGTTGACAGATTCACCAAGGAGAATGAAGTTTGTTAGATACGCGTGTTCCTTATTCTCCCTTCCAGTTCACCCCAGCTTTACCTGGGAGGTTAAGACAGAAACCGGACCAGGGCCATAACCCCTGACCTTTCCCAGGTAAAAGGCCCTGAGACTGGGGATAGTCTGTCTGCTTCATTTACATTTACATTTAAGTCATTTAGCAGACGCTCTTATCCAGAGCTGCTTCACACCTATGATGTTGTCCACCAACACCATAAATCAGAAAAGCTTCCAGGCCAAACAAGGAGACGTTGGATGTGTGAGAAATGGTCTCAAGCTACATAGTTATTTAGGAGAGACAGCATGAGACAACATTGTTTTAAACTTACTCTTTCACAAAATTGTGCAGCTGCTGCTTCACAGATCTCTGGGCTTGATCGAACAGAATCTGAAACACAAAAGGAGCTTCCATTAGCATGTGTTGGTCACAAATGTGGAGTTAGAGGTTTTGAGCATGTATGTAACTTATTTTGTGCCCACAAATGTAGATCCTGAGAGGTTTCTGATTTTACAGTGCTGTTGATCATCCTTCAGTAACATACAATCTCAACCAACAGGGGGCGATACAGGACTGGATTTATAACATGAATTCTCAAATTAATTCAATGCAAATACAAATTGAGATCACCCTTTCCACACATACAAGTATTGTGAGACGAATAACACACGTGCTGACAAACACACTCACATACACTACACCACAAATCCTCTCTTTCATTCAAAATCCCCCTTTTCCTCTCTTATTCTAAGGACATTCACAGTGATTGCTGTTTTTCATTTTTACAATCATAATAGTTTATATAATCACAATTCAGCTTTCACATCAATACATGCCATGCTGCGGCTGCAGTAAAATAGGTTACTGGGGCAGGCAGGGAGGGAGGGAGGGAGGGAGGGAGGGAGGGAGGGAGGGAGGGGAGGAGGGAGGAGAGCGAGAGAGGGAAAGGGAGGGGAGGAAAAGAGCGAGAGAGGGGAAGGGAGGGGAGGAAAAGAGCGAGAGAGGGAAAGGGAACGAAGAGAGGGAGGGAAGGGAGCGAGAGAGGGAGGGGAGGAAGGGAGCGAGAGATGGAGGGGAGGAAGGGAAGCGAGAGAGGGAGGGAGGAAGGGAGGGAGGGAGCGAGAGAGGGAGTGGAGTAAGAGAGAGTGAGCGAGGGGAGGGGAGGAAGGGAGCGAGAGAGGGAGGGGAGGGATCGAGAGAGGGAGGGGAGGAAGGGAGCGAGAGAGGGAGGGAGGAAGGGAGCAAAAGAGGGAGGGGAGGAAGGGAGCGAGAGAGGGAGTGGAGGAACAGAGAGAGAGGGGAGGGGAGGAAGGGAGCGAGGGGGGAGGGGAGGAAGGGAGCGAGAGTGGGAGTGGAGGAAGAGAGAGAGGGGAGGGGAGAGAGAGGGGAAGGTCGCAAGAGGGAGCGGGAGGGGAGGAAGGGCGCCGAGAGGGAGAGAGAGGGGAGGAAGGGACCGGGAGAGGAAAAGGGAGGGGAGGAAGGGCGCGAGAGAGGGAAAGGGAGGGGAGGAAGAGAGCGAGAGAGGGAAAGGGAGGGGAGGAAGAGAGCGAGAGAGTGAAGAGAGGCTTTGGGTACAAATATGACGGCACTACTGAATCTTTACCACAGCTACAGAACAGTACATTGTGAAGAGAGCAAATTGTTATTTTCTGGCTTTGCCCATAACACAATTGAATTTGATGTCCGTGTTTAGCGATTAGCAGGGTTAGGTCAGAGGTAGGGTGGATGGTGGCCCATCCTCTCTCTGATTGAGGGACAGAGTGATTGGCAGCTGGGAGATTGACTGTGTACGGATTAGAAAGCAGATTTGGGATGAATTTTAGGAGACCATGTAAAGTGGGTTGACCAAAGTAAACCCTCCTTAACCACATACAGTAATTATGGCACATGATTTGAACACAGCATTAAGTGATCTTGGTACACGGAAAATAACATACCTGTGGATCAACATACAATTACAATGACGTCACAAGATAACCTTATTAAGACTTTAAGACCACATACGTCAGCATGGCAAACCTAACACCACCATGAGCCATGTCATTTTGATCAATTAAGACCAGAAGCTGTAACCACAGAGTACTGATGTAAATCACAAGGTATTTACACTGTTTTATTACTCTATAAACTTCACTGGGTCCAAATAAGGCAAGAGAGAGAGAAGGAGAAAGAGAGAGAAGAGTGAGAGAAACAGATAGCGAGAGAGAGTGAGATAACGAGAGAGAGAGAGCAGAGAACGAAGGAGAGAAAGAGGTAGAGAGACAGAGAGAGGAGTGCAACAGACAGTCCTTCCTGTTGGAAGTGTAGTGTGTTTCTCCCATGCGGTCAAGATCTAGCGCCCCACTTGATTAGCAAACGAAGGAATTCCTTTTTTTTTTTTTTACACGAGAGTCTGCCTCATCCAACCAGCCATAAATATGCTAATCAGAGAGTTAGGCTTCTGCTTTTTATGCTTCTGGCCCTTCTAAAGGTTTGTAGGATCGCTCTCAAATGAAGCGGTGTCTTAGGAGAAGGGTGCCGACCACCCTTTGTCACTGTAAATCAGCAGAGTTTGGCAAGGCAGAGGGAAAACACTAAACAGCAACATCTCTCTCTCTCTCTCTGTCGCTGTGTGTGGGCGATTGTTCTGCTTTGTCTCATCTAAGATAATAAGCCACAAAACAGCAAGTGAGAATTGAAATCTTGTGCAACCAAGAAATCTCCCAGACACGTGGATAATTAAAATCCTATCAACAAGGCCTGTAGGGCCTGGACATAAACACTACTGGTTGACAGAGTGGACACCCTCATGGGATGTCCATCTGACATGTTGATGGATAGCCTGGGGGAGGATTGAAGTGGCTGCTTGCTCTGCGTCAGTAACCCACAGAGTTTTAACTAGAGAGGTCTGTAGTTAACATGCCTCCAGGTTGCTCACTGTGTGTGTGTGTGTGCATGTGTGTGTGTGTAGACTGGACACAGAAAAGTGCTGAGGGGTTTCCTAGCCCAGCCTGGCTCAGCTCAGCGGTAGGGTTGTGTTGTGCAGCCTGGGGCATTCCTGGGCTGCTTTGCGGCAACAGCAGCCTGTGGTGACAGCAGCCTGTGGTGACAGCAGCCTGTGGTGACAGCGGTCTGTGTGTAGCTGCATTGTGGTGACAGCAGTCTGTGTGTAGCTGCATTGTGGTGACAGCAGTCTGTGTGTAGCTGCTTTGTGGTGACAACAGCCTGTGGTGACAGCAGCCTGTGGTGACAACAGCCTATGTGTAGCTGCTTTGTGGTGACAGCAACCTGAGGTGACAGCAGCCTGTGTGTAGCTGCTTTGTGGTGACAGCAGCCTGTGTGTGTGGAGGCAGAGCGGCTGGAGATAAATTGTCTTAATTAGGCCAAGATGACACAGGTGCTCCCTGTATGAGGAAAGAGAGAGAGACTGTCGCCTGCCAACTGGGGAGAGGTTCACTGATCCATCTACCAAGACAGAAACAGGGGTGGTGGATAGAGTTTCTATGGACTAGAAGAACAGGGAAATGTAAAACACATATCCTGTATGTCCTGACAGTAGACATCTAACACCAGTGTATACACAATAAGATCACAACAGCACTTAGCATAGGCATGTTGGGACAGCGGGATATTTGTTCCAATCATATACGGTCAAATATCTTCCACCCACTCTGTCTGCACCAAGCAATCCGACCCCTACTGTACTTAGCTAGCTTAATCTATTTTGCAGTGAAATGCTGTATAAACTAGAGGTTGACCGATTAATCGACATGGCCGATTAATTCGGGATGATTTCAAGTTTTCATAAGAATCATAACAAACCACCTGTTATGCGAGTGCAGCAAGGAGCCAAGGTAAATTGCTAGCTAGCATTAAACTTACCTTATAAAAAAACAATCAATCTTCACATAATCACTAGTTAACTACACATAGTTGATGATATTACAAGGTTAACTAGCCTGCATTGCATATAATTAATGCGGTGCATGTTAATTTATCATCGAATCACAGCCTACTTTGCCAAATGGGTGGTGATTTAACAAAAGTCCAATAGTTGCACGAATGTACCTAACCATAAACATCAATGCCTTTCTTAAAATCAATACACAGAAGTATATTTTTTTAAACCTGCATATTATTAACAATAAAATTAATGTTAACAGGCAATATTAACTAGGGAAATTGTGTCACTTCTCTTGCGGTCATTGCACGCAGAGTCACGGTATATGCAACAGTTTGGGCCACCTGGCTCATTGTGAACTAATTGCCAGAATTTTACATAATTATGACATAACATTGAAGGTTGTGCAATGAACAGGAATATTTAGACGTATGGATGCCACCCGTTAGATAAAATACGGAACAGTTTTCACAGTATTCACTGAAAGAATAAAAGTTTTTTCGAAATGATAGTTTCATATAATGACCAAACGCTCGTATTTCTGTGTGTTTATTATATAATAATTAAGTCTATGATTTGATATTTGATAGAGCAGTCTGACTGAGCGGTGGTAGGCAGCAGCAGGCTCGTAAGCATTCATTCAAACAGCACTTTCCTGCGTTTTGCCAGCAGCTCTTCGCAATGCTTGAAGCACAGCGCTGTTTATGACTTCAAGCCTATCAACTCCCGAGATTAGGCTGGCAATACTATAGTGCCTATAAGAACATCCAATAGTCAAAGGTATATGACATACAAATGGTATAGAGAAAATAGTCCTATAGATTCCTATAATAACTACAACCTAAAACTTCTTAACTGGGAATATTGAAGACTCATGTTAAAAGGAACCACCAGCTTTCATATGTTCTCATGTTCTGAGCAAGGAACTTAAACGTTAGCTTTTTTACATGACCATATTGCACTTTTACTTTCTTCTCCAACACTGTGTTTTTGCATTATTTAAACCAAATTGAACATGTTTCATTATTTATTTGAGACTAAATTATTTATTTATCTATTATATTAAGTAAAAATAAAGTGTTCATTCAGTATTGTTGTGAATTGTCATTATTACAAATATATATATTACGTAGAAATCCCATCTAAATGTAGCAGAACCCCCCCCCCCTGGACCAGGATCCAGAGAATCCCTCCTGGCTGGTCCTTACAGGGAACGTGAAGGGGATGGAATGCTTTGTCTACAGCTTCCAGCTTCACAGCTCTGGATGGTCACATTTGCTGTACCCCTGCTGATTATCCAGGGAATGGCAATAAGCCCCCACTTCCCACAGTCTCTTTCCCAGCCTCTCCCCCAGCCTCTCCCCCCAGTCTCTCCTCCACTCTCTCCCAGTCTTTCCCCCAAGTCTCTCTCCCACTCTCTCCCCTCCAAACTCCTCCCCAACCTCTCCCTCTGCAGTCTCTCCTCCACTACCCCCGTCTCACCCCCAGTCTCCCCCCAGTCTTTCCCCCCAGTCTGTTTCCCCCCAGTCGTGCCTCACTCTCTCCCCCCAGTCTCTCCTCCACTCTCTCTCCCCCAGTCTGCCCCACCAGTCTCCACTTCAGTCCTGTCGATGTTAATGAGACTTTTCTATAGTACACGATCAGCTTCCTGTAGTCCACGATCAGGTTGAAAAGTGGTGGAATTGACCTTCAAGAACGTGTGCTGATTGGCAGATGGTCATAGTTACATGACCACAGAGTCAGGACAAGCATCAAATAACCGAGAAAAAGAGACATTGAATGATTTGTGAATGAAATGTGCTGCATGTTGAATCATTTAAAGACAGGTCAGACTGACCCCCCAGGTTTCGTTAAAGGGAATAGGAGACCCTCGCGAGGCCTATATGCCTGTCCATGTTAGCATTTCAAGATGTGATGAAATCACTGTGCTCAGTGCTGCCTGGACCCTATGGACATACAGTATCTGGACTGGAGTATGTGGGACAGTTTGAGGAAGAGAGAGGGGGGGGGGGGGGGAGAAAGACACAAGAGACTTACCATGTGGTAGTTGACTATTTCCTGGAGGCTCTCCCCACACTTCTCCAGGCACTCCTGCAAGGAAAACAAGATACAATAGCTTCAGAATATTGTATTACAGCATTTTAACAAGATTAGAGACAGAGAGATCCAGTTCACTTTGCTAATGCTGCCATGCCAAGTCCAAGAGCCACAATAAAACATTACAAGAGTGCAAATGTTGATTAATTTTATTTATGAAAGTAGCTAATTTACATACACAAATAGTCAAATTAAGTTTAAATTGGTCAATTTTACTGGTTGACACTAACATTTTGAGTAAAAAATTGGATTTTATTCCCCCATATTGTATAACATTAAGAGAACAACACTAAGGGAAACATCACTGGAGGCCAGGCTCTTTTATATTTTTACAATGAAAAATTACAAATAAGAGCAGCATTGATCCTCAGAATTAGACATAAGGGTAAACCCATTGGGGAGCCAAGCACTAGCAGTCCTTCATGTTGGTGGACAATCAGCTCTTAGGGAGAAAGTACTGGAGACGCTGGTCCTGAAAGCCTGGCCAAGACGTACTGTAGTAAGTCCCCACTCCAGGCCTGATTCCTCCTCTGACACTGACTAATCCATTAGTAGAGTATTCAGGTTAACAGACAGACTTACTCAGGCATGCGGTCAGAAAGCAGGAAAGCACCAACCACTCCCAAGACTAAGCATTAAGTAGAGCTAAGCCCATGACATTCAACCAAATGTTTTATAAACTCAGCAAAAAAAGAAACGTCCCTTTTTCAGGACCCTGTCTTTCAAAGATAATTCGTAAAAATCCAAATAACTTCACAGATCTTCATTGTAAAGGGTTTAAACACTGTTTCCCAAGGTTGTTCAATGAACAATAAACAATTAATGAACATGCACCTGTGGAACGGTTATTAAGACACTAACAGCTTACAGATGGTAGGCAATTAAGGTCACAGTTACGAAAACTTAGGACACTAAAGAGGCCATTCTACTGACTCTGGAAAAACACCAAAAGAAAGATGCCCAGGGTCCCTGCTCATTTTCATGAACGTGCCTTAGGCATGCTGCAAGGAGTCATGAGGACTGCAGATGTGGCCAGGGCAATAAATTGCTATGTCCGTACTGTGATACGCTTAAGACAGTGCTACAGGGAGACAGGACGGACAGCTGATCGTCCTCTCAGTGGCAGACCACGTGTAACAACACCTGCACAGGATCGATACATCCGAACATCACACCTGCAGGACAGGTACAGGATGGCCTCAATCCCATTGAGCACAACTGGGACCTGTTGGAACGGAGGGTGAGGGCTAGGGCCATTCCCCCCAGAAATGTCCGGAAACTTGCAGGTGCCTGGTGGAAGAGTGGGGTAACATCTCACAGCAAGAACTGGCAAATCTGGTGCAGTCCATGAGGAGGAGATGCACTGTAGTACTTAATACAGCTGGTGGCCACACCAGATACTGACTGTTACTTTTGATTTTGACCCCTCCTTTGTTCAGGGACACATTATTCAATTTCTGTTAGTCACATGTCTGTGGAACTTGTTCAGTTTATGTCTCAGTTGTTGAATCTTGTTATGATCATACAAATATTTACACGTTATATTTTCTGAAAATAAACGCAGTTGACAGTGAGAGGACGTTTCTTTGTTTGCTGAGTTTAGTAGTATGTACATAGGGAGACAAGTTATGTGATGAGCCTTAAATATCCAGATAACATAGATGTACCGGTATGTGTAGTATGTGATTGATATTCAGTCAGTGTGTACAATAACAAGGTTATGAGGCTGTAACCTAACCAATAGATGAGTGTTGAATAGACTTGAAATTAGACTTTATTCTGGATCCAACTGAACCTCACCGAGATCATCTCATCCTTCTTGCATTGTTGGGACAGGTCCCGGATCCCATTCACAAAGAGTTTGTTGGCACTGACATACGCCTTCCCTGCCTCGATCATCCCACTGCATAGCTTCACCAGCTAGGGGAGGAGAGAAGAGAGAGAAAGACAGAGAGAATGAGTGTGTGTGTGGGAGTAGGTAGAGGAAAGTAGGGTCTGTATACAGAGCATCAAATTATATATCTCGCTACATACAAGTCGATTCCATTCTTAAATACTGTGTACAGTAGAGGGACTTTTTCTGGCTTGTAAATGGACTGGTGAGATAAAAACCTTGAATGGGCCATCCATGTGATTATATCACTGAGATGCTCTTGTAGCATACCATGTTGGTTTTAGACCCCTCCAGGATCATACTGTATCACCCATGGTAATGTGTGGTGTAGTGGAGGACATTCTCACATGTTAACCTGTGACATAAGAATGCAACTAAACACGCATGTCACTACTGAGGGGGAAATGTGGTCCAGGACTGGGGAATTAAAACCAGAGTGTTTAACTGTGAAGACTTGTTGGTTATAACCACAAAGATAAATCTATCAACTCATGTATCTACTGTATGGTTTAGCATAGGCCAGGATCTACTGTAGCTGCCAAAATACTCTTCCAATCCACACACTGACGAATACACAGAAAGATCACAAGTCACATTACTACACCGAACAAAAATATAAACGCAACATGCAACAATTTCAAAGATTTACAGTTCGTATAAGGAAATCAGTCAATTGAAATAAATTCATTAGGCCCTAATCTATGGATTTCACATGACTGGGAATACAGATATGCATCTGTTGGTCACAGATAAGGTTAAAAAAAAACTGTCAGTATCTGGTATTGTCACACCCTGATCCGTTTCACCTGTCCTTGTGCTTGTCGTCACCCATCTTCCCCATTATCCCCTGGGTATTTATACCTGTGTTTTCTGTCTGTCTGTGCCAGTTCGTCTTGTTTGCCAAGTCAACCAGCGGTTTTCTCTCAGCTTCTGGTTTTTCCCCCTGTCTCTCTTTCTCTCATCCTCCTGGTTTTGACCCTTGTCTGTACTGACTCTGAGCCCGCCTGCCTGACCACTCTGCCTGCCCCTGACTCTGAGCCCGCCTGCCTGACCACTCTGCCTTGGATCTCGTCACGGTATCTCTGTGCATTCAAATTGCCATCGATAAAATGCAATGTGTTTCATTGTCCGTAGCTTATGCCTGCCCATACCAATACCCCCCCGCCACCATGGTGTACGGTAATGCCCTTGTATTGTGATAGTACACTAGTGGTTTGACAGTCATGTTGGTGTACGGTAATGCCCTTTGTTATTGTGATAGTACACTAGTGGTTTGACAGTCATGTTGGTGTACAGTAATGCCCTTTGTATTGTGATAGTACACTAGTGGTTTGGGCTTCTGGTGAGGTTAACATTGTTGAGGCAAATTCAAACCCATATCAGTAACTTGGATATAACACTTGATATATGGTTCTCACGTATGTTTATTACTCAACAGTTAATACCAGAAGATGTAAGCTACAGTATGTATGAACTATATTCAATTCAATTCAATTTCAATTCAATTGACTTTATTGACATGGCAAGTTATTATTACTTACATTGTCAAAGTATACACTATCGAAAAATGTAAATAAAATATATATTGTATATATATACACAAATATATATATATTTATATATAAATAAATGGTGGGACTAACAGTAATAATAATAGTAGTAGTGGACATGGGATTACCATTAATAACAGCTACAACAACAACAATATTAATCAGAACAACAATACATTAAAGCAACAGTAGTAGACCAGTGTCAACATGACTGAGAAGACACATGACCTGGTACGAAAGACAAACAAAACTAAGCTAAATGGGAAATATTATCAACATTACTTTGCATTTTTCACTGGCTGTCCCTCAGGCTGTGGCAGGAGGAACATATTTGGCTGCCAAAACTGCACATTTTGGCTTTTCACCCAACAAATATTTGATTTTTCTTCATCTTTTATAGTTTCAAATTCTTTGTATTGAATTATATTTGGAAAGAAATATGCTCTTAGGTCTGAGTATTTGTCACAGTGTAGTAGGAAATGCACTTCTGTCTCTACCTCTCCCGTGAGCAGAGTGAGCACAGCCTGTCCTCCCTGGCAGCCAGGTTTGTCTGTGACGACCGGTCTCTATAGCCAGACTGTGCTCACTGAGTCGTACCTAGTCAATGTTTTCCTCAGTTTTCTATCAGTCACAGTGGTCAGATAGTCTGCCACCATGTACTGTCTGTTTAGAGCCAAATAAAATCCCTCTCCGAGCTGGGCATCTCCGGCGCGGCCCATGCTTGGATTGCGTCCTACCTGACAGGTCGCTCCTACCAGGTGGCGTGGCGAGAATCTGTCTCCGCACCACGTGCTCTCACCACTGGTGTCCCCAGGGCTCTGTTCTAGGCCCTCTCTATTCTCGCTATACACCAAGTCACTTGGCGGTTTAGAGCGACTTAGAGCGACGGGTTTAGAGCGACGGTTTAGAGTTTAGAGCGACGTCCTTGAGAGTCTTGGCAAGGATGGGGACTGTCTCCCTGTACAGGTGAACATGGTCATAGAGACAGTCCAGATCGAGGGTGGGATGGTGGGCCAGGTGTACATTGGGTCGCAGGGCACAGTCCCGGGATAGGCTGGCATTTATTCTTTGGATTGTGGCAGGGTGGAAAGCCCTCCTCGTAGAAGGGTTGACACTATGATTCTTGAGTTGGGGAAGATTGCGGAGGCCTTCTCAATCACTCCCCGTAGTGAAGTCGCCACCCTCTCCTGCTGAGCACGCAGGTCGTTGCTTCCGGTATGTTATGATTATGTGGCTTGGCGACCCGAGATGGTTCTTATCAAGCAGCTCCATGGCACTTTGCGTTGTTGCCACCACACCTTTCTCGTTTGTGTCTAGGGAAAGTTTCTTCTCCTGAAATACTTCCCATTTGAGTCCATTAACAGGACGATGTCAGCCAGTTTGTTTCTTCTGGACTGGGAGGGCAGAGGGGGGGCTGGTGGGTGTTGGAGCTGGGGTGTGGGCTTGGTCTGTGGTGGTGCCACTGTCAGTGGGAGGCTTCTGTGGTTGGGAGGAGGGTGCAGCAGCCAGGCTGGGAAGTCTGGCTGTTGAGTGGCTCTCTGCTGTGTGAGGTCCAGGTCATAGGGTGTGATCTATCTGCTCCTGCAGCCTGTCCTCTGCTCTCTTTTCTCTCCTTCAGCCCTCTCTTAGTGCGTCAGCTCCTTATTGCTGCTCTGCCTGTCTTTTTGAGCTCTCTCACCTCCTTTGGTTAGATCAGCACAGCTCTCTCTTGAGTCCGTCTCTCTCTTGCTGAACCTCTTTCAGCTTGTTTGCAAGGCTGCTGTCCCTGCTCTGTCCTCACCTTGTTAAGGAGCTCCTCTAAGGTGTGTTGTCTGGTTCTGTTTGCTCACGCTCTCCTGAGCAGGACCACCTCCCCCTCCAGTTTGTGAACTCATCCTCATGGCAGCCATGTGTGAGAGGGCTGAGCCTGCTCTGCACTGAGGGGTCGCTCTCCTCTGGGCGTGGTCCTCCACTATGGTGAAAGAGAGGTGCTGGATGTGCCTTTTTGGTGGGAGGGTAGGGTGAGGGTGGAGTTTGTTTGTGGGAGGGCATGTCACTGGTGGTGTCCTTCTCTCTCTCCGCTCTCTCCTTAATGGTCTGAAAGCTGTTTTCAAACAGCCTATGTTACCTTGCACCATGACAGTCCAGTCTTGTAGAGGTTGATTGTTATCATGGTCTGTCAGGGTCGTCTGTCTCTTTGATTTCAGCTTCCACCCCATTAGATTCCCTCTTTCTTTATGCATGGGTAGTCGAAGAGCAGACTGCGAGCCCATGCATTTGGCTTGTCATGAGGAAGAATGAGATTATCTCACGTCACCGTTTTTGAGAGGTCTGCAAAAAAGGTTTCTGGCCTCTTCCTTACTGTAGTTTCTGTTTGAAGCTTTCCTCATGTGTCATTTTTTGACCTTTTTGGGTAGAGAATGGATTCTCTGCGCTGAGGGGGAGTGGGGACATGGTGCAGTCGCTCTGTGCTACTACGCTACTGCTGCGCTGTTCTGCTGCCCCCTTGCCATGGCAACCGATTTGTTCGTCTGCTGTTCGCGCTACTTTCAAAAAACAGCAAATATCAGTGAAAAATCCTCACACAAAAGACTGAAGATATGTTTACAGTTAGTTCCGTCCCTTTTGTTTTACTCACTCAGTTTGGTCGTTTGATGTAGTGTTTATTACTGACCTTGCTAGTTTTGTTCTACGCTCGTTTCTTATGGCTAGCTTGTTTAAGTCTGCTGGCTGGGTCTTTGTGTGTACTAGCTAGCTAAGACTTCACAAAACTTCTTACTTGAGGCGCCAAAGTTACTTTTTTTCTATTCTGAATGTATAGAGTTGTTTTGTTCATCACTTCTTGTCTGGAATTCTTCTTCGATTAGAGTGTTTATCTCATTCTAAAAACCAAAAAAATCAAATATTCAGGAGCTCATGTTGAGCATGACTTCTCCTCTCTCTCTCTATATGCTAACACCATATCATGACACCTGACGAGCCAAATACCTTATACCCTCACATACTGTCAAACAGAAACATTCTGCACTTTTCCCCGTCATTGCCTCATTTGGCAGCCCACTGCAGGATACCACAGTGATTGTTTAGTGAAGCAGCACAGACGTACCTCCCTTGAACCATATAATTCCAAGGTTCAAAAAACGGAACAGATGGACTCGTGACATCATGAGCAAACTAACACAAGCATCAGGGCTCCCTTCGTTAGAGAGATTAAACCCAAAAGCATCAGGCCTCCCTCGTGAGGAAGCATGAACCCAAAGCATCAGGCTCCCCTCGGTGAGAGGATGACCCAAAGCATCAGGCTTCCTCGTTTAGAGAATAACCCAAAGCATCATCAGCCTCCTCGTTTAGAACATAAACACAAAAGCATCAAGGCTCCCTTTCGTTTACGAGAATAACCCAAATGCAATCAGGGCTCCCCATCGTTTAGAGAATAACAAAAAGCATCAGGCTCCCTCGTTTAGAGAATAACCCAAAGCAATCAGGCTCCCTCGTTTAGAGAATAACCCAAAGCATCAGGTCCCTCGTTTAGGAGAATAACACAAAGCATCAGCTTTCCCTCGTTTAGAGAATAACACAAACCATCAGGCTCCCTCCGTTTAGAGAATAACCCAAACCATCAGGCTCCCTCGTTTAGAAATACCACAAAACCCATCAGGCTCCCTCATTTAGAGAATAATAGCCTTCCCTCAGAAATCACCCAAAGCATCAGGGCCCTCCCCTCGTTGAGAGATAACCCAAAGCATACAGGCTCCCTCGTTAGAGGATAAACCCCAAAGCACACAAAGGCTCCCTCCGTTAGAGAATAACCAAAGCATCAGGCGCTCCCTCGTTAGAGGATAACCCAAAGATCGGGCTCCCTCGTTTAGAGGAATAACCCAAAGCATCCGCTCCCCTCGTTAGAGAATACAATATCTCTGAGAATAACCCAAAGCACAGGCTCCTCTTAGAGAATAACCGCAAGCATCAGGCTCCCTCGTTAGAGGAATAACCCAAAAGCATCAGGCCCCTCGTTAGAGAATAAACCCAAAGCATCAGGCCCCCGTTAGAGAATAACCCAAGCAATCAGGCTCCCTCGTTTAGAGAATAACCCAAAGCATCAGGCCCCTCGTTAGAGAATAACCAAAGCATCAGGCTCTCCTCTTAGAGAATTAACCCAAAGCATCAGGCCTTCCCTCGTTAGAGAATAACCCAAAGCATCAGGCTTCCCTCGTTAGAGAATAACCCAAAGCATCAGGCTCCCTCGTTAGAGAAAACCCAAAAGCATCAAGGCTCCCTCGTTAGAGAATAACCCAAAGCATCAGGCTCCCTCGTTAGAGAATAACCCAAAGCATCAGCTCCCTCGTTAGAGTTATAACCCAAAGCATCAGGCTCCTCTAGTTAGAGAATAACCCCACAAGCATCAGGCTCCCTCGTAGAGAATAACCAAAGCCATCAGGCTCCTCTCGTTAGAGAATAACCCAAAGCAATTCAGGCTTTCCCTCGTTTAGAGGGTAACCCATGCTTTTGAAAAGCCAGTCTAATGCATCCCTAATGCGTCAGTCTTCTTCCCTGTTTCCCCCGCCCCGCGACGTCACGTTTTAGTCCACACAACCTGTTACTGCTGAAACATTAAGCAAGTCAACTGAGTGAGATGATGCTTTCCTTTTAGTTGCACCCAGTAATCAGTGGTTAACAAAGACAATTCTTACAACAAGCATACAGTGTTATACAGATGGTGTGGAAATGTACAATAGTAGGATCTCCAACTAGTCTAGCTGTTCCTACTCAGGTTGTTCCTAGATTTGGAGGGCCTTTGCATGCCATTTGTTTAATCAGTGTGTGTGTGTGTGTGTGCGTTTTGTGGTGATGTGTGTGGTGTGTGTGTGTGTGGTGTGTGTGTGTGTTGTGTGTGTCGTGTGTGTGTGTGTGGTTGTGTGTGTGTGTGTGGTGTGGGTGTGTGTGTGTGTGTGTGTTGTGTGGTTCATGTAAGTTATCTGAAGCACTCTAGGCAAGTAGTTGG